>NW_022631189.1:114043-578235 GCF_010015895.1 Lontra canadensis
AGGGATAGAGGGCACATACCTCAATATTATCAAAGCCATCTATGAAAAACCCATCGCAAATATCATTCTCAATGGAGAAAAACTGAAAGCATTTCCACTAAGGTCAGGAACACGGCAGGGATGTCCGTTATCACCACTGCTATTCAACATAGTACTAGAAGTCCTAGCCTCAGCAATCAGACAACAAAAAGAAATTAAAGGCATCCAAATCGGCAAAGAAGAAGTCAAACTATCACTCTTTGCAGATGATATGATACTATATGTGGAAAACCCAAAGGACTCCACTCCAAAACTGCTAGAACTGGTACAGGAATTCAGTAAAGTGTCAGGATATAAAATCAATGCACAGAAATCAGTTGCATTTCTCTACACCAACAGCAAGACAGAAGAAAGAGAAATTAAGGAGTCAATCCCATTTACAATTGCACCCAAAACTATAAGATACCTAGGAATAAACCTAACCAAGGAGACTAAGAATCTATACACAGAAAACTATAAAGTACTCATGAAAGAAATTGAGGAAGACACAAAGAAATGGAAAAATGTTCCATGCTCCTGGATTGGAAGAATAAATATTGTGAAAATGTCTATGCTACCTAAAGCAGTCTACACATTTAATGCAATTCCTCTCAAAGTACCCTCCATTTTTTTCAAAGAAATGGAACAAATAATCCTAAAATTTATATGGAACCAGAAAAGACCGCGAATAGCCAAAGGAATATTGAAAAAGAAAGCCAAGGTTGGTGGCATCACAATTCCGGACTTCAAGCTCTACTACAATGCTGTCATCATCAAGACAGCATGGTACTGGCACAAAAACAGACACATAGATCAATGGAACAGAATAGAGAGCCCAGAAATAGACCCTCAACTCTATGGTCAACTAATCTTCGACAAAGCAGGAAAGAATGTCCAATGGAAAAAAGACAGCCTCTTCAATAAATTGTTTTGGGAAAATTGGATAGCCACATGCAGAAAAATGAAATTGGACCATTTCCTTACACCACACACGAAAATAGACTCAAAATGGATGAAGGACCTCAATGTGAGAAAGGAATCCATCCAAATCCTTGAGGAGAACACAGGCGCAACCTCTTCGACCTCAGCCGCAGCAACATCTTCCTAAGAACATCGCCAAAGGCGAGGGAAGCAAGGGCAAAAATGAACTATTGGGATTTTATCAAGATCAAAAGCTTTTGCACAGCAAAGGAAACAGTTCACAAAACCAAAAGACAACTGACAGAATGGGAGAAGATATTTGCAAACGACATATCAGATAAAGGGCTAGTGTCCAGAATCTATAAAGAACTTAGCAAACTCAACACCCAAAGAACAAATAATCCAATCAAGAAATGGGCAGAAGACATGAACAGACATTTCTGCAAAGAAGACATCTAGATGGCCAACAGACACATGAAAATGTTCTCCATATCACTCGGCATCAGGGAAATACAAATCAAAACCACAATGAGATACCACCTCACACCTGTCAGAATGGCTAAAATTAACAAGTCAGGAAATGACAGATGCTGGCGAGGATGCGGAGAAAGGGGAACCCTCCTACACTGTTGATGGGAATGCAAGCTGGTGCAACCACTCTGGAAAACAGCATGGAGGTTCCTCAAAATGTTGAAAATAGAACTACCGTATGACCCAGCAATTGCACTGCTAGGTATTTACCATAAAGATACAAACGTAGTGATCCGAAGGGGCACATGCACCCGAATGTTTATAGCAGCAATGTCTACAATAGCCAAACTATGGAAAGAACCTAGATGTCCATCAACAGATGAATGGATAAAGAAGATGTGGTATATATACACAATGGAATACTATGCAGCCATCAAAAGAAATGAAATCTTGCCATTTGCGACGACGTGGATGGAACTAGAGGGTATCATGCTTAGCGAAATAAGTCAATTGGAGAAAGACAACTATCATATGATCTCCCTGATATGAGGCAGAGGAGATGCAACATGGGGGTTAAGGGGGTAGGAGAAGAGTAAATGAAGCAAGATGGGATTGGGAGGGAGATAAACCATAAGTGACTTTTAATCTCACAAAACAAACTGAGGGTTGCTGGGGGGAGGGGGGTTGGGGGGGTGGGGTTATTATGGACTTTGGGGAGGGCATGTGCTATGGTGAGTGCTGTGAAGTGTGTAAACCTGGCGATTCACAGACCTGTATCCCTGGGGAAAAAAATATATGTTTATAAAAAATAAAATTAAAAAAAAATTTTTTTTTTCCATTCTATTGGGAAATAATTGGCATACATCACATGTGAGTTTAAGGTGTACAGCATGATGATTTGATTTACATACAGTGTGAAATGATTGTTGCAGTAGGCTTGGCTAACATTCATCATGTCCTATAGATACAAAAGAAGGAAAGAGAAAAAAATTTCTGCTTACCGTAAGAACTCTAAGGATTTACTTTTTCACCAACTTCCTATATGTCATATTCTTTTGAACTTCCTATTTTTTTAATTTAATTTTTTAAAGATTTTCATAATTTATTTATTTATTCCTGAGAGAGAGAGAGGCAGGCTTAGGGAGAAGCAGGCTCCCTACAGAGCAAGGACCCAGGTGTGGGACTGAATCCCAGGAGCCTGGGATCATGACCTGAGCTGAAGGAAGATGCTTAACCGACTGAGCTACCCAGGCACCCCTCCTTTAAACTTTTTAAAATACAATATCTGAAAAACAAATCCAATATCTAGTCAAAGTGATAAGCATAGAAGTCAGGACAATATGAACAAAAATCAGCAGAAATGAGAAAATAGACACAGCACCACAGACAACCTCAGGTATTAGAGTTATCAGATATAAATTTTAAAATATCTATGATCACTAACCATCAGGAAAATTCAAATCAAAACCACAATGAGAGACCACCTTACACCAATTAGAATGGCAAAAATTAACAAGAAAGGAAACAAGTGTTGGGGAGAATGTGGAGAAAGGGGACTCTCTTACACTGTTGGTGGGAATGCAAACTGGTACAGCCACTCTGGAAAAGAGTATGGAGGTTCCTCAAGCTCTAAAAATAGAGCTACCCTATAACCCAGCAATTGCATCACTAGGTATTTACCCCAAAAGTACAAAACTTGTGAAAAGAAGGGGCACATGCACCCCAATGTTCATAGCAGCAGTGTCCATAATTGCCAAATTGTGGAAGGAGACGAGATGCCCTTCAACAGAGGAATGGATAAAGAAGATGTGGTTCATATATACAGTGGAATATTATTCAGTCATCAGAAAGGATGAATACCTACCATTTGGATCTACATGGATGGAATTGAAGAAGATTATGCTAAGTGAAATAAGTCAACCAGAGAAAGACAACTATCATATGGTTTCACTCATATGTGGAACATCGGGAATAGAGCAAAGGACAGCAGGGGAAGGTAGGGAAAACTGAATGGGAAGAAATCAGAGAGGGAGATAAACCATGAGAGACTCTGGACTCCAGGAAACAAACTGAGGGCTGCAAAAGGGAGGGGGTGAGGGTATGGGGGTAGCTGAGTGATGGGCATTAAGGAGGGCATGTGGGATGATGAGCACTGGGTGTTATACACAGCTAATTAATCGCTGAACACTACATCAAAAACTAATGATGTGCTATATGTTGGCTAATTGGACATCATAAAAAAATGAATACATATAACAATGTGTTAAAAAATAAAACACAATTAAAATGAGAAAATATCTAGAAGTGAACATTACATACTAAAACTTGTGGAATGAGTAGTACTTAGAGGAAAATTTATAGAATTAGATACACATACTAGAAAACTGTGTCCAGCAATAAATTAAGAAATAATGCATAATGACCAAGTTGAGTTTATCCAAGCACACAGACTTCATTTAACATTAGAAAACCAATCAATCATATTAACAGAGAGAGGGAGAAAAAATGTGTTTCCTCAATAGATGCAGAAAAGACATTTGATAAAATTTAACATCAATTGACTGTTAGTGAATAGTAAAAGAGAAGAACTTGCTTTTTAAAAAGATATTTATTTATTTATTTATTTCAGAAAGAGAGAAAAAGAGAGCACAAGCTTGGGGAGGAGCAGAGGGAAAGGGAGCGAGAGAATCTCAAGCAGACTCTGTGCTGTGCACGGAGCCTAATGCAGGGCTTGATCCCATGACCCTGAGATTATGTATGACCTTAGCTGAAGTCAAGTGTTGGACACTCAAACAACGGAGCTATCCAGACACTCCCCAGAAGAACTTTCCCTTTAAGATACTAAGAGATACTTTAAACTACCATATTCCAAACTATTATTGGCCCAGAAATAGCCAAGCAGACCAATGAAGCTGGACAATCTAGACATATAAGGAAAGGATTTTATTTTTTAAATAAATGGTGCCGGGACAGTTGGATAACCATATTTTAAAGATGAGACTGGACACCTGCATTCTACCACATTGAAAAATCAGTGACAAATCAATTCTTGACTTCCATGTGAAAGGCAAATCTATAAAGGTTTTAGAGTTTAGAATTTATAGGACAATATCTTTCTGAATTCATGATAAAGCTCATCAAATAAATTAAGAATTTCTGTTCATCAAAAGATTCCAGAAAGAAACTAACAACAAGTTCCCAGAAAGGGAGACTGTATATGCAATACATATAAATAACAACAGATTCACATATATAATATGTATTTTTTAAAATACTACAATTTAAACATCAAACTAAAAACAGACAAAAGACTATGCACTTAAATAGATGACATCCAAATGGCATATATATGTGTGTATATATATCAGCCTCATTAGTAATTAGGAAAATGCAAATTAAGCCACAAAGGTGGTGATGTATCGCCAGACTGTCAAACACTCAATGTCCACCAATACCAAATGTCAGGGAGATGTGCACTGGGGCTCCTATATTGGTTTATTATGTTTTCACTTGGGTGTTAGCTTAGTCCAAGAGGACACAGGAGTTCCACTGAACTTCCGATATTATGACAACTATCAAGTTCCATTATCGCAACTCTTGCCATCACCTGGGGTTGCTAATCTAGTTTGTTTTCACCTTCAACTCTGGTTTATAGCAGTTCATTTTCCTATTTATCACCAGTCTCCTTTCCATGATAGCCAATTTTTTCTAGAATGAATAGTCTATGTCTCAGCTCAGATTTTGCTTTCTTTTGCAGCCTGAGCTTTTTCAAACTCAGATTTTGCCTTCTTTTTTTTTTTTTTTTTTTTTTTTCTATCTTTGCAGTAGATGCTGACTCTGTCACAAGGGTAGTTTTAAGGGCTCTAGGATATGGGGGAAAAAATCACTCTTCTTTTTCTGTTATTTCCTCTTAGGCAGCAGGTAGCTTCTTCTGGGACATTGGAAGAGGGGCAATAAACTTTGTGGCGGAGAGAGCTTAGCAGAAAGTCACACCACAATGGAGAATTTTTTTTTTTAAGAGGAGGGTGGATGCAAAGGGCAGAGGGAGAGGGAGAGAGAGAATCTTAAGCAGGTATACAGGCCTCCATCTCCCGACCCTGAGATCGTGACCTGAGCCTAAGTCAAGAGTAGGTTGCTTAACCAACTAAGCTACCCAGGCACCCCCATAATGGAGAAATTTTGAAATAGGAAACAATATGTGGTCATTGGAGAAACCAGCTGGAAATGTATTGAGCAGGGAAAGGCAACTTATAGACACAGCCATGCCAGGATGGGACTTAGTTCCCAGAAGCTTAGATCCCCAAGGTTTCCTGTGGTTTCAACCCCCTGACGGTATATCTGGCCTAGAGGTGAGGGAACATGGTCAGAATCAGGTCTCAGATAACTTAGAGCCTGGTAGACAGCGGTAGATAGATCTGATGTTAAGAGGATTAGATGTTAAGAGGAAGAAAACCGGTCAGAACACTGTAATTCTTATTAGAATTATGCTACTGCCTCAGAATAGGGGCATTAAGTAATTACAACTATATATCCCATGTTTATCTTATCTGACACTCATTGAATTCACTATGCATTTCAGTTGACAGTTGTCATTGGATTTTGAAATGGAAGTTAGAGGAATTGATGCTACTATTCTAACATTAGTTATAGCCATACCAGATTAATAGATGACTAACTATAGAGAGATTTAGAACAAAAGGCATACATTCTGGTTGAGTATTATGTCACTCTTAAGTATAAAATGAGAAATTATAAGATCTTTAAAATGAATTAGGTAAATTTTATATTTAAGTGTACTCTAGGCACTTCCCTTTTACTCTAAATTCCATACGTGCTTCCTTGCTCTATAGGCAATTCCCAAAGATGGATCCTTGACCAACTACTTCCTGAGCAGTTGTGTAATTTTGGCAGCTGCCTCTGCTAGCCATATTTCCCAAGGATTCCTCAGAGCCAAGAGTATCTGCCAAGAGGAGTCAAAATGCTGCTGACGACCAGGAATTGGATTTGTTACAAATGGAGATGGTCCAGCCCTCTGAATTTGCCAAAGCTATTGTTAGAGGAGTGTGATAAATGGTTGAGTGCATCTGCCCTTGTGAGCTGACAGAGAGCTGAGCAGCTTAAAATATGACAGGAAGCCAGGCTTCTCTGGTTAAGTCTCAGGCAGTGTGTATCAGTCTACAACTGAAACCTAAAAACAAGGAAATTTATGCAAAGAGACACTTTCCAGGGGTTTCTTTTTTCAAGGCAGAAGTAATGGCTCTTGTATTTGATAGGCCTGGAAATTATTTCTGGGCCTAGTAGGGGAAAATGTGGCAATTGTATCCCAGGGCACAGTATGAGAATTCCAGGAACATCATCCCATTAAAATTAATGTGTTTAAAGGATCCATTTGATGTTTTTTTGATGATGATCACTGTATCATTGAAGTTAGAGGACTTCTTTCTTCCTTTTTCACCCCTTCTAATTTTGTGGTAGGTCACTTAAGAGAACTAGACATTCAGCTACTAAAAGAGAACAACATTTATAATGAGCTTGGAAATGCTTACAGAAGAAAACTGTGCAAAGTAATCTGTATATTTTTTGTAACAAGAAAAAAAATCATCTATAATCCTAATGTGCAGCTATAAGCACTGTTAATTGTGGTTATAAACTTCCATGTTCTTCTTTCTTTTCTACTGATTTTTCTGCTTTGTTTTTCCTTACATAAAGACATATATACCAATGTGTGTGTGTGTGTGTGTGTGTGTGTGTGTGTGTGTGTGTGTGTGAAGGTCATTAAAGATTTCTATATCACTAAACCCAAGTGATCAATTTTCATCCTCATCATATTTGACCTGTTAATGGTGTTTGACAGAAATGACCACTATCTTCCTTGAAATACTTTGTTCACTTAGATCCCAAGACGCTATATTCTCCAGATTTTTTCTTCTGCATCACTGGCCTTTCTGTTTTAATCCCTCTGCTTGTTCTTCTTTCCTGAAGGCCAGTTTTTTGACTTCTCTTGGACCCACTCCCTTGGGAGTCTTTTCCAGTTTCACGGCTCTAAATACCATTTACCCACTGAGAACTCTCAAACATATATCTCCCACAATAATTCTTGCCAAAACTCCAGACTCATATATCTCTTTTACCTCCATGTCCACTTGGAAGTCCAATAGGCATCTTGAAGTTGTCTAAAATACAACTCTAAATTTTAGCAAACAATGCCCTACTGCAAGAACAAACAAAATCTCTTGCCAACTCATTAAATACTAACTACAAACTTTTGTTTGCTCAGCCCCAAACTCTGGCACCATCTCTGATTTCTCTCTTTCTTTTATATCCCACATCCAATCAATCAGCTAGCCCTCAAAATACATTGAGAAACCAACCACTTCTCATTATATTTTCCACTACCACACTGACCAGAACCACCATGACCTTCGCTAAAAGAGTGTCACTGCTTTGGGTTTTGTCCTATCCAACAGTTAATAATCCTTCTAAAACTAAAGTCAGATCATACCACTCTTTTTCTCTAAAACCCCAATGGCTTCCCATGCCACCTAGACCAAGAGCCAAAGTCCTTAAAAATGGTGTACTAACATTCTATGTGCCTTACTTTTTTAATTTAAAAATATAAAACAGGCAGCATGGTGATGGTTAAGAGCATGTGTTCAGGGTCAGATTGCCTGTATTCAAAGCTGGTTCTAATTATTAGTTGTATGATATTGGGCAAGTTACTTAACTTTCTGGTGGCTAAATTTCCTCATCTGTAAAATGGGATCATTATCATATCTATTTCATAGAGTTGTGAATATTAACAAACTAATATTTGTAACATGCTTATAATAGTGCTCATATATAGCAAAGATTATAAAAGATTTTTAAAATGACAAAATAGGCATTTATGCTATTGGCATGATTTCATCATGAATTCTGCACATCAAAAACATCTCCAGTGGTCCCATCTATAAGAATTTATAGATAACACAAATGTTTCTCAAAAAGCATGAAATGGGGGCGCCTGGGTGGCTCAGTGGGTTAAGGCCTCTGCCTTCAGCTCAGGTCATGATCCAAGGGTCCTGGGATTGAGCCCCGCATCGGGCTCTCTACTTAGTGGGGAGCCTGCTTCCTCCTCTCTCTCTCTGCCTGCCTCTCTGACTACTTGTGATCTCTGTCTGTCAAATAAATAAATTTAAAAAATCTAAAAGAAAAAAAGCATGAAATGTTTTGGTTAAACAAATTTAAAAAATGAACTATCATTGCTTTTGTTTATTCTGAGTTAAGAGTTGAAATAGATTTTATACCATGATTTATACTTTTAAGTACTTTGGTACTTTTTTCTTCAATAACTGTATTTATTAGTCAATGCTCACCACAGTAAGTGAAGCTACCATCCATCACCATACAACAATATGCCAATATTAATTGACTATATTCTACATGCTATACTTTTCATCCCCATGACATTTATTTTATAACAAAGTTTGTACCTCTTAATCCCCTATACCTTTTGTGCCCATTTCCTTTCCCTCTCCACTCTAGTAACCACCGGTTTGTTCTCTGTATTTATGAGTCTGTTTCTGGTTTTGTTTGTGGGTTGGTTGGTTTCGTTTTTCATATTCTACACATAAGTGAAGTCATATAGTATTTGTCTTTCTCTGTCTGACTTACTTCACTTAGCCTCATACCCTTCAGGTCCATTCATGTGCAAATGGCAAGATTTCATTCTTTTTTATGGCTCAGTAATGTTCCATTATGCATATATACCATATATTATCCATAGCCATACCCATATTCATCTATCAATGAACACTTAGGTGGCTTCCGTATCTTGGCTATTGTAGATGATGCTGCAATAAACATAGGGATGCATATATCTTTTCCAATTAGTGTTTTTGTTTTCCTTGGGTAAGTACCCAGAAGTAGAATTACTGAATCATATGGTACTTCTATTTTTAGTTTTTGGAAGAAGCTCCATTCTGATTTTTATAGAGGCAGCAAGAATTCACATTCCACCAACAGTGCACAGGGTTTCCTTTTCTCCATATCCTTGCCAACATTTCTTTTTTCTTGTCTTTTGATACTGGCCATTCTGATTGGTGTGAGATGATATCTCGTTGTGGGTTTGATTTGCATATCCCTGATGATTAGTGATGTTAAGCATCTTTTTACATGTCTGTTGGCCATCTGTATGTCTTGCTTGGAAAAATAACAGATCCTCTGCCCATTTTAAAAAAATTATTGATGTATTTTTAAAGATTTTTTTTTAATTTATTTGACAGAGAGATCACAAGCAGGCAGAGAGGCAGGCAGAGACAGAGAGGGGGGAAGCAGGCTCCCCGCTGAGCAGAGAGCCTGATGTTGGGCTCGATCCCAGGACCCTGAGATCATGACCTGAGCCGAAGGCAGAGACTTTAACCCACTGAGCCACCCAGGTGTCCCCCTCTACCCATTTTTAAATCACATTATTTTTTAAGCACGATGATGCTGAGCTGCTTAATCACCTACTTCCTAACCAGCAATACTTTAATTTCTAAAATAGGTGAGATTTCTTTCTTCCAGTTTACTATGTAGATTGACTTATAAAGTACACTTTACTTTTCTGTTCTATTTATGGTCCATTATTATTGCATTAAAATGAAATGGTTTAATCTAAACTAAAACAAAAGCTTAGGGTATATTCCTACATATATAGCTATCATGGCCACAGTAGAGAGAAAAAGTCATACAAAATTTCCAGTACCGAGTTATAAAATTCATTGAGTATGTGTAGTGGAAAAATTACTACAGGCTCAGTTTTTTAACATGGTTTTAATAATTATTTAAATCTGTCTGTAAAGGAAAGTGAAGGAAAATGGCCACCAGTTACTCCCCTGACAATCATAGCTCAGTTCTTACATTCATTTCACAGGGTTATACTTGAGTATAACTGAAGAATAAATAACCCTCAAATATCTCCCTCCCCCTCACACACTGTAACATACCCTTCAGGAAATGACTTATGATCACAGAGAAGAGAGCACTTTTTACACAAGTAAATTTCTACAGATTATTCAAAATGGAAAGACCTATTTGAAAAGAAGTCAAATATACATTCGAAAACAAAGGAAGTCATAGTAGCTGCTCATTAAAATGAAAGGGACTAAGGATTTGTGTGAGATTTGTGAAAAGGGTCATATTACTTATCCAAGGTAATATGAATCAGATTTTTTTTGACAGTTGAGTTTAACTTTTTGAATATGTGGTATGAAGTTTTGTTAATTCTAGAAACTTGTTCCAGTTCTAAGTGGAATTTTGATATAAACTGACCCTATTGCACAAACTCTTAAAGGCCTCTGCATGTTGAAGTGGGCCACTGATCGGCTCCCAGGTAAAAATAAAGTTCACATATTTGCCAACAGCAAAAACATACTCCACAACTATGCAGCAGTTTGAGAATTCCTTTGAGGATGTGAGGACAGAAACAATCCTACTGTGCCTGCACATCAGAAACAAGAGACAACATCTAATGAAAACTTGCTCAGTTACACCAACATTTTTGTGAAACTTACCACCTCACAGTAATTACCTGTAAACACAATGTACAAATGAATAGCTTTCCTCCTAAAATGTCACTGCAATTGTTGTCAAATAACCCTTTTCCTCACTTTTTTTTAATTTTAAAAGAAAATTGGCCCTGAAACACCATCCAGACAAGAATCCAGATGACCCAGCTGCTGCTGAGAGGTTTAAAGAAATCAACAACGCCCATACAATACTTACTGACATGTCAAAGAGAAACATATATGACAAGTATGGATCTCTGGGACTCTATGTGGCTGAGCAATTTGGAGATGAAAATGTTAATACCTACTTCATGCTGTCAAGCTGGTGGGCAAAGGTAAAGCAGTTTTTTCTTTTAAAAATGATATCCTAGAAAAATCATGGTATTATTCACTCTTTAGACTCCATTTCAGAGAAAACCTAACCTTCACTGTATTACTAAACTCTTGTAAATAAAAAGAGATACCGATTCGACCAAAAGCTGTTATTTGAGGATCCATTTTGTTTTGTTTTAGCTCATCAAATAATTATAAAATACAGTATGACTTAAAATACCTCTAGACATTCGTTATAATTGAATTTGAGGCTTTAGGTTAATTCTGACTGCCCTCCCTCTCCCTGTAATGACTAATTAAGAACTGACTCACTGCTCAAAAACAATTTATTAGTGTGACAAGTGCTTACTAAATCATTATAGGACAAATTTAGCCATGTACTTTACTATCTATAGCATAAGCTACCTGAGCAAACATAGTACTTGGGAGAATGTGTGGTAATTATGTCATAGGCTCACATGGGGCCTGACTTCAAGTAGTGGAGAAGGAAATGAGCTGGAAAAAGTGAGAATTAAGTAGTGCTGGACAGGGTGTCGAAGAGACACAGAGGGGAAAAAAAAGTATATCTGGTCAAGAAGAAGGCAATGTTTTTAAGGATTTAGTGCAGTCAGAATTGACTTTTGACAGTAAGTTTTGTGTGGTTTCCTAGGAATACCTAGTGTTTGATGATGAGTGTTTGATGATGGTTACATATTTGGTTATGAATTTTAATATCCTTATCTTCTGATAAAAGTATATTTACATGTGAACCATATATATGGTCCATCAGCTTATTTTTTGGACAGTTCATATATTTTGTGAAAGCATATGAACTCACATTCATATGGGTACTAATTAATAATTTTAAAAACTACAGATTTCCAAAAAGAGGGACTGCTATTTTCTTCCACTAGAATAAATCTTGCTAAATTGAAGAGTTTTATATATGCAGGAGGAGAGAGAATATATTTTTATACATAAGCATGGAGAGTCTGCAACCTGAAGGCTCACTTGTCTTCTACAGTCTTCCAAATTTCTTTTTGTAGAGATAACTGGGATTCCCACTGAAATTCCCTTTCCCTATTGTTGAAGACCTGGGAGGGAAACAAGTTCCCACTGAGTGGATTGGACTTTGGAATGAGAGTGTATATAATGACAATGTCTTTTATGATAAATGGAGTGTTCATATAACAATGTGGGCTTGCCTGTGAATCTAACCTCCAGGTATGACATTCTCTCCATGGGAAGGTGCATCTGGCCTTCTAGATAATTTACACACTAGCACCTGGTTGCATATTGGGGCTAGCCTTCATAAAAACAAGAATAGGCTTCCTTGCTGAGGAAGTTGACAAAACTGACCAAAATTCATATAGAAAAGCAGAAGCTGTCCAGTAGTATAAGAAGTATGTGAAATAATTCCTAATATGGATCTTTAAGATAAGGTTATTAAAAAAATCCACGTTCTTCTTCTGTTTATGTCAAAAACCTCATTGTGCAGTGCCCATTAGAGTGGGATGGCATATAATGACCGTGTATTAAGTATGCACTGCAAGAATGATTTATGGTACCATTGAAAATACGTATTTCAAAATATTGGACTCCTACTTATGCCTAGTAGTGTGCTAAGAACTGTAAGTATACAAGGCAAGGTTATTTCTGCAAAAGGTAAACAATCTAGTTGGAATAATTAAAGAACAAAACAGTATATGGATTAAAGGAAATTTTTGGAGAAGGGAAAAATATGGGAATTGCATGGTAAAGACAAAAAAGGACAAAGGTAGGTAAAGAAAGAAGGAGCTGGTTGGGGCAGTAACTCAGGAATACTGCACAGGAGGGTTTTGGAGGCAGTTGGTGAGGCGAAGGGTGTTATAGTTTTGTTTTCAGAGTAATTTATTTAAGTCTATGAAAATGTAGAATATACACGGCAAAAAGATGATCGACATGAGAAGTGTGACTAAAGCTACCTCACTCCAAGCCACTGTAGGCTCCATGCCATCATGGGGGCCAGGGTTAGGGATGGGGAGCTGGTCTAGGAAGCAGGAATGAGACAGATGAGGTTCATTAATGTTAAAGATTTCTACCCTAAGTTTCTGAAGAAGTGCATACGAATAAGATGATCTTCATCCACTTCCTCTTTTTAGATAAAATCTGCATTCTTATTCAAAGATGTATAAAACACTTCCCAGATTAAATAACATATTTTTTAAAAAATCAAATTTATTTTCCTCAATTTACAAAAGTTGGCATATTTTAACTTAAATTGGAGGTTGGGGAAGTTCTTTTTATTTGTAACTACGACAGACTTAGTAAAACAAACTTTTTATCTTAATCTTTTTAAAGTATTTTTATTTATTTATTTTTGAGAGAGAGAAAATGAGCATGGTGAGGGGAAGATGAGCAAGGAGCCTGATACAGGACTCAATCCCAGGACTCTGGGATCAGGACCTGAGCTGAAGACAGATGCTTAACTAACTGAGCCACCCAGGGACCCTTAAGCAAACCTTTTATATGCTTGTGGGAAAACCCTGGTGCTGGATGTTCATTAGGAGGAACAAAACATTTGTTTATCCGTTACTTCATAATTCATTAATTCAATAAGTATTTATCTTCCACAGGACATGAACTAAATCTTTAGGAGGGACTGAAGGATGACTAACATATAGTTCCAGCCTTCAAGAACCTCAGTCTAATGTGAGACAGACATATAAGTGATCAATGTCCTAAAGTGTCAACAACAACAACAAAAATGTGGGGGAAATGTTTACGTACAGTTGGGGCACAAAGGAGGGAGTAACTATTTGAGTGGGGGGGGATCAGGAAAGATGTCAGAGAGAGGATCTTTGAGATGAACCTTGAACACAGAGTGGGCATTTTTTAGATGGCTGGGGAATGGGAAGGAGCCCTATGGGCAGATGGATCCACAGGGAAAGCAAAGCTAGGGTAGGTACAGCAGGAACAGGGCTGTGCTAATTCACTGAAGGGTTTTAAGCCAGACGACTATTAATAAGGAGCTCGAGCCTTTCCTGAGAGGCAGGAAAGTTGTTACATGGGTTCAAGAGAATGTGTATTTCAGAAAGTTCCAACTACAACGTGCAGAATAGAATAGGAGGCAAGAGTAGAAGCAGGGAGGCCAGTTAGGAGGCCTCCAGTTAGGAATGAAAAAAGTGAAAGGCAGAGATAATGAGATCTTTCTAAAGTCCTACTGGTCAGAATAGAGACAGAGAGGGCGGGTATAAGAGATCTTGAAGAACTGGCAGGACTTGGTGACTAAGAGAAATGTGGAGGTGGGAGGGAAAGCTATCAAAACTCTTCTTTGATGAGAATGATTCGGTCCCCTTGGTTAGCTCATTTGATCTGTAGGGGTTTTTTGTTGTTTTGTTTGCTCTATTCTTTTTTTTTTTAAGATTTTTAAAAATTATTTATTTATTTGACAGACAGAGATCACAAGTAGGCAGAGAGGCAGGCAGAGAGAGAGAGAGAGAGGGAGAGAGAGGAGGAAGCAGGCTCCCCGCTGAGCAAGAGCCAGATGTGGGGCTCAATCCCAGGACTCTGGGATCATGACCTGAGCCGAAGGCAGAGGCTTTAACCCACTGAGCCACCCAGGCACCCCTTGTTTGCTCTTATTTTTTTTTTATTTCTTTTCAGCATAACAGAATTCATTGTTTATGCACCACACCCAGTGCTCCATGCAATATGTGCCCTCCGTAATACCCACCACCTGGCTCCCCCCAACCTTCCATCCCCCGCCCCTTCAAAACTCTCAGATTGTTTTTCAGAGTCCATAGTCTCTCATGGTTCATCCCCCCCTCCAATTTCCCTCAACTCCCTTCTCCTCTCCTTCTCCCTATGTCCTCCATGTTATTTGTTATGCTCCACAAATAAGTGAAACCATATGATAATTGACTCTCTCTGCTTGCCTTATTTCACTCAGCATAATCTCTTCCAGTCCCGTCCATGTTGCTACAAAAGTTGGGTATTCATCCTTTCTGATGGAGCCATAATATTCCATAGTGTATATGGATCACATCTTCCTTATCCATTCGTCCATTGAAGGGCATCTTGGTTCTTTCCAGTTTGGCAACCGTGGCCATTGCTGCTATAAACACTGGGGTACAGATGGCCCTTCTTTTCACTACATCTGTATCTTTGGTGTAAATACCCAGTAGTGCAATTGCAGGGCCATAGGGAAGCTCTATTTCTAATTTCTTAAGGAATCTCCACACTGTTCTCCAAAGTGGCTACACCAACTTGCATTCCCACCAACAGTGCAAGAGGGTTCCCCTTTCTCCACATCCTCTCCAACACACGTTGTTTCCTGCCTTGCTAATTTTGGCCATTCTAACTGGTATAAGGTGGTATCTCAATGTGGTTTTAATTTGAATCTCCCTGATGGCTAGTGATGATGAACATTTTTTCATGTGTCTGATAGCCATTTGTATGTCTTCATTGGAGAAGTGTCTGTTCATGTCTTCTGCCCATTTTCTGACATGATTATTTGTTTTGTGTGTGTTGAGTTTGAGAAGTTCTTTATAGATCCTGGATATCAGCCTTTTGTCTGCACTGTCATTTGCAAATATCTTCTCCCATTCCGTGGGTTGCCTCTTTGTTTTCTTGACTGTTTCCTTTGCTGTGCAGAAGCTAATGACCACCATAGCTTATGAATAAAGCAGAAAACATCACCCTTCATTACTTAGGCTACAAGTCACTTCCTGTGAACTTGTTAGACAAAACTTTATAAGGAATTTGTTTCCAAGGTAACTAAAAATCTATTTCTTGTATGGAATAGGATGAGGGTGACTATGGGGTCTGCAGGGTGAACCGCGTTATCTTCAGGTCTCTGAAGATACATGGAGTCACACTTAATTTCTGGGATTCTCCCATACCCCACCACCCTTCAACCCTATTTTGCTTTGCCTCTGTCTCCCCTAGACCCTGTTTGTCATCATTGGCCTCTTGACTGGCTGTTATTTCTGCTGCTGCCTATGCTGCTGTTGCAACTGTTGCTGTGGACACTGCCGGCCCAAATCATCGGTGCCAGAAGAGGACTTCTATGTGTCCCCAGAGGATCTTGAGGAGCAGATCAAAACTGACATGGAGAAAGGTGGAGTAAGATGAGAGCGGAGCTAATGGGTGTCCCTTCACAGACCTGACCAAGCATGAGGTCCCTGATGACAATTGTCACTAACGTGAGAGAGATCCTACACAATGAGGGGAATCCCAAAGATATTCACTTTTGGTACCTATTTTGAAAAGGATGAAAGGACAGTTCCCTTTCCCAGCTGCAGAAAAAAACAGAATTTGACACCATTAAAAAGAAATCACAAAATATGCTGATCACAAAGCAAAGCTGGTACAATTCATGATCTCGGTACAGGAGCATAAGCTCTAGGTGCAGGGAGGTTTGGGTGGGAATGCTCAGCCGTACACAAGAACCAAGCCTGTTACCTTGGGATCTCTATTTAAATAGAAGGGAACGGACATCAGGAAATGTCAACAACCCTTGACTTTTTCTTCTTTCTGATCACTTGATAATGAGTTTTGGGTAAGACTGGCGAAGGGTGATCTTTCTTTTCTTACAAATCCACACATCCAGAGCTAGCCTCAGCCAGCATCAAGAATACTGTCCTGTGGAAATGGGACTATTTGCTTTGCTAATTCACCTCCACATGTTTGTCTATTTGTATACATGGCCATGACATAGTATTTGATTCATCAAGCTCACTCCACCCAGAATTGATAAAGAAAAAAAAATATAAAGAAAGATGAAACCTCACAGAATTCACAACACCAGGAATACTTCATATGCTCTGGGAAATGCCTTTGTGTAAACAAGCTGGAGTCAAACCTGCCATTGTCCTTTCTGTCTTGCAGCCATAATCCTCCTATCATTTTCTCCTATACAATGCCTCTTTATTCAGTATTACAGACTTCATCACTAAATCACAAAGAACCCTGCGCAGCCAAATATAAGAATTACTTAATAATTCAGACAGGGACCCATTGTTGTCAGAATTGCTGATATTAGGAATGGTACACTTCTCTGCGCTGGACTGGACTCTGATTCTTTTGATCACAATGAAACAAAATTTCTATGACATCAAGCAGCAGAGACTATTTAAAATCTTCCACATACTTTTTATTCCCTACCAAATGTGATGCTAAGTAATAGTGTTGTTACCGGCCCTGAGTCCAGCTTGAAGGAAGAAATCTTCCATTATGTGAATCACACCTAGTCCAGACCATTTTAGAATTGGGAGTCAGAGAGGACTGATGGATTTTCCTACAACCTGTGACCCCTTTCTATGGGGACTACTGGGTGGTCATTCTGGAAAACAGGGGAGTTACTCTAACAATTTTTTTAAAAAAGACTTTATATATACATTTGAGAGAGAGAGAGAGAGCGAGAGCACACAAGCAGGGGGAGCAGCAGAGGGAGAGGGAGAAGCAGGCTCTTCACCGAGCAGGGAGCCCGATGTGTGACTTGATCCCAGGACCCCGGGATCATGACCTGAGCCGAAGGCAGAGGCTCAACCATCTGAGCCACCCAGGCGCCCCTAACAATTTTTTATTACTGCCCCTGGAAACAAATTATGGGCCCATGGTGAAATATAATTATAATTGCATTTTGCCTAATTTGGGATATAAAAGGACAATTAATCTTTTAATGAGGACATACATATCAAAAAGAGCAAGAAGCAGTACTACTTAAAAATGGGTTAAACAGAAATATATATATATGTAAGCACTTCTCCATGGAAGGGCCATTAACCTTGCATAACTTGCTTAAGAATGATGACTCCAGTTCATTAATCCCATCTGCCTTTGCAAGGGAGATAAATTGTTATAAGACCACATTAGCTGGCTCTGTTGTCTATAGGATCTCCCATAGCATCCATCAATCCAGTACAATATTCAGTTACTAATAGAGGATAGGAAGGGATGGTGAGATAGGAAAGTACTGTCATCATCGACTGTGTCGACCTTATCTTAACTTTTCCTACATAGTGCAGAAACCAAAACTAGGCGAATTGAACCTAGATATCCCAAATCACTGGTTCACACTTCTCTGAAAAGCCTCAAAGTCTCTCATCTTTTAAATTAGATGAAAGCTCCACCAAGTCATTTCAGCAGACCTCCTCTTCAGTTTTCTTTTCTGGAACAGAAATTTATACTCAGTGCCAAATTCCACCCAGGTTTCCTTCCTACAGGATGACTGGTGATAAATCTGTGTGCCTCTCACTGTTCTCAGTTCTGACAACCCAGAGTTACCAATTCCATTGCAGAGGTCATATTCTAGACTAAGTAAAGCATGATTTCACTTGACTGTATTACTAAGAATCCTTAAGCAAAAGGAAAAGATTTATTCCATGCCCAAACATTTAAAAGCTCTACGAAGAGTTGATCCAAGTTTTAGAGGACCAGACACTTAACACAACTTGGGCAGTGCTCCTTAAGAAAAAAAAAGCACAAAGTTACAAATACAAAATTAGGTCTGAAAGCAAATATTTGTAATGAGAAAAAGAAATCACAACAAATTGCAAAGCTTAAAAACTGAAGATACCATAAATATCACAAAGTCTAGAAAAATAGCAATAGTTTACTTAACTGCCTGGCACACCACTGTAATACTGTCCCCCTGTGTTTTCTGGATGCACTACTCTTTGCCTCTTCATTTAACAATAATTTTGGAATATCATTTTCTATAGGAAGAATAGGAAATTCTGTTTTTCCTCTAGCATGTTTGATCAAAATTTGTTTTCTCTCATGGTTTTATAACTCATTAGTGATAATGTCAATTTTTAGGGATAGCTATTAAATTTGGGAAGACTAGTCTATTTCATCTATAAGGCATATGACTGGGAAGAATTTTTCACAGGCCACTTTTTCAGTCTTCACATTTCCAACTTTGTTTCCCCTCCATCACCCCTCCAATATCAGAGCCCCCTGGGCACAATCATACAGGGTGACATCCCCTCTGCCATGGATTTTCATGTCTCCTCAGCAAGTGAACTGGCATAGGGAGCTATAGGAGTATTCCTCAAGCCATTCCTATGCCAGTATGGCTAGCAAAAACTAACTATATACAGATTTGCTGCAAACCACAAAAACATATGCCACTAAACTCAAATGAAGCTATCTAACAACTCTCAACTCATCCCCAAAATATCTCCCCTCTGTTGCCCCTCATCAAAAAGAAATGTTTGATGGAGGGAAAATCAAAGTGCAAAAAGATCCGGTTTTGGCTGATTATGGTTAAAACACCTTACTTTTGCAAATCTACAAAAATATAAGCACTTTGCTTATATTTCTGAGGAACCCAAGGGCCCTCAGAGAGATCTGCACAAATAGAGGTCCCTGAAGGTTCAATTTCATTGACCGTATTGTAAATTCACCACCGCTCTTCAGTCTAACATTTCATTATGAAAATTTGTGCCTTATTTGCACCGAGGTACACTAGTTTCAGATTTTTACTCCATGAATTCAGAGACTTAATGTAGTTTACAGATAAAATTAGTGTAAGTTAGGTCTTAGAAAGATGAAAAAGCAGATTCCATGTGAAGATTTCTGGACTGTGATCCAATAAATGGAATGTGGGCTCTTCTGTTCTACAAAAGAAGGGGACCCACTGAAAGTTGTTTAAGAAAATACACTTGTGGGGCACCTGGGTGGCTCAGTGGGTTAAGCCTCTGCCTTCAGCTCAGGTCATGATCCCAGGGTTCTGGGATCGAGCCCCACATCGGGCTCTCTGCTCCGCAGGGAGCCTGCTTCCTCCTCTCTCTCTGCCTCTCTGCCTACTTGTGATCTCTCTCTGTCAAATAAATAAATAAAATCTTAAAAAAAAAGAAAAAGAAAAAGAAAATACACTTGAGGTGGCTTGTCTGGGTAGTTCAGTCAGTTGAGCACCCAGCTCTTGGTTCCAGCTCAGGTCATGATCTCAGGGTCCTGAGACTGAGCCCCAAGTTGGCTCAGTGGTGAGTCTACTTAAGATTCCCTCCCTTTGCTCTGCCCTGCTTGTGCATGCTCTTTCTCTAAAATGAATTTTAAGAAAACAGAAAATATACTTGAAAGCAGTTACTAGTCATTCAGATATCAATCTACTCAACACAAATGATAAGCAGCACACATCAAGATTTGAGTCCATTAGCAGGCATTGGTGAGCCCAGGGGCTTTAAGACTTTTTTTTTCCCCAATGATTCTGAAATTTAAAAAAATATGGCAAACATTTTCTCACTTAGGGAATTCTTAATTATCTTACATGGAATCTAAACATAAAATCTTAGGAGTTTCAAGTTGGAAGAAATCCAAATAGTTAACCCTCACCTCCCCAAAACTTTTCTAGCAGACTGTTGCCTAGCCTCATTTGAAAGCTGCCAATGGTGGGGAGGTTTGGGACCTTGTATAAAAGTAAGAGATATTCATAAAAATTCAATAACTGCAGAAGAATACAGAGTCAAAAGCAAATTTACACCAACATCCTGGTACCAGCTCCCCAAGGATAACAACATTTTTAAAAATTTTTATGTAAATATTTATGGGGTTTTGTTTTACTATGTCGACATATATTTTTTGCTTCTTTGCAGAGCAAAAATTTTGATGAACAAGCTGTCAAATTTTTAAGTGGATTATGCTTTTAATGTCATGTCTAAGAACTTTTAGCCTAACCCTAAGTCATGAAGATTTTTCTCCAATGTTTTCTAAAAGTGTTACAGTTTCATGTCTAATATTTTGATCTATGACCTATTTTGAGTTCATTTTTATTTATGGTGTGAGACTTAGGTCAACTTTTTTTTCTTGCACATGAAGCTTAATTGTTCTAACACCATTTGTTGAAAAGATTATCCTTTCTCCATTGAATTGTTTTGCCCCTGTCAAAAATCAATTGGCCATATTTCTATGGTTTATTTATGGACTCTATTCTGTTCCTTTGAGCTATGTGTGTATCCCTTTACCAATAACACACCGTCTTGCTTTCTGCAACTTTAAAGTAAGTCTTAAAATCAGCTAATGTGATTCCTCCAACTTTATTCTTTTTCAAAACTGTTTTGGCAATTCTAGTTTGTCTTTCCATATAAATTTTGGTATGAGTTTGTCTAAATCCACAGAAAAATACCAATTTTTAAAATTAGAATTGCATTAAATTTGTGTATTAATTTGGAAAAAAAATTGAAATCTTTATTACTATGTTGAATCTTCCAATCCCAACACAATATGTGTCTATAGTTATAGGTCTCATTTGATTTCTTTTATGAGTGTAGTATAGTTTTCAGCATACAGAGATGGTATATGTTTTGTTAAATCGGTACCTAAGTATTTCATTTTGGGGAGGACTATTAGAAATGGCATTAGTTTTAATTTGGGCTTCCAATTGTTCATAACAAATATTTACAATCATTTTCATGTATTGACTTTGTATCTTGTGTTCTTGTTAAGTTCACTTATTAATTTGTATTTTTGTGTGTGAATTCTTTGGGGTTTTCTATGATGACAATTATGTCATCTACAAATAGGAATGGTCTTATTTCTTCCATTCCAATCTGCATGCCTTTTATTTCTTTTTCTTGCTTTATTGCACAGACTAGGATTTCCAACACTGGGTTTATTGTTCTGCTGTCACCATCTTCAAATTCTTAGCTTTTGAATTGGGTATGCCACATTTTCATTTTGCATTGGGTTTTGTAGTCATATAGCCAGTCCTGCTGAAATAATTCCCTGTATGGACTACAGATACTTATTTCAAGCTTGATACTCACTGGTAAGGAATAGAATAAAATGCCTCCACAGCACAATACTCTGTTTTTAGGGAAGACTGAAGCTAACTGAGATGATAAGGTAGGGTGGGGAGAAGTAGGTGGAGCATGGGTTTTATATTATCAATCTAAATGCTATGCTACAGATTATACTGTGTTTAGAGATTTGGCCTGCATATTAAGATTATGACTGAAAATTTATTTTTCATATGTGAGTATTAATTTTTGAAAAAGTATGGTTAACATTTCTTACATTATTCTGAATTTAATTTCCAGAAGTGCCAAGATAAAAAAGTATAATAAAACTAATATGAGATTATCCTCTCTCCAGAATAAAAGTTAGAGCTGCTTTGTCCTTATGGCCTCCTTATGTCTAACTATACTAACAAAGAAGAAGAAGGAACAGGAGCTAACTAGAGGAAAGTATTTCTGATTTGTTCAAACTTCACTTTTAGGACACATTATAGAACATTGTACATGCCTCTAAATTTATGAAAATCCAAATTTAAAATATCAAACTTTTTAACCAACTGATTAAAAAAAACATTAGAAATGTTTTTCACCTACCTTGAGATATTTAATAATTCTAGTTTTATATCTAAAGTCTACAATTTTTCTTAGATTTTTTTTAATTAAGTGCATATTTCAAATATGCCTACTCCTCAACACTGGTTAAAGTCCAAGATACCTTTTGATGCTGTAAAATAGTACCAGTTTCTGTTTGAGAATAGTGTTATAGGATTTGGTAGTAGAAAGGAAAGGTCGACTTTAATTATGGTTTCTCTTTCAACTATGTGAAAGGGTATAATCCAGCTTCTACCCTTAGTAAATAAAGGGGGGAAGTTCAGTGGCATCTTCAATGTTCACTGGAAACTATGGGACTTGTAACTGGCTATCCATCTCTTTCTCAAAATAAAGATATACCCCCAGTGGGATCCTAGGAACACAGGGAAATGCTATTATTCTTATGAGTCAATAAGGATTAAATAGAAAAAAGTGTCTAGGGGGAGATCATCACCCTCTTTTTTTTATCTTGGAAAATTTGAAACTTGAAAGCTAAAGATTATGAACACCAGGTGATTTCCCTAGCCAAGAGAACTTTGTAGACCATCTTGAGGTACCCTGTTTCCTGGGACTCTGTGTCTATGTGTGTGTGAGAGAGAGACAGACAGACAGACAGTGTAACAAGATACAGTAGCAAGAGCATAAATGAGAACCAGTTATTTCTAAACACCCTGGCAAAAACAAACCAAGAATATAATAGCTAAATTCAGGTGTTGGTTTGTTTGTTTTTTCCCCCAAACTGAAGGCAATGGACTGAAAACTTCCATTTAAATCCTCAAGATTTGGGGCAATCATGATTTCCCCATTTTTTTTTTTTTTTGAAGGAGATGGAATAAGATACCTAAAGAGAATAATTTATAGTGTTGACCTTGGATCTAAAAATATGAAATACAGTGATAGAAAAAAAATTTATTGATTACTTAACTGTTCTTGATACTCACCTGGATAAAACCCAAATAAATTCACAGCCACTGAGTTGAAAAGGCCATATGGCTTGTAATTAGACTCTTGCTCTCAGCCAAGATATTGAGACATTTATTACATTTCCTCTTCAGCATCCATCACATATTGCTGCCCAGGAAAAGGGCACAAGAAAGAAATTAAATTCACCTTCCTTTTGTTTACCAACCAGTAAGTATCATTAAGGCTCTGGGCCAGGGGATCAGGATGAGTGAGTCTGCTCAAGAGACTAGTCTCAAGAGACCCCAAAAGCAGCTCAAATTGGAGGGGTTTCTTCAATTTTTCGCTACCAAGGTTCAGTGAGCAAATTTACTAGACAGGCTTATCCAGCTAGCTTTTCCACAGCAAACATAAATTGAGCACTTCATATTTTTAGACATTTTTTCTTCATCAATTAAGACGATCATGATTTTTCTCCCTTAATCTGTTAATGTGAAGAATTATATAAATTATTTTTCCAATGTTAAGTCTTATACTCTTGAGATAAACCCAATGCAGTCATAATGTTTTAACTATTTTATTTTTTAATGAAATGGGTTTGCTGATGTCTTGTCTTAGATGTTTGTATCTATATTAATGATTGAGATTGCTCTACAATTTTCCTTTCTCAAACTTTCTTTATAGAGTTCTATACCAAGATTATGCCTCATGAAATAAATTAGAACCTATTCTTTCTTTTTAAACTTTTCTTAAAGAGTTTGTATATTACTGGATTTCTTTCTTTCTACAGGATTTTGTAGGACTTTCTGGGCTAATGTGCCATTGTACAAATTTTAGATTACTGATTCAATGTATTTAATGTTTATAGGCCTTTTAGATTTGCTATCTTTACTTAAAAAATTAGTTCTTCAAAATTTCTTATAACCTTTCATGCATCTGTAGGATCTGTATTACTATCCCATTTTTCATCCCTTATATTGCTTATTTCTGCTTTTTGTTTTTTAGCCATTCTACCAGATTTTTGAAAATTTAACTGGATTTCCCAAATAACTTTTGGGTTTGGTTCTCTTATATATATTTTTTAAAATTTTTATTCTTTATTATTTCTCTTAATTTATTGTTAATTTTCTAACTTGTTAATTTTTATACTACTTAATTTCCAAAACTCCTTTTAGGATAGTAAGCATTTACAGTTGTAATTTTTCCTATAAGTACCATTTTAGTGTCACATGTGTTTTTATATTTTTCTTAAAATATAAGTTCTAAATATTTTCTAATTTCCATTATAATTTTTTCCTTGATCTTTACATTGGGCCTATATGTGTCTTTTTTTTTTTAAGATTTTATTTATTTATTTGACAGAGATCACTGTTAAGCAGAGAGGCAGGCAGAGAGAGAGGAGAGGAAGCAGGCTCCCCACTGAGCAGAGAGCCCAATGCAGGGCTCAATCCCAGGACCCTAGCTGAAGGCAGAGGCTTTAACCCCCTGAGCCACCCATTTGCCCCAGGCCTATGTGTGTCTTAACTTGTAAACATATGGGGATTTTACAGGTTCTTTATTATTGTTTGTATCTAATTTAACTGCACTGTGATCAGAAATTTGGGAAACATGATGCAATATTTGAAAATATCTTGAGGCTTGCTTTACATCTTAGAACTTAATTTTTATAAATGTTCCACATGGCTCCAAAATAATACATTCTGCATTTTTTAAGGTTCACTGTTCCATTTATGACTATTAAATAAACCCAATTTTTATATGTACTAGTTCGCTAGGGCTGCTGTTTACAAAGTACCACAGAGAGGGTGGTTTGAACAACAGAAATTTATTTTCTCATAATTCTCAAGGTTAGAAGTCAAACTTTAAGGTGTCACAGGGGCAGGGTGCCTGGGTGGCTCAGTCAATTAAGCCTCTGCCTTTGGCTCGGGTTGCTCGGGTAATGATCCCAGGGTCCTGGGATTGAGCCCCACATTGGGCTCTCTACTTGGTGAGAAGCCTGCTACCCCCCCCCACCCTGCCTGCCTGACTACTTGTGATCTCTGTCAAATAAATAAAATCTTAAAAAAAAAAAAAAAGTAAGGTGTCAACAGGGTTGACTCCCTCTGAGGCCTCTCTTCTTGGCATTAGATGGCCATTTTCTCCTCATGTCTTCACATAGTCTTCCCTCCATGTATCTGTGTCTTAATATCCTCATCTTATAATGACATCAGTTATATTGAATGAATGCCTACCTGAACCTCTTTTTAAATTAATTACCTCTTTAAAGACCATCTCTCCAAATATGATTCACATTAGAGGTACTGGGGGTTAGAACTTCAACATATGAACTGGAGTGGGGAGGCAGAGTGTTTGACACAATTTAGTTCACAACATTATCCTTTTCAAATGTTTTATATTCTTAAGTATTTGTTTCATCAGTTACTGAAAGAAGTGTTCAAATCTTCCACTGTGATGATGAATTTCTCAGTTTTTCTATAAGGTTCTGTCAATTTTTGTTCATGTATTTTGAGGTTATATTAGTGTATAAAAGCCTAGAACTTTAATAGCTATTTGGTGAATTGAATATTATATTTTATATTACTCTAGCTCTAGCAATGTTTTGTCTTTTGTCTGTTAAAATATAGTTAGATTAGCTTTCTTTTTAGTAGTGTTTGTATGATAAAGATGTTTACATCTTTTTACTTTCAACTTTTTTTTGCCCTGTTTTTTTGTTGTGTATTTTATAAACAACATATGGTGGGGGTGGGATTTATTCAGTTTGAGAACATTTTTCTTTTAAATAAGGTATTAAGTCCATTTGTATTTATTATAATTAATGATACTTTTTTTTTCCTGCTAACTTACTCTTTTATGAGAGCTAGTATAGCAAAGTTTTTAAGAGAACAGACTCTAAGAAATACTGCTTAGGTTTGAATACCAGCTCTATTACTGACTACCTGAGTAACTAGGGCTAGATACTTATAATTAGTTATATTAGTTATTACTTTATTATTTATCACTTTAAATTGACATTTTTTTGTTTTTTTCTTTTTTCTTTTAAAACAATAGAATATTTCTTTCATATTTCATTTCTTTCCCTCCTCTAGTTTGGAAATTATTTTCTCTGCCCTGTTCTTTTAGGGTTATCCTAAACATTAAGCATACTTGTTATCAAAGTTCAAAATTAATTCTTATCTTCACCCCCTCCTGAACAATACAAGAAATTTGTAACATTTTAACTCTGATCACTTCCTTTTTGAGTTATATACTGTTCTTGTATTCTAGTTTTATCTTAATTTTAATTATTATTGCTGTACATAGTCAACAATCACTTATTTTTATTCATATATACAACATTTCTTTACTAATCATTCCTTTTACAACACTAATTCTCCATCTACTAACACTTTCTTTGTGCCTGAATTACATCTTTTAAATTGAGTCTGTTGGTGACACAATTTCCATTTCTATTGTCTGAAAATGCCTTTATATTATGGTTTTTAAAAAAGTAACAATAAGACAGTTTGTAAACAAATTTAAGTTGATATCTTCTTTTAGCATATTAAAATTATAATTCCATAGTTTTTGGGCTTCCATATTTGCTATTGAGAAGTAAGATTGCTGTTAAAACCATTGTCTTTGAGGGGTGTCAATTAAGCACCCAACTCTTGATTTTGGCTCATGGATTTAGGCTCAGCTCATGATCTCAGGGTTGTAAGATAGAGCCCCCTGTGGAGCCCCACACTGAGCTCCACATAAGGCTCTGTGATGGACATGGAGCCTGCTTAAGATTCTCTCTCTCTGCTCCTCCCCACCCACTCTCTCTCTCAAAAAAAAAAAAAAATTTGTCTTTAGTGTTTTTCAAAGTCACTAAGATGTTTTAAATATGAGATCTTGGGGTGCCTGGGTGGCTCAGTGGGTTAAAGCTTCTGCCTTCGGCTCAGGTCATGATCCCAGAGTCCTGGGATTGAGCCCCACATCGGGCTCTCTGATCAGCCGGAAGCTTGCTTCCCTTCCTCTCTCTGCCTGCCTCTCTGTCTACTTGTGATCTCTGTCAAATAAATAAAATCTTTAAAATAAATAAATAAATATGAGTTCTTTAATTTGCCCTGATTCTTGAATCTGTGGATTGTTGCCTTTCTAGAAAATTCTCAGCCACTAAATCTTTAAATATTGCCTCTAATCTTTTCTTTTACTTTCTTTATGGAAGTTTTATCAGATATGTTAGACTATATCATTCTATTCTTCATGTCAACCTCTCCCATATTTTATTTTTATGTTTCTCTATGTGACATTCTGATTAATCTCCTCAGATCTGTCCTCTCCTTCATTAATTCTCTCTTTAGATGTTAAACCCATTCATCAGGTTTAAAATTTTCAGATATTTTGAACTCAAGTTCTTTTGCATTAGTTTCAAAATCCACTTGATCACTGGAATTCATCTAATTTTTTAAAAAAATTGTGTCTTAAAAGTGCTGGATTTGAAGTCCTTTTGGGTCTCATCTGGCCTTCCATTGTTTCTACTAGCTCTTAGTGTACATTGTTTTTGTGTGTAATCTTTTACTCTTTCCTTCTCAATATTTAAATCTCTCTTTCTCTGTTTTTTTACTCAATTCATGTTTCTTATAATTTTTTTGTTATTTTTTGAGGGTTTCTATTTCTCTAATTCTTTCTATCTCTATCTCCCCTTTCTATTCATTTTTATCTTGAGTTCATGTGTGTTAGCAATACTTCAGTGATTCTCTGAGGTCTGGGTTGAAGATCGGGCCATTCTTTTCTGGTAGGTACTTGGGAGCACATCTTATATTGGACCATTTTAAGTTAAACTATCAGCTGAGGTTTCTTAGTACATATAGATATTTAAATTTGTTCTGCCAATATGTGTGCTCATTGTCTTGCCATTAAATATTTGTAGGGGAGTTCTTTTCTCTTTCACTTGAGCAACAAAGCTCAAGACTAACAAATTTCCTTGTAGATTTAGGGGTATGGTGATTTAGAGAGTGCATGCCATTTTGGATACCAGCTTTATGTGGAGAGCTTCCTATTAGACTGTCATCTAAGCAAGCTCTGGGCTTTGACCTCTGTCCCAAACAGGACCACATATGTAATTGTACACTGAACAACTTTAGGGGGCATTTTTCATACAGATATATACTGGGGTCTATATGACCTACATGGTGCACCTGTCCTTATCCCAAGATGGTGAAAACTAAAGCTCCAGTTCACCTGGTTCAGCAATTGCCTCAAGTTGAAAGCAGGGTTTAGTGCTTTAATTTTATAATTCTATAACTGACAGAACTTAAGAGTAAAGACAGTGACTTCTCCCTTTTGAAGCTCTTTAAAAGGCAGGCATCCTCAATATCTTATGAAATGAATTAGTTTGCCAATCATCATTTCAACAAAAATATCCACCACTTGCCCCATTAAGGGAAATGTAATATGATCAGAGGGTGTTTATTGCTTTGCTTTGTTTATTTTTAGATGTGGACTTTCCAGTTGTTCTCCAGCCTACAAATGCAAATGAGAAAACACAGCTAATCAGAGAAGGACCTCGAAGTTATTGCACAGACTCTTAATATTGAGACCATTGAGGGTCCACAGTACCCCCTCTTGGTTCAGCCATGTCTCCAGGTGTTAATGGGTGGAGCAGGGTAGGGGACATGAAATGCTGTGAACTTTTCCACATTCGTATTTTATTTTTTACGTTAGGAAAAGATGACTGCTACATAATTTTCTCAGTATGCGGTCTCACTCTTTGAGTAGAATTCCTAATGAAACACATTCCATTTTGATGAATAAAAGCCTGAAGAATTGTTTTATGCTCCTTGCATGAGGTAAGATGGTGGCACTGGACAGGCCATCTGAGCCAGCCCTTTCTGTGACCCAGATCTAATTCCTTACAGACTAAAGTAGCATTCCAAACAGAAGTCACGATTCATCTATTTAACTGAATGCAATATTCCTATCTGCCACAAATATCAGCAAAATATACATGGAAACTTAAAAGGAATTTTGTGTGTATGTGTAGAGATTTTCCCCTGTCGATATCTAATATGGCTACAGAAATATTTCAAGAGGCAGGAAGAAATTATTAGGTAAAAAAGACAAATCACTTAATTTTAAAGTATATCTTTGAAAGATTAAAAGTTATCATTTACTGAAAACTGATGAGTAAAACCAGGAAGAAACAGGTTTTGTATATTTTTAGACTGGCATAAAAAACAAAAACAAAATTTCAACCTGGTCAAATGTTATAAATGACCCAGGAAATCATACTGAGCCCAAAACAGCTGCCCAAAATATGTTGACCATTTTAAAGTAAAAACAATTATTGTACAACTGACCTAGATTAAACAGAGTCAGGAAAAGAAACATGTAGGGTAAAAAGTAGAATTCTAAACTCTACAGCCTAACTTTAGATTTAAAGGCATTTCATTTACACCATTTTTGATGAGAATAATTACATTGACCAGAAAATGCTCAGTTCTGTGCATGTTGAACAATGAAGCTCAAAGGTCATGTCTGCATTTACTCTTTGATCCTTATATTCATTATGTGGTCAAAGTCATTATGTCCTAAAACCATGTTTTAAAATAGTATAGAAAGTGTTTGTTTTTTCTCAGTCCTTTATATAATAATTCAGCTTTCAAGATCTTGTCATGTTTTTATATAATATTGCATGAAATGCCATTTTCTCTTTTGTTTCTTTTTCCTACCACCACCACCAAATTACAGTCAAATGAGCCTAAAATATACATTGTAAGTGAAAACTGGTGTTATAGCTCTGGCAATTCTGAAGTCATTAAAACTCTACTTTAACTCTTGAGTTACTGGAATTTTTTTTAATCGACAATCAAGTACAAAAAGCCCTGGCTGGAAAGTTAGGAAACCCGGTTCTAATCTAAACTCTCACTACCTAGCCCTGTGACCAAGTGAGATGAGAATTATATGGCTAATGACTCTATGACTCCGTTACTTGCTTTGACCACTTCCAAGTTGCTGTGAGACAGGATGAAATGTCTGAGGTAAAAGCACTCTACAAAGTCAAGTGTTTGACAAATAGGTGGTTTTACATGAATTTGTATATGTTTACACACAGACAAATATAACGTGACTTCTTATGCAGATAAACTCTTACCCAGAAAAACTCATGAAGATACGTAGTACTAACAGTGACCGGCAAGAGCTTGGAACTCTGTATTCAACAAACAAGTGCTACTTTCCATCTGAAGGAAACATGGGATAAATAGCCATGTCTGTGGTCATTTGAGCCACTACATTTCCTTCCTGGAGTCTTTTTAAGCAAAAAGGTCAGGCCTATTTTTGAATTGCAACCTGTAAATCACAAAGGTCCTTTTTCTCTCCCAGACATCATTATTCTTACGTGGAATTTTTTACTTCTACTCCCAGCTTGTCCAGAGCACTGGTACAAGCGTAGAAAGATGAGAACAGGGCATGAATCAGAATCAGAATCAGATGGTGGAATTAAATTCATAAAGGGGTTCTTGTTAATGTTCCCCACAAAGGGCTAATTACTGGTTACAATGATATGTGGTAAATGTTAAGGACATGAATGTGTATGAATGAGGAAATGCATCTACAGAATGCCCCTTAGCTACATAGAAATGAGGATCAACCCTTCATCTGAGGAAAGGCCACTTAGTATCATGTGGGGGTCATCAGAAGCTGTCACCCAGAGTCACCGGTTATTCTGAATCCATAAGCATCTTAGCAGAGAAGCACCAAGAAGAAACATGCTCATTATGAGCAAGCACTTCAATGGCTTACCACCTAGTCCTGGACTTCAGGTTATCAGGTAAAAAAAAATTTGTGTAAGTTTTCAAAGTTCCTCCATTTATTTTTTGCTGTTTTACATAAGAACATAATTTTTTAAAGTATGCATTTTTCTTTACCAAAGTACAGATGTCTTAATTCCTTTGAGAATAAATGACATTCTAGTTCTACATTTTAAATGGTATGAATGTTAAATCACATTTGATGTTTCCTAAACTGGAAATATACTCACCTGGTAGTGCACTGCTTGATTTTTTATCTACACAGAGGGTTCCACTTAGGGCTACATAATCTTTGTAGCTGGCACAATGATGCCCCCTCCAAGATGTACTTATCCTAATTCCCAAAACTAGTGACTACATCACCTTTTATGGAAAAAGGCACTTTGCAGAAGAAGTCATTGTTAAGGATTCTGAGATAGGGAGATTATCCTGAATTGTCCAAGTGGGCACAATCTAATCACATAGCTCTCAAAAATGGAGACTATTTCCTGGCTATGAGAAAGATGGGACTCTAGAGGCGGCCGGAGTAGCTCAGATCTCAGAGTCCTGGGATCGAGCCCTGCACTGGGCTCCTTGCTCACTGGGGAATCTGCTTCTCCCTCTGTCTCCCAACTCTCATTCTCTATCTCAAATAAATAAATAAAACCCTTTAAAAAAAAAAAAAAGAATGATCAGAGCTATGCTTTGAAGTTAGAGGAAGAAAGGGGCCATAAATCAAGGTAAGCCGGCAACCTCTAAAAGCTGGAAAATCAGCTTAAAGATATGGATTCTGGGGGCGCCTGAGTGGCTCAGTGGGTTAAAGCCTCTTCCTTCAGCTCAGTTCATAATCCCAGGGTCCTGGGATCAAGCCCTGCATCAAGCTGTCTGCTCAGTGGGGAGCCTGCTTCCTCCTCTCTCTGCCTGCTTCTCTGCCTACTTGTGATCTCTGTCACATAAATAAATAAAATCTTAAAAAAAAAAAAAAAAAAGATATGGATTCTGCTCTGGAGCAACAAAAAAAAAAAAAAAAAAAAAAAAAAAGGAATTCTCCCCGGGCCCCCCAAAAAAAAAAAAAAAAAAAAAAAAAAAAAGCAGCCCTGCTACCACCTTGATTTTTGCCCAGTGACAGCCATGTCAAACTTCTGACCTTCAGATTGTATGAGTTTAACACTGAGTCAACACTTCTCACTTGTTTCTTTATTGTCCTCATTCCTTATTCTATATATTTTTTAATTCCTTCATCCTGAGAGTCCAGCTTCATTTTCTCCTCTGTCCCTTCCATTCCCTGTTTCTCAGTATTCCATATCCTTTCCTGTTCTTCTCTCTTCTCCCACTCCTACCTTTCTTTGGTTTGACACTTACCCCCTCCGTTTTAGTCTCCTAATCTCTCTGCTGGCCGCTATCAAGTACATCTCCATATTTACTGGTCTTTTACAAAAATTGAATTATTGTAAATTTACCCCTAACCAGTGGGGCAGGGAGAGAGAGCAAATAATATTCTTATAAAGGAATGTCTCCACCCCCCGCTCCAAATTCAAGCCAAACAATCATAATGCTAATAGGCCAGAGGGAAACAAGTATTTTTCAAACAATTCTGAGTATATTAACAAATAGAAATAATTTATATTGACCACATTCATTATTTGAATGCATGGCAAGGTAATTTGAGACATTGTTTTGTTTTGTCCTTAGTAAGTAACTCGAAGGAGGGCTCTTCTTCTGAGATTCTTCTTAAAAAGGTCACTTCCTTGCTACAGTGACCTTGGAGGTTAAAAACAAAGGTAGACACCTGAAAAACCACCACCCAGGCTTTTGCTTGGTTGCTTGGACTGTGAGAAGGGCTTTTAGAAAGATATATGCTGAAACTGAGGAAGAGAAGTAGCCCTATCATGAAGGACCTCTAAAGATGGGTTTGGGAGTTTGGGGGAATTCCCAGAGTACCCCATATTTGGGTATGTTAGAGTAGGCAGTTATTAGATTCTAACAGAATACATGGAGCCCAGCAATGAGGAATTCATGGCCAGCTATCAGGAAGAGGCCTGTCCCGGCAGCACTCCACAAGAAGTCAGATCAAACCATACAGGCCCAAGATGGTGGGTGCCATTGATGAAGTTCTAGAACCTAGGTGAGGTTTGGTGGGCTGAGGTCCAGAGCCGATGACCAAGAAAGAATTCTTGAGACATCTTTGGTGCAAAATGGTGGTTTATTAAAGCACGGGGACAGGACCCATGGGCAGAAAGAGCTGCTGCCCCATTATCCTGAGGAGCGGCTGATTATATACACAGGAGTTGGGTAGGTGAGAACAAAGCGGGTGATGTTAGTCTCTAAGGAATTTTGGAAGTAAGGTCTCCAGGACCTTGAGGGGCTAGCTATTGTTGGGAGAAAGGTTATTTATTACTAGTAGTAAAAATCTTCTTGTGAGACTCTTTAGATGTATATCAGTGGGCCATATGCTTAGGAATGATTCTCGACACTATCTTGGAGATCTAGAGATAAAGTTTCACATTTCTCCTATCAAGTGTCCTTGTTAGTGAGATTTGGGTTTAGAAGAAATTTAACTTTATTTAGGGCTTGAGGAACTGAGTTATTTGCCTCTGGAAATTGTGCTATTGATAAGGTAACTTCTTTGTGTAGATCTTTAGGACAATTGTAAACTAAGGGAGACTCTGTCTTGCAGGATTGTGATCTCTGCAAGTTAACTATTTGTTTCTCATTTATGGCAGTCAGTGGTGCCTGAGGAATGTCACACACATTACCGAGGGGAGCAGGTGGAGAGGGGGTGCAAGGTGCCAGCTTTTGCTTTTGTCCTCAGCCAACCTCCTGCTCCCTCATCACCATGACAAGAAACTCCTGACCAAATAAGGAAGAAAAGGCCAAAACCCTGCTTCCAAGAAATTCCTCCCCAAGTAAGGAATATTCCACTCCGTAGTTTGCAAGGGTCAATAAAGGATAGAAACCCAACCCCCAGGGTGCACAGTGCTCTCTTCAGGTAGCCTGCTCTAACATCTGGAATATACTTGAGCTTTAATAAACTTTCCCACTGTGTTACTCACCTACTGTGTTGTGTCTGTCCTTGAATTCTTCCTCATGAGGAGGCCAAGAACAGTCAGCATCATCTTTGTGATGGACTAGGTCAAGGCTTTAGGGCCCAGGGTCTTCCCAGTTCACTGTGAACATGACCACAAGGGAGAGCTCCTTTGATGAGATAACACTTAGCTGCGTGGGTGACAAAATTAAATCTTGGCTTCTTAGCCATAACAAAGGATTCCTGTACCCACACCTGGCCCCTCAAAGAAACCATGTAAGGTTGAACACAGAGACCTCAAGAGCAACCAGGCTAGAGTAAGATGAGGGACTGGAAACATACTCAAAGGAAGACAGAAACATGAGGATCCCATACATCCCTAGGGATTGGGGGTCAGGAGGAGACTCTCAAAACGTGACTGAGGGGGCACCTGGGTGGCTCAGTGGGTTAGGCCTCTGCCTTCAGCTCAGGTCATGATCTCAGGGTCCTGGGATCGAGCCCTGCATCAGGCTCTCTGCTCAACAGGGAGCCTGCTCCCCCACTCCACCTCTTTCTCTGCCTGCCTATCTGCCTACTTGTGATCTCTGTCTGTTAAATAAATAAAAACGTGACTGAGGTAAAATTTCTCATTACCTTGTTAAACTTCAGCTCAGAATTAAATTAATTTAGAAAATGTAATGTATTTAGACTATGAAGAGACTTCCCCAAGATCTTTTCTCAAATGTCACTTCTTCACAGGCTTTCCCAGACCACCCTGTCTAGAACTGTACCCCACCTCATGCTTCCTATTCTATACTTTTTTACTTAGTACCTTTCACTAACATACTTTTTAATCTTGCTTATGGTCTGTCTCCCACACCATGAAAACAAATATTTTTGGCTGTTTTTGTGTCCTGCTGAATCTCTGGCGCTTAAAATAATGCCTGACATATGATAGACTGCCTGGGAATATTTGTCAAATGAGTAAATGTTTAACCTGTGTCATAGAATAGAGAAATTCCTACCTGCTAGAAATGAAAAAGCTGCTAGAAGCTTTAGTTTTTAGGGAGGTTTAGTATTTTTTTTGCATATTAATATGAATAATTCAATCAATATAAAATTAATGGTAGCTTGGCACCCAATCAAGCCTCTGACCCAATTCCAGAATTATCTTTCTAAAAAATTTCAGCACCTGCCCTCCCTTACTCCTCATTAATATGAAGGCAAATCCACCTCCAGAGCACAAGTCCTCCTTCAAGAAAAACCTTTATTTGAGAAACAAAGTTCTCCTCTCCAAAACTGCTCTCTCCAAAGCAACTAAATAACATTGACCTGTATATATTCGTTCTGAGTAGTTCTAGACTACAAAGGGCCAGCAATTTAGATTAAATCATATATAACCAGTTTCTGTATAATGAAGCCATTTCCAGACTGTAGATGGCTCAAATTAGCAGTGATTCACAGAATGACAACTTACAGTCAAGAGTTTACATCTGTATTTTACGCAGCGCTAAAAACAAAGTAGGAACTAATAAACACCTATTATTTGATGGTTTAATTCTTACAACATGTGCCATTTCTGGGAAAAATCTTTCTCCAAAAAGAGACCTAACCATGCTCAGTGTCAAATAAATGGGAGTGACAGAACTTTCTGGAATTTTCATGCTGTTCAGAGCTGTCCCCAAGAAGCAAAACTAAATTCCCAGAATCAAATCAACAGTAATAGGACAGCTATTAACACATTCTGCTTGTTGCTGGGGCTGCCGACCCAGTTTTCTAATAGCTGAAAATGTTATCAACTTCCCCAAGGCCTGAGAGCCCCTCAGGCACATCCTCATTCCCAGGTCCAGGAAGAAGGCATCTTACCTGGTGAAGGTTTTATCCTTCTGAGGAAGCTGGTCTGGTACCTAGGTAATCTCCACTCCTGAAATGGTGTCCAGATTCATCTCTTCTCAGAGAGCTACAATGCACTTAATTTTCTGGTGAAAAATAATTGGGGGAAAATTTTTAGTGCAGATTTTCGCTTTGGTTATGAAATTCTGACATTGTTTTTTTTAGAATGATCTATTCAGGCATGTATACATTAGCTATTTATTAAACTGGCATTTTTCAGGATTATTATAATTGCAGAAAGCAATATTTCAAAGCTAACCTAGGTTTAAAAGAACCAGATGAAAGCCATCAGGAACTGAAACATATAATCAATATATAGATTAACTTATTAGCATAACAGTTTTATATAAAATACCTTCATTTCAAATGTTTCTTTAATGTATTTAGCATAGAATTTATCTTTTTAAGATTTTTTATTTATTCATTTGAGAGAGAGAGAGCACACGCTTGCAGGGAGGAGGGTCAGAGGGAGAGGGAGAAGCAGACTTCCCACTGAGTAGGACACAGGACATGCAACTCAATCCCAGGATTTCACCCTCCTCCCCATCATGACCTGCGCCAAAGGCAGCTGCTTAACCAACTGAGCTATCCAGGTGCCCCTGGGATTTATTTTTTAAACTCAATATATAGCATACTCAGAAAGTAAAATTTTAGCTACCAAAACCTGAAAGATACAGTTTATTCTGAGTAAGAGGGTAAAGTTTTAATAGAAAATAAAATGATTCACTTCTCTGCTTGCCTTCTGCTTTCCTTTGTTCTCTCTTACGTCTTTTCTAGCACATCCCATCCCCCAAACTAAAGGATTTGAAAGGAGGTGGGAAGCGGTGGCTTTTAGGATCACAGGAGCATTTGTATTCAAGCAAGATGATTTATTCTTTCATGAATTAAAAAATAATCTGTCAAGTGAACAATAATAACAGTCATAGTACTTAGTACTTGACATTGCCCTAAGAGCTTTTTATTCTCTTTATATATTTTAAAGTTATATATGCACTTAATACACTATCTAAGGGACAATCACTATCAGCGTTATCATTCCCCATTTCCAGACTGACAAACAAAACCACAGAAATTTTAAGTAACTCCACCAAGATCACCCAGCTACTAAAGGGTAGAACAGGCCAGTCCTCAAATCCATGGTATTAATAGCTGCACTATAGTGCCTCTCCACCGTGGTCTAATATTTCCAACTATGTTTATCCTTCCTGAAAATTAACTCTCTCCACTTTCCTGCCCAACTCTTTTCCAGAGTTCTCTTATTTTCAGAAAATACTCACTGTTTATTATGTACCTTTCTCCTTAACTGCCTTTTGTAGCTTATGATTCCCCTAGGTAATCACCCTTTCTTAATTCTCAGTGCCTCCTTCAAAAGCAAATCCTCAAAGACTCAAAACCCCTGAATCTGAAAGAGCAAATTCCCCAACACTTCCTCTGTCGCTGCTTCCTCTTCCTCTTCTTCTTCCCTCCACCTCCTCCTCCTCCCTGCAGCATTTCTTTACTTGGAAAACCTATGTGGCCTTGGTAGCAGTCTGCCATGTTCTCTAGTCTGACCAATGAATAACGCAACGTTGGTCAAGTGAGTGAAAAGCTGGATTTTCACTTTAAAAGTCAGGGGTGCCTAAGTGGCTTAGATGGGTAAGTGTCTGCCTTTGGCTTGGGTCCTGATCTCCAGGTTCTGGAATTGAACTCAGCAGGGAGCCTGCTTCTCCCTCTCCCTCTCCCTCTCCCTCTCCCCCTGCTTGTGTTCTGCCTCTCTCTCTCAAGTGAATAAATAAGACCTTTTTTTGGTCTTATTTATATATTTATATCTATATATTTATATTGATTCTAAAATAGTTGATATTAGTAAAGAATCCTGACTAAAAATTCTGGTAAAGTTCCTGCCATAATTTTCCAGGATTGTAGACAGTGTTAAGAAAACTTTTAATATATTTGTAAATAGCAAACATATATAGGGCACTTACCATGTGTCAGACACTTTCTAAGTGCTAACTATAGGTTAATTCATTTAAGCCTCACAGCAAACCTATGAAGTTGGTACTATGATTTCTCATTCTGCAGATGAGAAAATTGGCGCTGTTAATTAACCTGTAACTTTAATAATAAGAGAACCAGCATTTGGACTCAGGTAGTCTAGCTCTAGGGTCTATCTGCTTAATTATTATACCACCCTGGCACCATAAGACATTTGAATTCTATAAAGTTAGCTACAACTACTTATTTAATATCAAAACAGTCCTTATACTCAATATGCTTGAATTTGTCTCTCCCCTACTAAAAGTGAATACTGTAGGTCTATAAATCCAAGTTAATACATTCCATTTCATTACTCTGATTCCATAAGATTGGGATGAGAATATTTGCTATTATATCTAAAAACAAGGCATCTCAATATCACTCATAAAATAGGATGTGTAATCTTTTCATGACTTTTATTATCTATTTATAATAAGAGTGATATTATACTCAATTTTTCTCCATTGTACAAAATAAGGTACAAATTGTGAAGTTCCTATTAGTAAAAAATGTACCATTATTTAAGTTAGATGTCTAAACTAGAAATACTTTATTACTTCTATATAGGAAATACAACTTGGTAAACAAATTTTTCTAAAGGAACTGGAACTTTGTCTCCCACCATTTAAAATAAATGTGTGTGTGTGTGTGTGTGTGTGTGTGTGTGTGTGTGTGTGTGTTTTGCAGCAATTTGTTTCTGGTAGTCTATGTCAATCTGCCATTGTGAAAAGCATGTACCCTCCATACTCTGGAGATCTACCTGGGCTTTTATTTTTCCTTTGGCACTCACCACAGATGAGCCTACTCTAGATACCATTTATTGATATCTATATTATTGATAACTTATTGTCTGTCCTTCAAAATGTGTATTCCATCAGAGCAGAAGTTTGTGGTTGTTTTGCTTACTGTTGCTCCCCAGCACTGAACATAGGTACATGGCACATAGTAGAGACTGAATAAATGTTTAGTAAAGGAATAAATATGAATCTCTGAAGAAAACCTCCCTGCAACATCTTTTCCCAGCCCCAGTCCCCCTCTCCCCAAATCATACCTTTAGGGAAAGACTGTATGAACAACATGACAGTTCTGCTTTTCCTGAGTGTGAAAGACTGCAGATGAACCTGAAGTCTTATGGAGCCTTGGAATTGGATGGGTCAGTCTTGCAATCTCCCTGTAGTACAAACGGTTCCTGTTAACCTCCTTAGTGGAGGTAGGGGCTGCAGGCTCGTCTCATTGAGATCTTTTGACACAGTGATTCATCATATAATTCAACATTTAGTTTGGCCTGATAATACTATTAATCCTCATTATTCACAGATTCCATATTTTGCAAATTTCCCTACTTGCTAAAATTTATTTCATTGTCATTCACAATAATAATGTTAAATAAGTTTCCTAAACAGTAACACATAAAACACATACAGATCACTTAAGAAAAATGTTGTGAACAGAGGCCCACAGGAACTTAACCTTGTATTTCCCCTAGGAACAATGGTTCTGTATTCACTAAACTACTGTTTGTGGTGACTATATAGAACATAACCCCCACAAATAACATAAATACATTGTATCTCTCCTGGAGTTCTCTGGAATGGTTCCCTTTCTGACTTTGGAAACTCTATCTCTGTGGTTTCTCACAACAAGCAAATGTTCTCATTCTAATCTTGTGGAATCCTTGGAAATGGTACACATTTACAGAAGGACATGGATGAGCCCTGAGTAAATCTGAATTCAGCCCTGGTCCCCCAATCTGGAGAATTATCCTGAAGAAATTATTTAACATTTCTCAGTAGAGCTTCCTGAACTGTGGAATGGTTTCCTCAGCTGAAAAGAACTTGGAAGTTCTTTCATGTGTGTATGTGTAAGGTATTTTTCAAGTTGAACAATGTTTATTTCCTTCAGATCTCAGGGTATTATGAATAACTTTTGTGGAGCACCACTGTTAATTAACAAATCTGAGGGATTTGATCTTTGACTTCTAGTGGTGAGAAGAGAGTTCCCTTTAATAAATGAAACACTGGTACTCCGCGAATTTCCTGGTTGTTGTCTAACCTTACCTAAGATCAGAAACTGCCTTTAGACCTCCTTCCTCCTGGGAAACAGTCCAGCAGTCCAGTCTCTCTAGTTCAAGTGTCCATTTGAGGACAGGGAAACCAGCTGGTGCTAAGGAGAATCCTGGCTGGTGACTTAGGAGATCTGAGCTCTCATCTGCCATTACTCATCCCTGTTCCTGAAGGTAAGTCATTTCATATCTTCAGTCATCAGTTCCTTCACTTCTAAGCAATTTTTATTAGATAATTATGAAACTGTTTCATAAACTGTTATATAAAATAACTTGAATATAGTTAAACAAAAAATGCAAACAATACTGAAGAATGCAAAAAAAGAAAGCAAATTTCTTTTTCCTCACCAATACTATCTTAGTTTCCTAGGGTTGCCTCAAAAAATCCCATAGACTGGGTGGCTTAAACAATATGAATTTTCTCACAGTTGTGGAGGCTAGAAGTCCAAGATCAAAGTTTCAGCAAGTTTGATTTCTTCTGAGGACTCTCTCCTTGGCTTGCAGATGGCGACCTTCTTGCTGTGTGTTCACATGGCTGTCTCTTTATTCATGCACATGTCTGGTGTTTCTGTGTCCTCGTCTCTTCCTATCAAAACACGAGCCACACTGGATAAAGGCCCACTCTAATGACCTCATTAAAATCTAATTATCTTTTCAAAGGTCCCTATCTCCAAATACAGTTACATTCTCAGATACTGGGGCTTAGGGCTTCAGTATTAGAATTTGGAGAGGAGTAGGGGAAAATTAGTCCATAATACATGCTATCGATCTCTCAAAATTGTACCCTATCTTAGTTTACTTTATATTTGGACCATGAATTCTTTATAAAGCTTTTTTCCCCCAGAAATTTCTAATTATATTTGGTTTGCAAAAGTGACATGTTTGATAGTATCTCTAAAGTCTTCCTGGTCGTTAATGACATTACTACTGTGAAAGAATCCAGTTTTTTCTTAAAAGATCCTCTTCCTAGAACCTTCTGACCTTTTTTTTTTTTTTCTTAATTTGTCTTAATTGCTTTCTTGGCCTGCTGTATCACTGATTTGAGTTCCTTAGTTGGTTCCTTTTTTTCTTAAGTTCTAAGTTTTCCTCTTGTATTTTCTACACTGCCCCCCTTGCCATCATCATCATCATTGTTGTTACTGTTGTGCTGAAGTACATCTGTGGCAGACAGAGATTTGCTGCTAGATTGCTAGATTGCCTTTCAAGAACTGCCCAGCTTCAAGGAGGATGGTTAATTGAGAGCCTCCAGCTGTTAACTCCTTTAGGGTCCACCTAGGCTTTCCAGAGGAGGTTTTCAGCCTTTGGCCAATGACTGAGCAAAGTGACTGTATGAAAACCTGGTCATTCCTACCCAACTCAGGACTCCTCTAAAAGGAGATCTTTGCTCTGCAGGTACCAAGGCAGAGACTATCAGGTCTGCATTGCTGTGCCCTAATACTATGTAATATTGTATCCCCCCCTTTCCCATTCACAAGACATTACTCCCCGCTATAATTCTGTATTCCAGCTCTGTGTCAGCTTTTGCTTCCTAAAGAACATCATCAGTATGACATCTTCAAGTAACGTTTATTTTTTTGTTTCAGAAAAGAATCATAGGATTTAAATTTTATAACGCCTCACAAGTGTGACCTATTCTCATAAGTGATTGCTACTTTGATTATATAATTCTGGTGATGTGGGAAACAGAGGCAGAAGAAAAATTATTAAATTTCCTTATCCACTGACAAGCCCTTAAAACAGGCAGAGTGACTTTCCTCTAGGGACTCAGCTGCTTCCACCTTAACACTTTCCTAAGGACAAAGGGCAATTCTAGCTTGATGGACCCCTACTGCCAACCAGGATCCTGTAAGTCTACTAACAATTCCTTCGGAAACTTCCTTTATCTCTAAACCCTCCATGATAGTGTTGACAATCATTTCCAAGCATATGGCTCACTGATACACATCTAAAGGGTCTCAGGACAAAGGTTTTATTACCAGTAACAATAACCTTTTTCCCAACAATAGCTAGCCCCTCAAGGTTCTGGAAACCTTGGTTCCAAAGTTCCTTAGAGACTTATGTCATCACAGACACCCTCCCAACTTGCAAGTATATAATGGACCACTCCTCACAACCCCGGGGCAGCAGCTCTTTCCGCCCATGGGTCCTGTCCCTGTGCTTTAATAAACCATCATTTTGCACCAAAGATGTCTCAAGAAATTCTTTCTTGGTCATCAGCTCCAGACCTCACCCCACGGAGCCTCACTTATATTCTAAGACTTCATCACTGGGTTCAAAATTATTTCCCCACAGAACTTCAAGGGTCTCGCTCTACTGTGTTCCAGCATCCAGTATTGCTGAGAAGTCTGATTATAATCTGATTCTCATTCTCTTGTAGCTAGCCAGTTTTTTGTTTGTTGTTCTCCCCATCTCTGAAAGCTTTTAGGATTTCATCTTTCCTCAATGCTTTTACATTTCACCAGGCTATCCAGGTCTGGTTGTTCTTCATTCATTATATCTGGATGGCACTTTTGATCTGATGACTAATGTCTTTCTTCCACGCCTTCCCATGCACTTTCTCTACTTTCCCTTTCTGGAACTCTAAAGCCTTGTGTCTTCTGGGCCTATACCCCAGGCTTTGATATTTTCTGCTCTCTATATTTTTGTTTCCTGGAAGGTATTTTCCATTCTATCTTCTGTATCTCCAAATTTGATCTTTAGCCATGACCAATAGGTTATTTTTCACTTTGGCAAACTCTTTCAGTTTGCAAGAACTCAACTATTTTCTCATTGCTCCTTTTTTTTTTTTTTAAGATTTTATTTATTTATTTGAGTGAGAAAGCGGGGGTGGGGGGGTGGGAGGGGAGCAGAGACAGAGGGAGAGGCAGACCCCCAGCCGAGCAGGGAGTCCCATGTGGGACCTGATCCTGTGACTCCAGGATCATGACCTGAGTGGAAGGCAGACGCCCAACCACCTGAGCCACCCAGGTGTCCCTCATTGCTCCTTTTTAAATATTACCTCCTACTGGTTTTTATTACTGCAATAGCCTCTTAGATGTCCCTAAGGATATGAATTAGCAATTCAAAAAACCGTTCTGTACTATATTCCTTGCATTATCAGTTTCCTCTTGAATCAGTTGTGTGTTTATCTTGGACTTTCTTTTTTGAGTTGTTTTATCTCAGATGTCTGGTAGACATTTGTTCACATTCATGAATAAAGGACTACACTGATTTGTGTCTGTAAAATGGCTGGTCCTGGGGACATGCAGGCTTTTACATTAATGGTGCCTGGAAGAAAACAGCCATGCTGCCTTCAAATCCCCCAAACTACTAACTCAAGGAGAGTTGTTCTCTGGGAGTGGGGCGGGTGGCCTTTCTTTCACTCCATGTCTGTTATTAGGCTCTACTCTTCCTCTCTCTCCAGCCCTGTATTTACTCCTTGGGCTCTTCCCAGGCAAATCTACTCTGCTTAAGCAGTTCCCCAGGCAGCTCCACATGGGACAAATGCAACAGCAGCTGCAAAATATTGTGGGCCTCTGACCTTTGTGCTGTTGCCTTTGTGCCTGGAGCCTCTCGTGAGCTCCACGGAGAGAACAGTTTTGTCTGCCAGCTTCTAGAATATGTACTTTGAGCTGTGTTTTTCTCCATTCTGGGTTATGTGTCTACATAGCTTCATTTGCATCCCACATCCCAGAAATTATTTAAAATCTCTGGTTTGCTCATTGCAACTACTGTTGTCTTACATCCATAGACTTTTTAAAAAAATCTTTATTAGCTTTTCATTGGGATCCCAGGAAGGAGAAAAACAGTATGTGCCCAGCTATATGGCTACAGGTGAGTCAACCCTGAGGGGTGCATGTATTCCTGACCCCCGGACACAGTTCAGGGGTAAAGAGTGAGCATCTAACTGAGACCAGAACAGTGAGGAGTTTTGCTGTCAGGATTGAGAAAGAGAAGGGAGTCTCTGGTTGATAAGACAGCTTAGTCTGTTTAGGGGGCTGTAACAATATACCACAGATTGGGTAGCGGTTAAACAATAGGTATTTTGTTTCTCACAGTTTTGGAGGCTGGAAATCCAAGACCAGAGTGCCAGGATGATCAGGTTCTGGTGAAGACCCTCTTCCAAGGATCTTCCAAGGGTTGCAGACTACTGAATTTCTTTCTTGATCTGCCCACACATGGTGGAGGGGAGGAGGGAGTTCCCAAGGGCCTCTTTTATAAGAGCACTCTCCACCTCCATGTCCTAATTACCCCTCACAGGCCCCACCTCTTAATACCATCACCTGGAGCATTAGGTTTTCAACATGAATTTGGGTGTGTGGCAGGGAGAGAAACAGACATTTGATCTTTGTGATAGATGGTGAGGGGAAACCATCAGGAATTGGGGGGGTGGTGGTGGCTGGTAGCACCATGTTGCCAATTGACCACTAGAGAAATATAGTGAGGCACACAGAGGCACTGAGAGAAAAACCTTAAAGAAGCCCAGTTACATTTCCTTCTTGGTTTCCCTAGGACAACCTTGTACATTATAATAAATGTCTCTCTGACTTACAGTAGCTCTGTGTGAATTCCTGTCACAGTAAGAAAGCCAGAAATCACACACCATCTTGGCCCTCTTGGAGAGTGTTACTCTGGCTGGCTGCTGCGGGGGGTGGAAAAAACGCAAGAAGGGCATAGACCAGGAAGCCAGAATTTCTCCCACAGTGCAGTCATGGCCATGACCTTGACCTCTCAAATAATAAACCCCTTAGGTGTAAAATGAGGAGAATAAGGAATAGGAGAATAGGAATAAGATGGAGGCTCTTTCCTTGTAGCCTAATTTTCACGGTTCTGTCAACAAACTTGGGGGAAAGGATGCAACGTATGTCCCCAACTTCCCACAGAGGTGTTTGTTTTTTAACTCTCAGAAAGAAACACTATGTAACTTTAAACATGTAGCAGTTTGTTTTATTCAAAAATGACAATGTTCAGTAGGAAACAAAAATAAAACCCACCATCGTTTTGTTCAAATGGTCTGTACTTGTGTCTCCTGGTTCCCCAATTTTTAGCTTCCTTTAACCGTTTGTACACCTTTAAGGAAGCGGCTTTCCCACTTAAAAACTAGTCCTTTCCCCTAACTCCGTATTTTCTCTCCCCTAATTTATCTCTTCCCCAAGATCACATTGTATTAAAGCTTTTACTTTTGGGAATCGCCATCTTACTTGGGAGATTTAAGAGAGAATTCTAAACCACTCCCCACAAATAAGATCAATAACTTCAAAATAAAAACTCAATTTGTTCAAACCCACATGACATCCTCTTGGTTAAAAGACCCTCGAGGGCAGAACCCAAGTTACTAGATGGTTTTTACGCTTTGCTTACAACGGATAAGGGAGCTCAGGACCCTTTTTAAGATGAAATGTAAAACAGGAACCTGATCAAAAAGACATTGTGAAAAGAAAGACTTCACTTTCTTTCCTCTGCTATGTCGGGGGTGTGCGTGGGCCCTTGCTCTAGTGACTCAGTGACTGAAGTCTTCAACTATCTTAGAAGACCCGAAGAAGGAAGCTGCAGCAGAAGCAGCAGCCTTGGGATTTCAACCAGCTTCGTGACGGGGACTGCAGGCTTCACTTCCCAGGTCTCTCACCTGGCTTCCTACCTAGAGCCCCTGAGCGGCTCACCCCCCCACCCCGCTTTCCCCAGCACCTCGCCCCACACCCCCGTCGGGCCGCAGCGCTTTCCCGGTGGCCGCCGCAGGGTCTCCTCAGGGCTCGAGAGTTCGAGGAGGTCGTACCGAAAACGCCCGCGCGACAGCTTTCTGAGCTCAAAGTGCGGTAAAACAGTCTTGGCATTTGTGATTTGAAGAACCCTAAAAAGTAATGATCCTTGGGTTTTTAAAAAATATATTGCGACAAAAAAAAAAAAAAAAAAAAAACGAGCCAGGCAGGAGTCGAACCTACAATCTTCTGATCCGTAGTCAGACGCGTTATCCATTGCGCCACTGGCCCTGCGCACGGAGAGAAATTGAGGGGATGTACAGATTACAGAGTGGTAAGGCTACACTCGATAGTCATCCACAGTATCGGGTAGTAAAGGAAAAGTAAAGGAACGTGACGTCGGATTCTCGGAGCCTCCGCACCACCAGCCCCGGACACATGAAAAGGTGGGCGTGGGACGCTCCTTCCCCGGGGGTCCGGATTCCACGAGACGCAGCTGGGTGGTCTTTCTGCGCACGCGTGAAACAACACAAGGGCATTTGCTCCCTTCCCCTCCCTGTTTCCCAGCTACGCATGCTCCATTCAACTTCTAACCCGCGGCTGTACTTGCTGGGGCTCCTGAATTTGAATCTCAAGGGGCACCAGCGGTTTGCCTGTCCCTTCGATAGCTCAGCTGGTAGAGCGGAGGACTGTAGCTGACTTCCTGGTAAGAGACATCCTTAGGTCGCTGGTTCGATTCCGGCTCGAAGGAGACACTCTTTTTGTTTTTTAATACCAACTTTGTAGGATTTACGGCCTGTTGCACGGGTCCCCTTCCCTAATACACATAACATTCCAACGAACAGTTGGCAATGCTTGCACTTTCGCTCCAGTTTTGGCCTACGGCAGTATCCCCCCGTGTAAAATCTTCGGTGAATCCCCGCAGCGTGCGGTCCTAGTAACAAAGGCCAGAGTCTGCGCTCCGCGGGGCGGGGGCCGGCTCCCGGCCTTCCGTCTCTAAATCGTCTCTGGCGTTCGCGAGTCCCCTGAGCGCACAGAGGAACGTCCCGAGCCAGCTGCGGGCCCTTCTCAGCGCTCTGTGGAGGGCGGGCAACGCGAGCGCTCGTTGCAGCTGCCGTGAGGAGCCGGGGCTTTCGCTAGAAGCGTATCTTATGGTCAACAAACTTGGGAGGCACGAAAAAATCGCGGTAGGAAGCTCAAAAAGCTTAGAAAGTAAACATTAGAAAGGAAAGTCGACACCGTGCCATCCCGCTCCCTTCGATAGCTCAGCTGGTAGAGCGGAGGACTGTAGGCGCTGTGCCCGTGGCCATCCTTAGGTCGCTGGTTCGATTCCGGCTCGAAGGAGAGGGGTTCCTATTTTTGTTACTTTGTCTTTTTCTGTAGGGCAAGATCAAGAACACAATCAAGAAAAATTTAGTTTCTGTTTCTAAATGCTCTGACCTCTCTCTAGAGGAAGAGATAACCGGCCGTGCCCAGCGGTGGGGGATTAGCTCAAATGGTAGAGCGCTCGCTTAGCATGCGAGAGGTAGCGGGATCGATGCCCGCATCCTCCAGTTTTTTTCCCCTTCTGGTAATTTTTTCTTTCGATTCTCATTCAACTCGAGGTAGACCTTAAATAAAGTCAGCCATCGGGCAAGCTAGAGACGGGGTGAGCTTGAGGTTGCCGCTCCCTAAAACTTCCCAGACGAGGGATAATGGGTGCTGACAGAGTTTAGTCTCACAACTTAAAAATCTTAGACCCGTTTACTTTGGGAAGCTCACGAAATTGCTTTTTCTGTGCAAAAATTACTACGGGTTGCAGTTACCTCTGTTGCCAGTCTCTTTGTGATTTGTGATTGATCGCTGCACTTCCAGAGACCCATCTGATACTAAACTGCCCATACTTAGGGGGAACTGACAGAAAAAAAACACCACCAAAACCCATAGAACTTGGAAAAGGACGCTAGCTAGCTACCTTAAACTTATGTTGAGCCGAGGAAGCGAGAACTATTCTGCTTTATCTCAACTGACCTCCGTGGGGTGCTCGGCTGAGGGCAGATCTACTAGGACAGGATAAAGCAAGAGGAAGGGGAAGAGAGGTGAGGACGTGGAGAGGGGCCTTAAACCCAGAGGCTTGCTACTGAAGGAGGGTTCTAATGCCATTTTCCTCCTGGGAAGTAACTGTGGAGAATTGGAAACCAGCACTAAAAAGGAATTAAAAAAAAAAAAAAAACAAAACACACACACACAGAACAACTATTTATTGAGCATCGTCTGTTTTGTTAAAGACAAGACAAAAAAATAAATGCACACTCACTGAAAGATTCGAAAATTGAGAAGAACACGCACAAGGCTTTTCTGGTAATAAATTCTCCCTATCCTAATTTACTAGAACATAGGTATTAAGCTGTTGAAACCATATGGCAGTTGTCAACACAAAACATACATTTTCAAAGACAAAGACAAAAGCAGAAATATTAACCTTTTTTTTTGAGGATTACAAGTAATCACAATTCTTTTATTATGTAATTCTTTGTGTTCTAGGCAACCTGTACTTTTTTGTTACCAATGTGTACAACCTGTTGCATTTTATTGGTGTATCTTTCCTTTTCTAGGGCAGTTTCCATTTTATCTCATTTTACTCTTTTCAATAAAGTCTTTAAATTGAGTCTATAGTGATTCATTTAAAATATATCATTATTTTCATGAAAACAAATTTACACAGTAGGAAGAGGAATCCTTTTATCAGATGTTATGTCCCAGTTTCAGTTGAGATTATGAGTGCTCTGTCTGACTGGAGGAGATAGCAGTAAAATTATAAATGACTATAAGAGCAAGAAATGGATAATAAGTGGACGGAGTGCTCCCAACCAGGTGGAGAACACATGTTCAGGGCTGGTGAGCTGGGCAAGAACTCAGACAACATATCAGGATTAACAACTCAGGTGTGGAATGAAATTCATACCAAAAGTCTAAAGGTATAAGCTGAGAGGTACTGATGCACAGTAGTCAGTCATGTGGGCTGTGACATCTGATGGCCTTTCTTGGCTTTCACATTCCCTAGCTGGGTGACACTGACATCTTGGTGCTTCGGTTTCCTTATTTGTTAATTAGGGGTGATAAAACGGTACCTACTTTTAACTGAGATGTAACCGTAAAGCTTGTACTATAGTGCCTGGTACATAGTAAACACACCATAAACATTAACTGTTATCAGTGTATGTGAGCAGTACCACAAAGGGAAGCCCTAGAGGGAATATTCTGAGGGTTTGCATGTGTGTTTATACACATGTATATGTAAGTGCAGGAAAGAGATGCTTAGATCTACTGTGGCAGGAAAGTAGAACAATCCTAAAAATACAAAATGATAGTTAAATAAACTATAGTATGACCACTTAATGGACTATATATAATCTTTGAAATTATTAAGAACTATTGACATGGGAAATGTTAATCAAATGCTAAGTTAATAAATTGGGTACAGGGAAGTATAAACAATAACAATATAAACAAGAATTATCTGTAAAAGACTGAAGAATACATTTAAATATTAAAAGCAGGGACCTTTAGAGAGTAGCATTACTGTGATTTTTTCTTCTTTATAATTATAAAATATTTTCTAATTTCTGTAGTAAACATTTGTAAGTTTTAATTGAACATATAAGATGCATTTTAAAAAAAATAGCTAACAGCATTTCTTATAAGCCAAGCACAGTTGTAGTTACTTTATATGTATTAACGCATATATTTTTCTCTAAAAGAAAACACCAGGCCCAGATGGCTTCCCTAGTGAATTCTACCAAACAATTAAGGAAGAAATAATACCAAGTATACACAGACTTTCAGAAAATTGAAGAAGAGGGAATGCTGTCCAACTTAATCTATGAAGCCAACATTATCCTGTTCTCAAAGCATACAAAGACATTATGAAAAAAGAAAACTACAGACCAGTATCTTTATGAAAATAGATGGAAAAATGTTAAACAAAAATTTAGCCAATTAAATCCAACATTTTTTTTTAAATCCAACAATTTATAAAAAGGAAAATACACCATGATAAAATGGAATTTATTCCAAGAATACAAGACTGGTTCAACATTCAAAAATCAACATAACTCATTATAGTAAACAGGCTAAAGAAGAGTAACCACATGATCATTTCAGTAGATGCAGAAAAAGCATTTGATGAAATTCAACATCCATTCCTCATTTTGAAAACTATCAACAAACTTAATATTATACTTAATAATATGAATGATTTTCTCCCAAGATCAGGAACAAAGCAAGGATGTCCATTCTGAGATTTTTAGCCAGTATCATAAGGCAAGAAAAATGAAGTGAAAGACCTCCCACATTGGAAAGGAGGAAGTAAAACTATCTCTATTCACAGATATGTCATTTTTTAAAATATTGATTACATGTTGAAATAATAGTTTATATTTGAGAGTGTTAAAATATATTAATAACCTTAATATCAATTGTTTCTGTTTTTTACTGTGGCTACTAGAAATATAAAATTATATATATGTCTCATATTTGTCAACCACATCTTATTTCTATTGGACAGTTAGGTCAGAGAGGCAGGTAGAAGCCAGATCATGTCAGGCCTTAGAGACCACAGTGAAGATTAATGTTTTTATCCCACAGGTAATTGGACCATTAGTGGGATTTAAATAGGGAGTGACGTATGAGAAACAGATTGCAGAATTCAGAAAGACTGAATTCAGAAAATCAATTCAGAAAAATCAATCAGGAGGCTGAGGTGGAGGGATGGTGAGGCAGATTGTGTGTGCTGAGGATGGATTCAAGAAGGCCCTGGAGTTCAGACATGACTATGGGGAAGGCCTTAGGCTAAAGTATTTGCTACTTGTTGGGGCTGTCACTATTCATTTCTGGCATGTGAATTGTGCCAGGAAATGTTCAGAGAAAAGTAAAATATTTTAATTTTTAACATATCCTCAGAGATATTTATGATGAATTAAAACGTATAAACAACAGATTTGGAGGAGTAATTATCAAGAAGAAAAGCTTACAGCCAAAAGTCTGCAAGCTATCTAATGAAAGAAATGCCATAGTGTTAGCTTTTATAAAGCACTTTTCAAGTTAATTCATTTCTCTTTGATTTTAGATTTTGTAAAGTGTTTCTTTTCATTAAAAAAAAATTTTTAAATCACATATCCAAGCTTCCTACTGCCAGATAGACAGCTAAATTGAAGAGACTGACAATGTAGGCAGAAAAAAAAGAGTTAAGTATTGTATAGATATCATGAGTTGAGTCCTTGGTGTAAAAAGATTGCAAGAATCCTTTTACTGGAAAGAGTTCCGGGTTGTATTTTTTTCAAGTAACTTGTAAAGTTGGTTAGAAAAGTCCTTTTCTAAATTACACTCTGAATCCCAGAATACTAAAAGAAACAATATACTGTACATGCCGTGCTCAGATGGGTTATATCTAGCAGGACTGATCAGCAGAGCCTGGCTCTTGGAACACCAGCTCATCTAAATCCTGAATGAAGTGTTGCCTTCTCCCCACTGGTCATATATTAGTGTTCTCACTAATGGAGGGAGGGAGAGAAAGAAGGATGAATAGATGGGTGGATGGATGGATGGATGGATGAACAGATGGATATTTCAGGGAAGAATTAATAACCTCACTGTCTTAGTTTAAGAGGACCTGGTCAGCACAGTATCAAGCATTGTTTTGGCATGGAATTAAAGTGACTTTTCAAGAGATATAACTGGGGCTGGAGTTGACCTGAAAGTCCTGGTTCACTCATGCCCTAAGTGTTCCAGGCTAACTAAACTTGCTGCTTAAGCAGCTGCTACTTCTCTGCCTCCACATCCACACCATCTGGTGTTCTTTCCCTGTTTTAATGACTTAGCCATTAACTTTCTCACTTCCAATGGGTACAAGGAGGAAGAATTCTCCTTCCTCTCTACTTTAGATGTTGAGCCAGAAGCAAGATCAGCTTTCTAGTGCCCTTTGTTTTCTTTTCCTTCCAGCAGGGTTGCACTCTCTCTACCTCACTGCTTTGCTTCAAATTTTATCATTTTTTTTTTACTTCCTTTTAGCTCCACCTTCCATTTGACCTTAAGTCTGATACTCTGTTTGATGAATGACTAGCTCCTCCAGCTAAGCCTTGATTATTTTCAAATACCTGTATTTGCAATAACCTACGCTAAAAAGACAAAAAGAACATGGGTAAATGAAATGCTAAGAACATTCTGGAATCCTCAGGACAGTTTGCATGCCCGACACTGATTTCCTGGGACTCTTTAATGCCTCCTACTCCCAGAATGGTCTCTCTTGTTTTTGAAAGTTAGTTGATGTTGCTCTTGTAAGTATTCTGGGGTTAGAAATTCATATCACTCTGACCAGGAAGTATAAAATCCACTAAAAGGAGAGGACCCTGTTCCTGCTGGAGAATCCTTTAAATACACTCCAATTTTCTCCCAAGATTTTTTAATATGACATATTCTAGAGCTGGTTGTCCAGTATGGCAACCACTAGCCACATATGATTGTTTAAACCTAAGCTTAAGTAAGCTTTTTTTTTTTTAATTTTATTTATTATAAACATATTTTTTTTTTTTCACCCACGGGTACAGGTCTGTGAATCTCCAGGTGTACACACTTCACAGCACTCACCATAGCACATACCCTACCCAATGTCCATAACCCCACCCCCCTCTCCCAACCCCCCTCCCCCCAGCAACCCTCAGTTTGTTTTGTGAGATTAAGAGTCACTTATGGTTTGTCTCCCTCCCAATCCCAACTTGTTTCATTTACTCTTCTCCTACCACTTTAACCCCCCATGTTGCATCTCCTCTCCCTCATATCAGGGAGATCATATGATAGTTGTCTTTCTCCGCTTGACTTATTTCGCTAAGCATGATACCCTCTAGTTCCATCCACGTTGTCACAAATGGCAAGATTTCATTTCTTTTGATGGCTGCATAGTATTCCGTTGTATATATATATACCACATCTTCTTTATCCATTCATCTGTTGATGGACATCTAGGTTCTTTCCATAGTTTGGCTATTGTAGACATTGCTGCTATAAACATTCGGGTGCACGTGCCCCTTCGGATCACTACGTTTGTATCTTTAGGGTAAATACCCAGCAGTGCAATTGCTGGGTCATAGGGTAGTTCTATTTTCAACATTTTGAGGAACCTCCATGCTGTTTTCCAGAGTGGTTGCACCAGCTTGCATTCCCACCAACAGTGTAGGAGGGTTCCCCTTTCTCCGCATCCTCGCCAGCATCTGTCATTTCCTGACTTGTTAATTTTAGCCATTCTGACTGGTGTGAGGTGGTATCTCATTGTGGTTTTGATTTGTATTTCCCTGATGCCAAGTGATATGGAGCACTTTTTCATGTGTCTGTTGGCCATCTGGATGTCTTCTTTGCAGAAATGTCTGTTCATGTCTTCTGCCAATTTCTTGATTGGATTATTTGTTCTCTGGGTGTTGAGTTTGCTAAGTTCTTTATAGATTCTGGACACTAACCCTTTATCTGATATGTCGTTTGCAAATATCTTCTCCCATTCTGTCAGTTGTCTTTTGGTTTTGTGAACTGTTTCCTTTGCTGTGCAAAAGCTTTTGATCTTGATAAAATCCCAATAGTTCATTTTTGCCCTTGCTTCCCTTGCCTTTGGCGATGTTCCTAGGAAGATGTTGCTGCGGCTGAGGTCAAAGAGGTTGCTGCCTGTGTTCTCCTCAAGGATGTTGATGGATTCCTTTCTCACATTGAGGTCCTTCATCCATTTTGAGTCTATTTTCGTGTGTGGTGTAAGGAAATGATCCAATTTCATTTTTCTGCATGTGGCTGTCCAATTTTCCCAACACCATTTATTGAAGAGGCTGTCTTTTTTCCATTGGACATTCTTTCCTGCTTTGTCGAAGATTAGTTGACCATAGAGTTGAGGGTCTATTTCTGGGCTCTCTATTCTGTTCCATTGATCTATGTGTCTGTTTTTGTGCCAGTACCATGCTGTCTTGATGATGACAGCTTTGTAATAGAGCTTGAAGTCCGGAATTGTGATGCCACCAACTTTGGCTTTCTTTTTCAATATTCCTTTGGCTATTCGCGGTCTTTTCTGGTCCCATATAAATTTTAGGATTATTTGTTCCATTTCTTTGAAAAAAATGGATGGTACTTTGATAGGAATTGCATTAAATGTGTAGATTGCTTTAGGTAGCATAGACATTTTCACAATATTTATTCTTCCAATCCAGGAGCATGGAACATTTTTCCGTTTCTTTGTGTCTTCCTCAATTTCTTTCATGAGTACTTTATAGTTTTCTGTGTATAGATTCTTAGTCTCCTTGGTTAGGTTTATTCCTAGGTATCTTATAGTTTTGGGTGCAATTGTAAATGGGGTGGACTCCTTAATTTCTCTTTCTTCTGTCTTGTTGTTGGTGTAGAGAAATGCGACTGATTTCTGTGCATTGATTTTATATCCTGACACTTTACTGAATTCCTGTACAAGTTCTAGCAGTTTTGGAGTGGAGTCCTTTGGGTTTTCCACATATAGTATCATATCATCTGCGAAGAGTGATAGTTTGACTTCTTCTTTGCCGATTTGGATGCCTTTAATTTCTTTTTGTTGTCTGATTGCTGAGGCTAGGACTTCTAGTACTATGTTGAATAGCAGTGGTGATAACGGACATCCCTGCCGTGTTCCTGACCTTAGCGGAAATGCTTTCAGTTTTTCTCCATTGAGAATGATATTTGCGATGGGTTTTTCATAGATGGCTTTGATAATATTGAGGTATGTGCCCTCTATCCCTACACTTTGAAGAGTTTTGATCAGGAAGGGATGCTGTACTTTGTCAAATGCTTTTTCAGCATCTATGGAGAGTATCATATGGTTCTTGTTCTTTCTTTTATTAATGTGCTGTATCACATTGATTGATTTGCAGATGTTGAACCAACCTTGCAGCCCTGGAATAAATCCCACTTGGTCATGGTGAATAATCCTTTTAATGTACTGTTGAATCCTATTGGCTAGTATTTTGGTGAGAATTTTTGCATCTGTGTTCATCAAGGATATTGGTCTGTAGTTCTCTTTTTTGATGGGATCCTTGTCTGGTTTTGGGATCAAGGTGATGCTGGCCTCATCAAATGAGTTTGGAAGTTTTCCTTCCATTTCTATTTTTTGGAACAGTCTCAGGAGAATAGGAATTAGTTCTCCTTTAAATGTTTGGTAGAATCCCCCCGGGAAGCCATCTGGCCCTGGGCTTTTGTTTGTTTGGAGATTTTTGATGACTGTTTCAATCTCCTTACTGGTTATGGGTCTGTTCAGGCTTTCTATTTCTTCCTGGTTCAGTTGTGCTAGTTTATATGTCTCTAGGAATGCATCCATTTCTTCCAGATTGTCAAATTTGTTGGCGTAGAGTTGTTCATAGTATGTTCTTATAATTGTCTGTATTTCTTTGGTGTTAGTTGTGATCTCTCCTCTTTCATTCATGATTTTATTTATTTGGGTCCTTTCTCTTTTCTTTTTGATAAGTCTGGCCAGGGATTTATCAAGGTTATTAATTCTTTCAAAGAACCAGCTCCTAGTTTCATTGATTTGTTCTATTGTTTTTTTGGTTTCTATTTCATTGATTTCTGCTCTGATCTTTATGATTTCTCTTCTCCTGCTGGGTTTAGGGTTTCTTTCTTGTTCTTTCTCCAGCTCCTTTAGGTGTAGGGTTAGGTTGTGTACCTGAGACCTTTCTTGTTTCTTGAGAAAGGCTTGTACCACTATATACTTTCCTCTCAGGACTGCCTTTGTTGTGTCCCACAGATTTTGAACTGTTGTGTTTTCATTATCATTTGTTTCCATGAATTTTTTTCAATTCTTCTTTAATTTCCTGGCTGACCCATTCATTCTTTAGAAGGATGCTGTTTAGTCGCCATGTATTTGGGTTCTTTCCAAATTTCCTCTTGCGATTGAGTTCTAGCTTCAGAGCATTGTGGTCTGAAAATATGCAGGGAATGATCCCAATCTTTTGATACCGGTTGAGACCTGATTTAGAACCAAGGATGTGATCTATTCTGGAGAATGTTCCATGTGCACTAGAGAAGAATGTGTATTCTGTTGCTTTGGGATGAAATGTTCTGAATATATCTGTGATGTCCATCTGGTCCAGTGTGTCATTTAAGGCCTTTATTTCCTTGTTGATCTTTTGCTTGATCTGTCCATTTCAGTGAGGGGAGTGTTAAAGTCCCCTACTATTATTGTATCATTGTCGATGTGTTTCTTTGATTTTGTTATTAATTGGTTTATATAGTTGGCTGCTCCCACGTTAGGGGCATAGATATTTACAATTGTTAGATCTTCTTGTTGGACAGATCCTTTGAGGATGATATAGTGTCCTTCCTCATCTCTTATTATAGTCTTTGGTTTAAAATCTAATTGATCTGATATAAGGATTGCCACTCCTGCTTTCTTCTGATGTCCACTAGCATGGTAAATTCTTTTCCACCCCCTCACTTTAAATCTGAAGGTGTCTTTGGGTTTAAAATGAGTTTCTTGTAGGCAACATATTGATGGGTTTTGTTTTTTTATCCATTCTGATACCCTGTGTCTTTTGATTGGGGTATTTAGCCCATTAACATTCAGGGTAACTATTGAGAGATATGAATTTAGTGCCATTGTATTGCCTGTAAGGTGACTGTTATTGTATATTGTTTCTGTTCCTTTCTGATCTACTGCTTTTAGGCTCTCTCTTTGCTTAGAGGACCCCTTTCAATATTTCCTGTAGAGCTGGCTTGGTGTTTGCAAATTCTTTCAGTTTTTGTTTGTCCTGGAAGTTTTTAATCTCTCCTTCAATTTTCATTGATAGCCTAGCTGGATATCGTATTCTTGGCTGCATGTTTTTCTCGTTTAGTACTCTGAATGTATCATGCCAGCTCTTTCTGGTCTGCCAGGTCTCTGTGGATAAGTCTGCTGCCAATCTAAGATTTTTACCATTGTATGTTACAGACTTCTTTTCCCGGGCTGCTTTCAGGATTTTCTCATTGTCACTAAGACTTGTAAATTGTACTATTAGGTGATGGGGTGCGGACCTATTCTTATTGATTTTGAGGGGGGTTCTCTGAACCTCCTGGATTTTGATGCTTATTCCCTTTGCCATATTGGGGAAATTCTCTCCAATAATTCTCTCCAATATACCTTCTGCTCCCCTCTCTCTTTCTTCTTCTTCTGGAATCCCAATTATTCTAATGTTGTTTCGTCTTATGGTGTCACTTATCTCTCGAATTCAGCCCTCGTGGTCCAGTAGCTGTTTGTCCCTCTTTTGCTCAGCTTCTTTATTCTCTGTCATTTGGTCTTCTATATCGCTAATTCTTTCTTCTGCCTCATTTATCCTAGCAGTGAGAGCCTCCATTTTTGATTGCACCTCATTAATAGCTTTTTTGATTTCAACTTGATTAGATTTTAGTTCTTTTATTTCTCCAGAAAGGGCTTTTATATCTCCCGAGAGGGTTTCTCTAATATCTTCCATGCCTTTTTCGAGCCCGGCTAGAACCTTGAGAATCATCATTCTGAACTCTAGATCTGACATATTACCAATGTCTGTATTGATTAGGTCCCTAGCCTTTGGTACTGCCTCTTGTTCTTTTTTTTGTGATGAATTTTTCCGCCTTGTCATTTTGTCCAGATAAGAGTATATGAAGGAGTAAGTAAAATACTAAAAGGTTGGCAACAACCCCAGGAAACTATGCTTTAGCCAAATCAGAAGAGATCCCAAATCGTGATGGGCGGTGGGGGGAAGGGGATAAAAAGAGGTTCAGAAAGAAAAAAAAAAGAAAAAGAAAAAAGAAAAAAGAAACAAATAAAAAAAGAAAACCAATAATGAAAAAAATATAAAAAGGAAAAAAATATATATATATTACATAAATTAGTTAAAAAACTTTAAAAAGAAAAGGGTAAAAGTTAAAAAAAATTAGCAGAAGAAGAGAAAAAAAATTGAAAAAGAAAAAAAAATTTAATTAACTACAAGGCTAAAGAATCATGGGGAGAAAGCCATGAGTTCCGTGCTTTGCTTTCTCCTCCTCTGGAATTCCGCTGCTCTCTTGGTATTGAAACCGCACTCCTCATAAGTGTACTTGGTCCTGGCTAGGTTTCTTGTTGATCTTCTGGGGGAGGGGCCTGTTGTAGTGATTCTCAAGTGTCTTTGCCCCAGGCGGAGTTGCACCGCCCTTACCAGGGGCCGGGCTGAGTAATCCGCTCGGGTTTGCTTTCGGGGGCTTTTGTTCCCTGAGCGCTTTCCGTAGAGTTCCGGAGGACGGGAATGAAGATGGCGGCCTCCCAGTCTCCGGCCCGGAGGAACCGAGAGCCAGGGGCCCCAGTCCTCAGCGCGCCCTCAGAGAACAGCGCCCAATTACTCCCGTCTGCCTGGCCTCCGGCCGCGCTCCGAGCTCACCGAGCCTGCGACCAGTTCAAGGTAAGCCCGAGCTGTGAGCTCACTCCTCGGCTCCGTCTCTGTAGCCGGCTTCCCCGTTCTAATACCTGCAAGCTCTGCGACACTCAGACATCCCGATCCTTCTGTGACCCTGCGGGACCTGAGGCCATGCTGGCCCCGCGTGGGCTTCACCCCAGTTAATCCTCTGGAGTGATGTCCCTCAGCGGAACAGACTTTTAAAAGTCCCGATTTTGTGCTCCGTTGCTCCGCCGCTTGCCGGGAGCCGGCCCCTCCCCCCGGGGTCTATCTTCCTGTCCCTTTGGATTCACTTCTCCGCCAGTCCTCCCTTTCAGAAAGTGGTTGATTTTCTGTTTCTAGAATTGCTGTTCTTCTCTTTGATCTTCCGTTGGATTTATAGGTGTTTGCGATCTTTAGATAAACTATCTAGCTGATCTCCCGCAACCTGACGTAGTCTCAGCTGCTACTTCTCCGCCATCTTGACTCCTCCCCCAGCTTAAGTAAGCTTAAGCTTTATGTAAAACTTAAAACTCAGATCCCAAGTTGCATTATACACATTTTAAGTACTCAATAGCCACCTGTGGCTAGAAGTTTCATAGTACAGATAGAGAACATTTACATCATTACAGAATTCTAATGGAGGGTATGCTGTAGAGTGTGGGTGCAGTATAGCTTAGTGGGTCAGATCATGGGCTCTGTAGTCAAAAGATGTGTCCGAATCTGCTTCACAATTAGCAGCAATACGACTAGGCAGCTGCTTCTTTGAGCTACAGTTGTTTCAATGGAAATTATAATACCTATTATAGAGAGCTATTATAAGCAATGATTAGTAGTCTGTACATATTTGTTTGTTTTGGCAGTATACAGTTGACCTTTGAACAACATGGAGGTAAGAATTCTGAACCCCCATGCAGTAGAAAATCTGCATATAATTTTTGACTCCCCCCAAATTTAACTACTAATATCCTACTGTTAACCAGAAGTCTTACTGTTAACATAGTCAACTAACATATATTTTGTATGTTATATGTATTATATACTATATCCTTTTTTTAAAGATTTTTTTTAATTTATTTTTTTAATTTATTATAAACATATAATGTATTTTTATCCCCAGGGGTACAGGTCTGTGAATCACCAGGTTTACACACTTCACAGCACTCACCATAGCACATAACCTCCCCAATGTCCATAACCCCACCCCCCTCTCCCAATGCCCCTCCCCCCAGCAACCCTCAGTTTGTTTTGTGAGATAAAGAGTTGTATTATATACTATATTCTTAAGATAAAGTAAGTGAGAGAAAAGAAAATGTTATCAAGAAAATTATAAGGAAGAGAAAGTACACTTACAATACTGTAAAAATATCTGCATATAAGTTATTGTTCAAGGATCAATCATAGTACTAAAAGTAACAGATTTTAGAACCCTTTTTTCTTCCTTCCCAAGATGAACACACAGAAACCCACATTTCACTCCTCTGCTCTGTCTCCTAAAGTCTGTGTCCATTTGGCCTTGTAGCTAGAGGCTGAAAGAGGTACAAAATCTCTTTCTGCTATCACGCCTTAATGCCAAGTTTGCTGATAGTAACATAGTCAGGTTCGTAGGGACCCAACTTGCTTCCTCTGACTTATCTTGGCGGTTGGGAAACTGCTGGTCTTCTAGAGGTGAGAGCATTGGTGGTTTTACTTCAGTTTCTCAATTGTATAAATATAACCCTGCCCTAGTTTGGTAGGATTTGGAAATGAGGGGCAACTGTGGCTTCCAGCCAAACCAACTCCCTATACAATTGCCCCCAGTTGGTTTCAACCCCCTCTCCTAGTTGTGTGGGTAGGGGTTTGGGAAGGGGAGAAAGTTGTGCATCACTCATGTATAGGCCAGGACACCTTTAGGAGACTAAGCTGGTTTTCAGGACTCTGTGGAGGCACAGATCACTCCAAATCGTAGATCCTTGAAGTTGACTTCAAATCTGATTCAGTTTCAGAATTTTCCCTATCTTTCAGACTCCGTGAAGGATTTGGGAACAGACTAAAATTTTCTGGTTCTTCCCTAGAGCAAAGTGCTACTCCCATGTCCCACTCTCAATTCATATGCCCATCTCATGGACTGCTGGTCTCTTAAGAGTGAGGAGGAGGAGCAAAGAATGGAGAAAAGAGGATAAAGAGGGGATAGTAATAATTACCTATCAACTTGACTCTTAAGCCTGTGAGATTCTTGCTAGTTTGCTGGACGCAGTTCTAAGAAAAAGCACAAGGCAAGAAACAAAAACAGACGAGGCTAGAGATCAAATTTACATCAAATAATTGAATTGGAGATTCTCAATGTCAAAATTAACATCGTTTCAAAGGGGTTTTTTCCTCCCAAAAATACTATTAAGCTAGGTTCTGAACACCACTCACTTACAGATAAAGGAAATGAAATTCAGCTAGGTTGAGGTCAGTTTCCCAAGACCACAAAGTGAGGTAGAAAAGGAAGTTGGATTAGAAGGACTGTCTCCTGACTCACTGTGCACCTCTCACTGCATCATTGGTGTTTGCTCAGACTAAAAACATCTGAGTCACCCCTGTGGATCCTAATTTCATAGCTTCAGAGTCCCTTTCCTCCTTTCCTTCCCCACTGCCATCACCCAGTGCCAGGGCAGCATGACCTCTCACCTAGGCTATTGGCAACAGCTTCCCATCTGGTCTTTATCAAGGTCATATTCACCCTGATCTATCCCAACCACCACTATGAGACTAATCTAACCAATGAAAAGCTCTCATGGAAATGTTTCTGTGAGAAACTTCCAATAACTTCCTGTTCCCTAATTTATTAAGTGTTAAAAACTCTCCAGCCCAGGATTTGTAGCCTGCCAATGTGCCAGCAGCATGCTCTGCTCTGCACTCTGGCCCAAAACACCACACACTCTAAGCATTCCGTGCACTCCTGTGCCTTACTGGCTTTACTTCTGTCCCTTCCCTTCCCTTCCCCTCCCCTCCCCTCCCCTCCCCTCCCCTCCCCTCCCTTCCCCTCCCTTCCTTTCCCCTCCCCTCCCTTCCCTTCCCCTCCCCAACTATGCCCCACCTGACTATACATCTATTCACCTAAGTTCTCAGTGGATCAACCCACCCACGAACCCCTCCTAATGAATCCAGTTCTGAAATTTTGTAGCTCTTTATCACACTTTGTTTGGTACTATGTTTCTGTGTATGAATGTCTTATTTCCATTGTTAGACTGAACTCCATGAGGACAATAACCTGTGTCTTGTCTTTCCATACATGGAGGTGAGCAAAATGGGAACACATGAATATTTTTTGAAAGAATGAATCCTTTAATAAGGATAGTCTTGGCTATATTGTACATTATTAGTTTAAGTGTTTTTCCTTAGATTGAAGAGTCTTTTACTGTAGAAACTTTATCTTCCCTAGAAAATAACTCACGTATTGCATTCAGACCTCCATAGCCCATGTAATGATAAATACAGTTAATTGCTTAGGCTAGGTGAACTGAATTAATGCAGTAAAAAAAGTCACTGTTTCCCTTCTTTACTGGAGTTGCTAAATAGATATTGAAAGGAATCACAAAATTCTCCTAAGATGCCTGAAATGTTTATGAATACATGTAACTTATTATTAGCTAATAGAGCTTCTTAGATTCTTGATAAGCTTTCAGCGCACACAGCAATAAGACCATAAATAACCAGTCACACCGGCCTACTCTTTACTTGTGATTAAGTGCATGCTGGTGATATATTGACAAAATATGTTCCCTGTTTGAATATTTTTAAATCAAGGAGAAATTAACCTGCAGATTCATCACAGATAAACAGATATGTATCTCTTTTTCATTTTTGATCTGATATTTAATTTTTAAATAACTATATGTTGATGAAACAGTTCTTTCTCAAATTTCTGGCAAACATCAGGATCACTATTTGTGACTCAAGAGCAGACCAAGTATATCAGACGAGGGAGATTATCATTTAAAAAATCATGTTGGAGGAGGAGGCAAATGCAAAGAAGTATAGTAGGAATTTCAGACCAGAGAAAACCCAGGTATAAAAGCAGGACTCCATTTTCACTTCAGTTGGCAACAGCACTGATATCTGTTCCCTGCTTTATGGAAAAATTAAATAATGGGTCTGCTACCCCAGATGCCAGTTACTACCTCATTATTATTGCTGCAAATTAAAATTTTTTTCCCTCTAGGCCCTACCTGATATCCACTAAGCCTTCCAAAATCAAAATGTTGAAGGATATTGTCATGGTTCATTTTATGTGTCAACTTAACTGGGCCACAATGCCCAGATATATGGTCAAATATTATTCTGGATGTTTCTGTGAGGAAGGTTTGGATGAGATTAACATTTAAATCTGTGGACTTTGACAACCAGAGGACGACAATTATCATATGATCTCACTGATATGAGGAATTAGAGAAACAAGAGAGAGGATCATAGTGGAAGGGAGGGAAAAATGAAACAAGATGGAACTAGAGAGGGAGATAAACCATAAGTGACTCTTAATCTCAGGAAACAAACAGGGTTGCTGGAGGGGAGGGTGGCTGGGTTATGGACACTGGGGAGGGTATGTGCTATGAATTGTGTAAGACTGATTATTCACAGACCTGTACCCCTGAAACAAATAATACACTATATGTTAATAAAAATAAAAAATAAGAATACAGTATATAATACATACAAAAAATAAAAAATAAAAAAATAAAAGATTACCAAATTTTCTTTGTGTTTTTGGTGTGTGTGAGGAGGGAGTTGTAGGCATATAGGATGGAAGAGGGGTTAGGGAGGAGGGAAAACAATGTGGAAGAAAGAAAGAACTTACTAGAATTTTATTAACAAGTTTTTTAAAAAATAGGCTCATCCAATGGTGTTTGAATTTTTTTCCATAGATACTTTTATGGTGAAAAGGATTGAAAACAGTTTTTAAATCAGAATTTTTCCCAGACCACAACTCTTGCAAAGATGGAAAAATTAACATTAAGCAAGTCTCTTTAGGCAATTGCCCTTATAAAGCCCAGGGCATGATTTTCAAGACCTGTTTTGTTTGTTTTCATTTAAGACAGTATGATCATGTCACTCTTGGTGACTCGCTTCCTAAACTCTCAAGGCAGAAATGGCATCCGTTATACAGTTAGACTCTCGGGCTGCATTCTCTCCAGTCCTGCAGCAAGCCATCACCACGCTCTTACTGAGTGCTCACAGAAGGCATGGCTCAGTGACTAGGCATGCACATTTGCATTTGTTGTTGACAACTGTCAGCTTCAACCTCTCTCTCCTCACAACCCTGACTAAATGGGGTTTGTAATCCTTCTTTCTACCCCCTCTCTTCACTCCTTGGGGCAGGAATGTTGGCTCCTGTTCTCTGTCACCTGTCAGAATCCATCCTCCTGTCACTGGCTTATATGGACAAGTCAGCCCACTGTCACGTGACCCCTGCTGCTAAAAACAGCTCGGGCACCTCCTCTGAACCTGGGCCTGAAACAATGTCTTCCACCGAAAAAACCATAAAGGACACTTGAACAACCCAATCCTTGGAATTATTTCCAGGAAACACTTGCAGAAACCATTCAGAGCACGCTTTCCCTGGCAGTGCACAGGGGGACGGCCGGGAGATGAGCGCATCTTTGAATTACAAGTCTTTTTCCAAAGAGCAGCAGACCATGGATAACTTGGAGAAACAACTCATCTGTCCGATCTGTTTAGAGATGTTCACGAAGCCCGTGGTCATTCTCCCCTGTCAGCATAACCTGTGTAGGAAATGTGCCAGTGATATTTTCCAGGTAGGTTTGTTTGGAATTTAGGGGGTAAAAAAGGAGTCTCTTTTCTCAGAATCAAGTGCTCACCTTAAAAGTAAATTCTTTTAAAAAACTTTTTAAGGCTACATTCATTTTAAGAAATGAATTTTTTTAATGATTTTCTTTCTGCTTTGCTCTCTGCCCTCTCCTTACTCCTGAATCTAGTTTTACTTAAATACTAAGAATATTTGTTAAAAAAAAAAAAAAGAAAAAAGAAAGAAAGACCTCAAAACATTGAATCTGCTTCAAAATTGTAAATGAATTACTGCCCAAGACATTAATGTTGGAGTTTCTGGTGGAACTTTTGATTATGAAAACACTGGATAGAAAAGTGTCTCATGCTGAACACGGTACACGGCCATTGACAGTGAATAAGTGCTGGCCCTGTATTTTAGGACTATTTGCTAGAAGGCCCTAAGGGATTATCTTATGGCCAGCTTAAAGTAGAAGTTGATGTTGTTTGTAGTAACAGAGTGAAAAGAAGTCTCAGAAAAGCTACCTGTGGCATTACTCAATTCCTCTTTTCTTGCTTGGCAAGAACAGGCCTCTAACCCGTATTTGCCCACAAGAGGAGGTACCACCGTGGCATCAGGGGGCCGATTTCGCTGCCCATCCTGTAGACATGAAGTGGTTCTGGACAGACATGGGATATATGGCCTTCAGAGGAACCTGCTGGTGGAAAATATCATTGACATCTACAAGCAAGAGTCCACCAGGTACGTTTCCTCCCTGTGTCAAACCCATCTGAAGCTCGTTTTTTGTCCGTTTGTTTGTTCTAACAGATCAGTACACCAAAGGCTTGTTTGCTCATCACAGACATTGTTTTCTCTGAAAATGTTTATCCAAGGGAGAATTGCTCATGGGAGAAGGGAGCTGGTGCCCAAGGCTTTGTATCATTTTAAGAATGAAGTAATTCATTAACACTAATCCATTCAATAATACTGAAAGAGGCATAACTCAGCCCATCCTTCTAAGCCTTGTATTACATATGTTTTAGACATCCATGCTCTTCACAGGTCCTTTGTAGCTCCAGATTCTACATAGCAGAAAGCTTATAGTACAAAACTTTAAGGAAAACTAATAGAAGTGGGATTTTCCAAAATAAGCCAGTTCCTAGTTTAGACAGTCTCACCTGAAAATTGTCTAGATGATCATAATAAAAACAAAATTCTCTAACATACTTAGTCATGGTATGGACTCTGGGAAGTTGCAAAGCAATGCACAGTCCTGTCCTTTAGCAAGTTAAAGTTCAGAGACATGGAGGGCGGTGGCATTCAGGCTGTTTCCCTAGTCTCTAGATAATATTTGCCTCCTACTGTTAGCATTCACCTGCTGATGGATTGATATTCAGCATATGCTTCCATTCATTTAAAAAGAAAAAAGGCTTCTTCCTCATTGAATCACATTGGCTATAGCCTTCTTTCCTAGAGACAACACTGCAGGAGTTCATTCCTAGAAGACATGGTGTGAAGAGCCCTTTTCAATTGTACACAGGTCAGTCCGGTCCACAAAGCTCGATAGCAATATTGAGACCATCTGGAAATGAACTTATTGTGATTCTTATTAGGAGATATGTATTTATGGAACATCTGCAGCACCCTAAGAGCTTTGCACTCTTAAAAGGAAAGCTGTTCTATAAATCTAACATATAATTATTATAATCATTATGGCTATTAGTTTCTGCTTAAGATTCAAACTAAATTAGATAGTGCCAGAATCTAGATGGAACTGGGGAAGAAGAGTAATTGCTGATGACATATTGCAGAGACACGGAGTTAGCTATTCCCTTGCTTCCACAGCCTCTGGAGAAGAAAGAAAGTGCTATTGTCGCTGCTGTTGCTTCACAGATCTGATCAGATTATATTTCGTTAATTTAAAATGCAAGTACATGCACTGTCTCTTAAAAAAAAATCAGTCAATTAATAACCCAGACAATTTTTAAGGGTGTTTATATAACAACAGATTCAGTGCCTAGTACAGTGTCTTGCATAGAATGGTTACTTTCTAAGGGCCCACTGACAAAGCAACACCACAAAGCTTCTTACGTGTCCTATTTATTGCAGTAATTTCATTTTGCTACTTGCTACAGTGAGAGCTTGAGATATGGGAAATAATAGCAATGGTGTTATGAAATGCAGAAAAGAGATAGTAAAACTTGCAGCATTAGCAAAACCAAAAGATACATCCTTACTTTAACCATAAAGTCTACATGCACATTTGCCAAAAAAAGTGCCCAGGTGAGCAAACTGTATGAAAGTAATGAACCAAATTTCCAACCATGAAGCTCATAACGGCGTGCCCTAGTGGTGTTTTTCTGCTTGTCAAGTTCTTGTGCTGTTATTTCTTGAACTTGAGACCTGCCTTTGGGACATTTTTACTTGGTGGCGAAACCACAAGTTGCAAAGAGGGCCCAGGTGTTTCTGTTTGGGCATAAACCCAGGTGTTCCCTGGAGACAGGCAGCCTTGCCAGCCCAGGAGGCTGAGCCTCAGAGTCCATTAGGCAATCTGAGAACAACCTTGGATAACAGAGTAAGAGGAAACCATTTCTGGCTCACTGTCATTGGGGTGGGGACAGAAAGGAGAGGAGGACTAGAAATTGTAAATCTTGACAACACCTCGCCTTCTTACCTAGACTTCTGCATGGTGCTAAACTAGCTACAGTTTGGGGAGGTGACAAGAAGAGGAATTTATTTTGCTAATGTTAATCATGAAAGTTACAATAAATAACTTTATGATAAGTAAAACTAATATGTGCTGAGTAGATGTCAACCGCTGTTCAGGGTCCTTTACACATGAATCGTGTATAATTCTCTAATTCTCATAACAATCCTGTGAGATTGTGATTATTATTACCTTGTTAGAATTTCTGAATATTTCACTGAAGCCAAGTCATATATAATTTAAACATTCAAATAGTATGAGACCGCTAAGGAGGCCTCCACTCTCATCCCACTCTCTACCCCCAAATCTCACTCTCCAGAGCCAGACACTTTTCATTGTTTTAGCTATTTTTCTGTTATCGCCCAGTGACATCTGTATACTACGACTATATGCCCATTTCAATTTGACATTCTCTACCGACATTTCACTGCGAACGATCAGGACAGTGTCCTCACATGGCTGGGCTTTGCCTACTGTACTCTTCCCTGGGCTGAAGCTTTGTTTCCTAGGACCTATGTTTTTCTCTTCACTGGTTTATTCTGTTGTTTTTGTGGATCACATTCTCAAGTATCTCTCCAAATATGCAGAAAGCACACCACTTTGCAATCTCCTACACACTGTGCCTTCTGAGTACCTGGCTTCCGCAGTTCCAGAGCCTTCCTCGGGTTCCATGGCTGGGGTCAGCTTGCTCCTTGCAGGCTTCTCCCCTGCAGGCACCTAGCAGAAATAAGATGCAACTCGAGCAGCTCACTTCCCTTCATCCAGATGTTCTCAGTTTCTAGCATTTGGTCGACATCTCTCATCTGCTGTCATCTTGCCCATTTTTTGTCCTTATCGATTTATACTAGAATGTGATTCTTAAGATTTCCTCGCTCTCATTTTAGTGGGATTTCCACAGAAAATACAAATAAAAAAGGCATAGGTTCATTCTGCTGTATTTAATTAGAAGACCCTCAGGCCAATTTTCAGATATGAATCAAAGCGGAACCTGAAAAGAGGTTAAGTAATGTGTCCGAGGCCACACAGCTGCCACGCGGAGAAGCTCAGCTGGACTTGAATTTGGAGAGCAGTTCGACTCAAAAGGCACTGCTTGCCATGTATCACCGAGACCAGGTGCCCACCCTTCAGGAAACTCTGGGTTGGTCCCCACCTCCTGAGGCCAGAGGCAGCAGGCTCCAGACTCCTTGCAGCAGGTCCCCACCAAATGGCCAGGGGCCTCTGTCCACATCTGGAGCAGAGGCCTGAGCCACTACTGTGAGCTCAGACACTCTCACCTCATCAAGAGACATTTGCATTATATTTACATCATATTTATGCCCTGTTTGACCCAAGTCTAAGATATGTGTTAAGTTGTCTAAAGGTTTCTATTATATACCCACTTATAAGCAGGGGATGCCTCCGGGCCCATGCTGCCACCTAAGGAAGAAAAACCTGATAAGAAATATGGGAAGTAGTTCTCAGCCTGTATCACATTATGGAAAAATAATCACAATCAAAACTAAACATACAGCCTTATGGCTATCACCACATTTTTAGTGTTTACATATACTGTGTGTGTATTTATACTATATATATATATAGTATATGTATATGTATTATGTATATATACACTCGCATACCTGAGCTCTGGTCAGAGCTGTTGACATCAGAATAGCACATGGGACACAGGCTGCCATCAGGAAATGCTGCAGGGAGATGAGCCACAAAAGCATCACCTGTGCTATTTTCCAGTGAATGTGCTCCAGGCATTTGCTTGACATTTATTATTACGAGACAGAGATGCATGGTAAGGAAGGTATTGGAGGTGGAGAAGCTTTTGAGCAGGCAAAGAGCAAACCACCACTCCTAGTCTCTAGATAACCCCCAAAGGGCTTTGTCACTTCTAAATGGAGTCTTCAGAATGTTGTCTGGCCTCTTCCTTTGAGGCTCACAAGTGCCAAGTGACCCTGGGCTTTCCCCATATTTCACATGCCTTCCCCAGATGAGTGGTCTTTATGTTTGAGCACAAGGAATACTGTCCATTAATCTGGAAAATTCTCTCATTTGCCATTCATTCAACAAATATTTACTGAGTACCCATTCTGTGCAAGGCATTGCTCTGGGCGCTGGGGTTTCTGCAAAAAAAAGACAGGCCTGTCCTCGTGGAGCTCACATTTTGGTGGAGCAAACAGACCTGGGCAGAGTTTACTTTTCTCAGTTGACTTCCGAGAATATAGCAGAAATTCAAGTCAGGAGGCCACCGACTTTATGGAAAACATATGGCTGCAAGACCAGGCAGAAATTCCTTTTACAAAACCAGATTCTGAAGTCTTGAAGCTAAAAGCCCATATAAATTTCCTTACCAGACCCAGGGCTTCTCCCCACAGCCTAGTATCATGACTTGACCACCTAGTGATTTATAGATGTAAATCAGTATATTCTCCGCCTTTCACTGAGTTTCTGGGGCTGCAGCTACATGGTACCCCATCAACAACAATGGTTTTCCAACCATTTTATTCATGTCTCACAGTAGAAGTACATTTTACATTGTGATACAGTGACCATTACATACATGGATGGAGAGATAGATAGATATGAAATATATACTTTTGTTTCCAGTGTACTTAGATACATGTACACATACACACAAATACGTACATACATACACATCTATGTACAACAGAAACAAAAGTTTCACATACCATTACCTTATTCTTACTACGTGTAGTTCACAGTATTTACTGTTCTATTTTACTGTGATTTTAATGATGTTGGTGATGACCCTGAAATTGATTTCAAGGCCCATAATAATCAATTTCATGGCCCACGAAACCCTGCAGTTTTTAAAAAGTGGATCTTGATAACAATAGAAAAACTCAGTCTCAAATCTTTTAAATAACCATGCTTTTAAATAACTATGTGTTTGGGAATGTGAGGAAAGGCTATGGATTTGTATTTACATTTTTCAGGCACCTCTGGAAACTATTAACAACCTTGGTCGTTAGATAGGATATGTAAGAATTCCAGGTTTTTGCAGAAGTAGGCTACACCCACATCTCTCACCATGCTCTCCAGAGAGGGCCTAGAACACCATGGCTTGGCATAATTTTGATCTTGATCATAATACATAAGCCATGCTGATCGTTAGGGGAACATATAGGGCCCTGCCATGTGCTGTGAACTTGGGCCGTTCCAGGTGATTCTATGGCTAACAACTATAGAAATAGCAATGACTTATCTCTCCCGTTCCATGCTTTCGTTCTTCATTGCTTGGTCATCATCTCACTAACACACACAAATCCAATGCTCCATTATTACCTGTTGCAGTTCTGAAAAGTCTTGGCGGGTGCTGAACTGTTGGGAAAACGGAAACTTGGGGATTATCTGTGAGAACCTTACGTCTAAAGTTACCACCATGTCCCAGAACAGCATTTTGCATTTTCTTATTGCTTCGAGTACTGTTCACCTTCACTGAGCACATACTAACCACTCTTAATCTTAATCAGTTATTTGTGTGTCATTTTCTGAACAGCAGAAAGAGACCCAAACAAATTAATGAAGCACCTGTTGGCATTTTTCTTCTTACACAGAGCTTCTACTCATCAGTGTCCAGACTAATAATCAGAGACTTGGACTCCTCCAGCCCACTCCCCTCCTCCTTGTGGTAGGAAGGGTGTTTGCCAGAGGCTAGAGAGTTGGGATCTAGAGGCTCTGCAAGCCTGGGGATAAAATTGAGGCTTAGAGTTTCAGCCATGTCTCCTTCTTTCCCCATAATTGGAAAGTATCTCAAGAGACTTTTGAGTGTGTGTGGAGACTGTTGCTGGAGCACACTCCGAACACAAAAGCCCGCTGTCCAACTTTCAGGAATTCCACTCACGTGTTTTAAACCTTCAATAACTTGAAATCATCCATGATGGGAACACTCACCACAGAAATTGTCAAATGCTACAGGTCAGAGTATCCGTGTCCTATCCCTTCCCTCAGGCTGGTTGTTAGAAATCTAGCAGCATGCCACTGCCAAGCCCACAGGGCAACTAAATTTGGAGGGCTCTGAGCACAAGAAGGGTACCCTGGGAGTTTTCTGGAATAGCAATGCTAATCACCCCTCTCTGTTTTGCCCCAATGGGAGCTAACACGTGCATCTGCCTACCTCCTCCCAGACCAGAAAAGAAGTCCGACCAGCCCATGTGTGAGGAGCATGAGGAGGAACGCATCAACATCTACTGTCTGAACTGTGAGGTGCCCACCTGCTCTCTGTGCAAGGTCTTCGGGGCACACAAGGATTGCCAGGTGGCACCCCTAACTCACGTGTTCCAGAGGCAGAAGGTAACACAGCCCCCACAGCTCCTCCTTTGCAGCCCCTTCCCAGGTCCTGCAGAATTGGCTCCCTTTGCTGAAGGGGACCAGCCCAAGTCACGCAGTCCTGAGGCCCAGAGGCGCGGACGGTGGAGCGGGAAGGGGCGCAGTGCCGGTGAGCACGTGGCCACTGGCTAGATCCCCTGGAAAGGAAGGGGACTGCTAGAGAAGGAAGGGGTGCCAAGGGTCAGAAAGGTGTGCAGAGGGCAAGGGTTGCTGTTTTTTGGGCACCTCGGAGGCTGGTGAAGACAAGCAGTGTGCTGGCCCCTGGTCTGAGCTATTTGAAGTTCAGACTCTAGATATGAAAAGGATAACTTTTCACTCCAGGCACAGAAACGTTCTGTTTGCCACACCCCTCCCAGGCCTTCTCTCCCCCACTCCTACTGTATTAGGCTTCAAGGCTGGGTCAGGCTGGCCTCCTGGCCTTTGCCCCAAGGCCAGTTGCTGAAAGGCCCTCCTCTCCCCACCACCCTACCGTTTGGCACATGCCCCCACCTCAGGGCCTTAGCCTCAGGCGCTCTCACTGTGACCAACAATAGTTTGTCCCCCAGCTTATCACTGACCTGCCAACCTGGTTTCATCCATTGGCAAGTAGCAATGTGCCCAGTTAATGCAAATAAACAGCCGGTGATGTGCTTAGAGAGATGAGCTGCTCCCACACCTAGACCTTGAGTGGCTCCATAGCCGGCTTCTTTCTGTGAAGATTCACAGAGCCCACATTTGGTCAGTGCTTTACGTGTGAGGATCAGAGTTGGAATCAAAAACCTGAAAGCCAATCTTTCGGACAATACCAGTCATAACCAGTGAGTACTAGCTGCTAAAGAAGCAGGACTTAGCAAGGTATCTGTAATATTTATTTATTTTTCCATCCACTTAATGATTTATTTCCCCTTTTGCCTTCCACACCCGCCCAACCCGCCCAAGTCATGGTATGTTAGAACCGACGGTTCTTGTTTCCCACTGTTCCCCTCAGAGCCCTAGAAACTCATGTGGGATGGACAGAAGGACAGGCTGGCAGGACTTCTACCTGCTCCTGTTTGGGCAAAGCAGCTTCACTTTTACATACTGGAATTCCATATTAGCTTCGTTTTGAAGAAAGTGTTCTGAGGCTTTAAAATGTTTTATAACCACTGTTCAGGTCCGATTTTCTCACTTTATATCTGAGAAAATTAGGGTCCAAATTGATTACAACTTTGCCCAACATCATAAAGAAATTAAAGGCAGAGTTTGACCAAGCAGGTATGTGTCCTAAGTCCCCACTCAGTGCTGCCTGGTGGTCCACAGCCGGTCTAGGAAAGGGCTGAGTACAAACAGTGGTGTCTCTTTGAGTCAAAAGAGGAGAGGGATTTCAAGTTGAAAATTCTGTCCTAGAACCGTCGAATGTTTCAGCTTCAAGTTTGTGATGACTGAGTCTTGTCTGTATGTATTTGTGCACCTAACACATAGAAGGTGCACAATATGTTCTATCTATCGTCCATAATTCAGGGTTTATCATTTTTTTTAGCAGGGTCACAGTCTCCATTAAGAATCTGGTGACAGGGGCACCTGGGTGGCTTAGTGGGTTAAAGCCTTTGCTTTCGGCTCAGGTCATGATCCCAGAGTCCTGGGATCAAGCCCCACATCGGGCTCTCTGCTCAGCGGGAATCTGCTTCCTCCTCTCTCTCTGCCTACTTGTGATCTCCATCTGTCAAATAAGTAAATAAAATCTTTAAAAAAAAAAAAAAAGAAAGAATAATCTGGTGACAACTATGAAACCTCTTTCCAGACAAATGCACTTATATATACACGCATACAGAAGTTTAGTTACAAGACCAGGAGGTTGTCCAGCCTTCTGAGCCTCATTATTACTCCTAAGGGGTTCAATGGACCCTGCATTAGGAATCCCTGAAGACAATGCTGTGATTTATCTGCAATCAGTACTGACTAGAAAACTCTTAAAATCTTGCATGCCTCTCTTCCCTTCATTAGTCTGAGCTCAGTGACGGCATCGCTGTCCTCGTGGGAAGCAATGACCGAGTCCAGGGAGTTATCAGTCAGCTGGAGGACACCTGTAAAACTATTGAGGTAGGTCAAGCAACTCCAACAAAATATAAACAAATCCTGAGCTCCTGGGGGAGGGGTTTGTGGCCGCCTCATGCCACCCAAGCTTTCCATACAGAATGACCCCTTTCCTCATAGGTCTCTCCAACACTCTCCTGGCTCATGAAGACAAGTTACCACATGAGTCAACAAGGCAGATTTTGCCACATTTACTAGTATGATTGTGACATTTGTTGCTCTTTCTTGGTCAACCCATTTGGAAAGATGAGCTACAGGAAAAATCAATTCCCAATAATGCAAAAGAGTGTTATCCACCATGGACAATTTTTTTTGGTGGAAATCTAAACGGTCCTAAGACACACTAGTTAGTGCTTTGGAAAATCCCATGCAGGTTCAAGCTACCTATCTGTGCTCTGACAGCAGGGCCACAGGGGGGACAGCAGGAGGAGACAGATGTGTCTGACTGTGGTTAGAGAATGATTCGGTAGCTGGGAGCTCACGGAGACCAGAGTTCTGGCTCATCCATCCCTGCCCTCTGCCTGGCCCAGTGCCTCGGACATAAGAAACACTCAGTACAAACTCAAACACATGCATGAATGGCTGGCTGCATAGCTCACACATAAGTCTGACCTATAAGAAATACTTCAAATCCACCCTTCCTCAAGATCCAATATAAAGTGCGTAATTGCTGAAGGCAGAATTCTGAAGCCTCAGAGATTTTGCTATGTGGCAAGTATGTTGTCAAGAACTAAAGATTCACAGACTAGTGAAGCCAGGCGGCCCAGAGGGCAGGAGCAAGACCTGGATGTGTGCAGCTCTCTGGATCTGTAACCTGGAGCCATTTATTGCCATCTCCCTGCTTTAAGTTTTGGGGTTACTTGTTTTTTTCACTTGGGCCTCAGGTGCAATGTTGAGGCATTGTTCTTGTTGCTGTGGGCAAGGCTCCTCTCATTATCTATTTATTTCCTTTCATCCCCATTTCCCACTCTCTTCTCTGTAAATAACCACTCTAATATGTTTGGTGTTCTGTTTACCGACTCTTATAAAATCTTTATCGTTTTATATACATGCCTTTTACTTTTATAAATGGTATTGTTCTATCTTTCTCATTCTGCTTATTACTTTTTTTAAACTAAGCCTTGGGTTTTAAGATCCATTCTCATGTACATTCAATCCCTCATTCTCCTCTGTAAAAATGAGACATAGTACCCATTTTATAGAGTTACTGTGGGAAATTAAGCATAAACAAAATGCTTACCACAGTGCCTAGTACATGGCAAATGCCCGGTAAGTACCCCATTTTCATTATGTTATCATTAGAAAGGCAAATTCTATCAAAAGCCCAAGGCGGGTTCCTAGAGGATGATTTCAAGAGACTGGCCATAATCATCTCATTTTAGATTTACACATCATTAAAATCAATGTCCTCTCTTCTCCATGCTCATATTCCTGAAAAGAACATGATAAATCTGAGATCCATTTATAGAAGAAAAGTTTTCTCTTGGCGAAGAACCCAACGAGATTACAAAGTGGACATTATAAACTCTTCTCTTTTTGCTTACTTACAGTAAAGGGCCAATACAACTGAATCAGTAAGCCATGAATCAGCACTCCAGTGTGGTACCGTGTTGACTGTTCAGTGTATAAATAGGAGCATGTTGCTTGTGGGCGAGTGAGGTAATCTCTATACTCATCTCTAGTCAGGCCTTCATCAGAGACCTCCGTCCAGGACATAGGGGCTGCGGTACACAAACAGGAGAAAAGCTCTGTGGGTCACCTTTGGCTTTGAGCAAACAACTCCGGCTCCATTTAGCCAGTCTCAGAGGACACTGAAAGGGCGAGGAAAGTTTTGACAACTGCTTTTCTTCCTGGAGGCCAGTCAGGGGGACAAGAGGAAGCAGCTGTTTTTTCTTTCATTGAGAACAAGACAAGAAGGAACAGGTTTGAAGTTAAGTCAACAGAAGGGATTTAGTGCAGATATCAGGAGGAACTTCCTGGCAGTGGAGGTCGGGGTTAGGATTCCTCTTATTCCTGATAAAAGCATTCATCAAACATGACACACGTTTACAAGTATTTTCACAGGTTACTAGAGGAGTATAATGGTTTCCTGTAGGGCTTTCTGATGAAGCTGTAAATTGGCAAGAGTCATAAATGTGTCCATCCCTTTTACCTATTTATTTTACTTCTGAGATATTACCTTAAAGAAATAAAACTGTATAGAATGTATATATTCATAAATAACCCTCATATACATTTATAGGGGGAAAAAACCCCAGAAACCAAAAGGTTAGGAGCAGTGAACAGTGGGTCTACTGCCTTCCTTATATATTCCTATATTACACATTTTTCTAAAGTGAGCCTGACATTTTTTTTTAAAGATTTTATTTATTTATTTGACAGAGAAAGATCACAAGTAGACAGAGAGGCAGGCAGAGAGAGAGAGAGGGAAGCAGGCTCCCTGCTGAGCAGAGAGCCCGATGCGGGACTTGATCCCAGGACCCTGAGATCATGACCTGAGCCGAAGGCAGAGGCTTAACCGACTGAGCCACCCAGGTGCCCTAGCCTGACATTTTTAATAACCAATAAAATAAAGGATGAATGAATGTATTTCAGATAAGCACAGTCCTTTCAGATCAGTTTGGTGGCTTATCTGAAGATGTAGGTATTGGCTCAGAGCCTCATGGGGGTCTCTGATTTTATGATCCCTACTTGATGCAAATATTCTCCATTTGAAGAGGCCAGAGGCCAGAGACCCTGCCGCTAATGGCCACAGGGTGCACCTCTAAACCTCGAGATGATCTCCATAGAGCCAGGACCATATCAGTGGCAAAACACCAGAGGCTCCCTTTGTGTGTGCCAGCCTGCAAGGCAGCATGTCATGAAGCACCACGGGTTCTTGGCTTGGAGTGAAATGGTCCAACTTTACAGAGCAGGTGAATTCTGCACCGGAGTTCAGGTCACAGAGCTCCTGTTCTCCCATCTTCCCTGGGGTGGTTATTTTCCTGCCTGACTTTGCTCACCACCTGCCTGGAAACATTTTCTGGGAAGCCAGGAGTGACTCTTGGCCAGGGGGTGGGGAGCTGTTGTTAAAGAATTCTCTCTTCTGATTGGCGAAGAACCCCTTAGGGATGGGAAATGGAGTAGTCCCTGGGTGGGCACTATCCTTCCCTAATTACCTCGCTTCTTCCCACTTGGGACCCTGACACCTGCCCTTTGGTAAGAGTGTCCATCCCTCACCCACGTCTAATTTTGTCCCTGATCATGTAATGTCTTGCAGGGCTGGTCTGGTCAGGCACCCGGCCCAGCACCAGCCCTGGGGAGCTGCTGAGCTTAGGCTAAATCACACTATGGACTTCTTATTACCCTTTAAAAATAATGTATGCAGTTGATGTGTGTTTACAATGATTCTGAGTGGCTTTGAGAAGGACTGTAGTCACGGAAGGCCAGTCTGAACTGTGTCAAAAGGGGGAGTGGCATTTTTTTCTCATTGTTGTGGGCTGGCAGTGTGTAAAGGAGCCTTCAGTCTTTTTAGCTGAATGTGGCTAACCTGGCTGAATGTGGCTCAGCCTGAGACACTCCCAGAGCTCTCTAGTTCAGGTTGTTGGAGGGCCTTCTAGACTGTTCTAGACAAGCCCAGCATGATCTGGAGCCACACCTGCCTTTCCAGGCCAGGAAATGTTCTGGGACAGGCTTTGACTTGGAAAGAGGGCTGCTGGTTGGAGTAGACAAGTACACTGCCTTCAGAGCTCTCTTGCTTCCAGAAAAATGTGCTTGGCTTTCCTTCCTCGTCCCTAGAAATCATAACCTCCGTCTTACAGTCTTTACAAAGGGCACTTATCCTATGTCACTGGACACCCAAGAGAGTAGGCTATTAATACTAGCCTCCTGAGGCAGGCAGGCCTGGAAATAATCCTGCTTTGTATGGATGCATGTCTAAAGAAAACAGCTACAAGTTGAATAATAAATATTTGACCTTGAGCATTTCCATTATCTGAAAAATGACAACTTTAATAAGATCCTCCAATGATTTTTGCAATGAAAACAAATCTATTATACTTCCAAAACAATAATTTTACCCAAATAGCTTTTGGGACCTTGTCCATGCAGTTACAAATATGAAGTCTAAATATAAGAATCATTTTAATAAGCATGCTAGAATTTTTAAGGAAACAGTTTAAAGGCAATAGAACATAGGCTTAAAAGACCAGGCTTCAGAATTTGAATTTTAGTGGTTATTTAACTATATGACCTTTGGAAGTGGCTTAAGCCCTTTGTCCCTCAACTTCCTCACTGGTCTAGTGGGGTTAGAAATACGTTCTTCACAGTGTTATTGTGATGCCTAAGTTGGGGTAAAAGGCACAGGTCAGGGCCTTGATTAAGTTACCTCCTATTATTCTCGCAGTTAGCTTGGAAAGAACACACTTATGGTTATGATGCTAATAATTGTTTGAACCACTGGGGCATTGGGACCATCTTTTAAATGGTGTCAGAATAATTGTTCTGTCCCAACAGTTCTGTCAATTATGATGTGGGGCTAAGTAAGCAACCCCTTTCAGACAGAAAAACTGAACATGAACAGTAGAAGATAGTAGCCCTAAGAGGCTTGGAGGTAACTTAAAATATTGGGAGAGGGAGGCTAAGGTTCTTCTGGGAAACGCGTTCACTCTCCACTGCAGACAGGAGCAAATTAAAGAACTGCTCATCTCACCGTGCTCTTGTGCCTTTTGAGCCAGAGGGGTACAGGGCCCTCTGCTTTACAGAATTTACTCAAGGAGCTTCTAAATGGTCTGGACAGACACCCCAGGAGTAAGCTTTAGCGATCCCATGAATTAGAACATAATTGTTCTTCTAACATGAAGTGGGTGGCAACATGGTAACAGTAGAAAACAGCATGAATTTGGGAGTCCCGAGCCCTACGGTCCCTGGGTAGAGTTGCTTCACGGAGCACTGCACGAGCCACCCCACTGACAGGAGAGGGGCTGAACTCCGGCTGGTGTGCCTGGAAGGAACATGTTCTCCTCATTTGTCTTCTCTAGTGTAGCCCGGCACAGACCCAGCTGCTCATCCTACTCTGCACTCATGGGACTTCTCCCAGGTGCTAGGAATTGAGGCCTTAGGAGGAAAGGGTCGGCTGATTTCCTCAGGAGACTATTCCTACCTTAAGATAGTCCTTTCTTTAGTGTTATTAACCTGCTGTCTGCTTTTTTCCCCTTCTTTTTGGGGGTGTTGGGGACAGAAAACCCTACTGGGCTTAATGAAGGGAATTCTGAAGTCCTGTATTTCAAATGAAGCTGAGTGTGCCCTCCCAGACCCAGAGCTGCTGCACCAAACCAGCGTGGGTGTGGATGAGTGGTAGAGGAATGTGGTGGGTCTGTGAATGAGCCGGCTAGAGCCAGTTGCTCAGTGACAAGTGGTGGGGCGAAGAGCTTATCTGCAGCGCTATTTTGGTCCCAGAGGCGTGTTCCTTACATGGTAAGAGCAGCGGTTCCAATTGTCTTAGGTTTTCCTGTCATAGCCCTGGCACATTCCCAAACTGGGACTGACATTGCAGGGCTGGGAGATAGGATTTATGTCTTCATGCTGAAGATGACCACCCTGAAATTTGCCAGGAGTGGAAACATTTTAGAGACCAGAGACTGGAATATCTCTACATTTACCTCAAGTCGTCGAGTCTGGAACTATAGAGTCAGAAGGGACCTTGGCAATCACCCAATCCCATCCCTTACTGCAGGGGTAAGAAAACCACCCTAAGGCTAAGAGGCGTCCCTCGGGTTGCACAGCTGTTTTTTGCTATCTTCCTTTGAGTACTGAATGAAGCAGAGCCTTGGAGTATAGAAACTTTTGAGGACTGAATATCTCTAGAGACAAGTCATATTTCATTCACTCCGCCATTCAGACAGTCTTTCTCATGTGTGCCCACTATGCCATATTCTGCACACATAATGCTGGGAAGTAGTGATGAACTAAACAGAAAAGTTTACTGCTCCCAGGAAGGTTTTGTTCTAGGAGGGGAGTTAGACCATAAAACCAATAAGTGTTTGGGGGAGATGGTGAGCCCCTGAAAATCTGGCCATTAAAAACAATGGAATGATGGTTCTTTGAGCGGCGGGTTCTGTACTCTTTAGTAGAAGAGTGTCTGTAGTTGACTTTTTTCCCTTGGAATGCTTCTTTCTGCAGCTACATATCTTATATCTTATCATCACTAAAATATAAAGAAGGCTCAAAATTAGAGTCTGTCAGTTTTGTTTTAATTTTTTTTAAAGATTATTTATTTATTTATTTATTTATCTGGCAGAGAGAGATCACAAGTAGGCAGAGAGGCAGGCAGAGAGAGAGGGGGAAGCAGGCTCTCTGCTGAGCAGAGAGCCTGATGCAAGGCTCCATCCCAGGACCGTGAGATCCTGACCTGAGCCAAAGGCTTAAGCTCAGGCGTAACCCCCTGAGCCACCCAGGTGCCCTGAATCTGTCAGTTTTAACATTTCTGTAAAAGCAATAGCTAAACAATGGGTTTTAGATAAATATTAAAGGTTACCTACTCACATCTAAGGAAATGGCCAAATGATTACCTGGTCTTTTTTCTTTTTAGCCGGATATTATGACATTGGTTAGAAACAGATATTCCACCAGACATCATTTTGCCATTTTACCACAGTTTTCCCTTCATAAAGTCACCCCTTTTTGGTATATTGCATCCCTACTGGGTTCACCTTAGAGAAGAGATGAATCTTATTTTCATTCAAGGATTACAGACAACTTCTTTTGGCTCTTCTAAGTGTCTTGGCAGACCCAGGAGGTAGGTCATGTTTCAGTGGGGGTTACACATCAGAAAATACTTGGAGGCAAATACCTAGTGCTTTTGTGATGGAAGTTACTTCAGTCGCTAAACACACTCACACAGGACCCTGTGTACACCCCTGACACACACAGGACATGGGAACTGCAGATATCAAAAGGAAGAAAATGGAGAATATTTGAAAAAATAAATTTCAGAGTTCAAAAAGTATGTATCTTGATTCAATTACCATCCAGAGAAGTGGGGGTAAGGAGAAGGTACACAGCCAAGAATTTTTACTGAAGCCTTTTTTTTTTTTTTTTTAAACCAAGCCTTTTAACTGAAATAAGTGCAAAAGAATGTGAAAAGGGAAAAAAAAATCTTTGAGGTGAGGAAGTTTTTGTGGCGAACAGATAAAGATGGTTGCTATCATTCGTTTGCAGGTAACAATCATCCTTTAAAGTATGCTACCTGCAGACGTTTTGATGAGGCAGAAATCCACATTTTTCCCATCCCATTTTTCAGGTTACTGGAAAGTCACTGTTGAAAGCATTTCAGGTCCGTATTTACAAAGGCACAGTAGGTGCTGAAATTCAGAGTAATCACTATAACTAGCGAGCTGGCCTCTAAGAAAATATTTTTCCTCCGTAACATATACCTGTTCCTTAATTACCTCAGAGGGTGAGTCAATAAGCTGAGGTGTTTGTTGTTAGCTGACTTTTGTAGCACTTTGAAGATCTTGTGGTCCAGAAGGATAGAAAGGCACCCACCTTAGTCTCTCATGTATGGCTTCTACATCGGAGAGTATGAAAAAAATAAAAGAATTTTAATTTCATGGAATATTTCTCATTTGAATCTGACATTAGGTTAACCTGAACATCTTTGGTTCATTTATGAGTCTCTAAGTACAAGTTTCATAATTCCAAGAAAGAAGCAAATTTTTCCTTTTTTAGAAACATATTTTTCTGACTCATATTTTGCATAGAATTATACTAAAGGCACATTAAGCAAGAGGAAAAAAAAAGGTTTTTTTTTTTATTGTTAGAAAATCTGATCATTTTTCTACCCTTCTCATGAACACTGGAAAAATCATGGCAGGTTTTTAGATCTTCTAATGCCTGGTACATAGTAATTAGTGAGTTTTGCTGAAGGAGTGAACTAATGAATATACTTCTGAAACAATCTGAAGTTTATTTAAGAGCCTACTTGCTGCAGAGTCGCTTTGTTAAAAGACATATATTTGGTTCACAGTAGTTCACATAAAATTTTTTTCAAGTTTCTTTCAAGTGTCTTACAGCAGGTTATGGTAAGAGTAGTTGTGACCCAGGAGTTCAAAACCCTTGGCCCAAGGCCAGACACCAACAATAAATGTCAGAATGGTTTGAGAAAATGATTTAACTCTGCTGGACTTCAGTTTCCACATGAGTGAAATGATTGCTCGGGAGCAGGTTACTTCTGATATTCTATGCAACTTCAGAATTCCACAACTTAATAATTCAAATTAAGGATAATTAGACCTAAGTTTAGTAAGCACTGATATAGTACCCATAATGTGTCAGGTAATATTAAAAGGGTTTTATACAGCATGTAGTTTTATAATAATAATCAAGCATGATCTGTGCATAAGGTAGCATTTGATATATTGTAAATAAATAAAATAGTTCTATTAAATGATAGTAATTTTATTAAAATTAATATGGTCAAAATTACTAGAAAACCCAATGGAAATAAAATATACTTGGAATTGAAAATAACGTAAAAATAAAGTGGTTATTTCATTTAAACCACTAGATAAGACACTAGCCATGACACATCATTTCGCATCATTCTCATTATAAATAATTTGGGTTTTGTGAGCTTGAATGTTCTCACACATATTAAATCATATGGAAGAAAACTTTTCAGAAACAAAAGTATTCTACCAGTATCACATCTTACTATTTGTTATACGTGTTTCAAGTGTACAACTTCTTTTAGAAAAATAAGCTAGAAACCATCAAATGTTTGCAGTAAACATTAAAGCTTCTGAACATCAAAGAGGCATATTTCAGGAATGCGGTGAGCACAAGGTTTCCTGTGAGCTTGAACAGAAAGCAATACAGGGAAAGAAAGTTTGATTGGGAAGCTACTAACAGGCTTCAGTTCTGAGGCCTCATAATGGTCCAGATCTCAAGCTAAAGGGCTGGAAATGGATGCAAATTTGGCAAGCCCAGTGATTTCCAGGTCTGGACATGCTTTGTGGGCTTTTGCCCTATTACCTTGACAACTGTCAAGGCTCCATGGATTTTCATCCCCTCCTCACACCTCCTCTGCTCCCGCTCATCTTTTATGGCAAAGCGGGCATCGCTTCCACTAAGAAGCTCTTATTGAGCCATCCACCCCTGCTCCCTTTGAATGTCTTGTACCCATAAACTTCCATAAAACCTGCTATAAATCTTTAACATATTTCAATTATTCAGCCTACCTCCTTCATGTATTATTATTGTACAGAAAATATGATGAGAATTGATTGTGTTCCAAGGGAAGCAGTGGAGTGAGGCGTATTTCCTGCACATTTTTGGAGTATCTTCATAATCAACTATTTGGTTTAGGTTATCCATTTTTTCCCCTTACTCTAAGAATAGGGAAATTGGGGGAAAATGAAACAGTTTTAAAAAACCTGTTTAACAGATATATACTGAATATCTGTTGTCCAAAGTGGTATATGTCCTAAGCAGACCCAGATTCTATCCTTAAAGAGCCTATACTTTAGATATTTAAGAAACTCATGTATAGGAAAAAAGTGATACTTGACAAACAAGAGATCAGTGTTTACTAAAATGAAAGAACATGTAATAAGGGTCACAAAGGTCAGAGATGTCAGATAAATTGGATGGATTCCCAAGAAGCCTCCACTGGACAGGAGAGCTATGTTGGATCATTGGTGTCTCAAAGCCTGTTCTCAGCTGTAAAGGTCCTGGACCCAGAGATGGTCAGGTCCAAGGAAAGTGGCATATATACACACCAAGCTTACTGGAACTTGAAAAACCAAAAGGCCAATGATCAGGCCAACTGCAAAGTTAATTATGATTTAACATGGACTCAAAGAGAAGGAAGTTAAATGGTACTAGAGGTGTTTCAGCCACACAATGGAAATGCACAAGTCTAATCTCCCATACAGCCTTTCTCTCTCTCTCTTGGGGACTCAAAGACCAGATCCAGTATTTCCTTGTTTTAGACAGTATTGGATAAATAGAGGACTAGGTGGATAGAGGTATATGCCAGTAGTGGTAAATATTATGGGATTTCAGAAGAACTAAAAGATGGCATTCAGTCATAGAAATCAAATAACATTTTATGGAAGAGCTAATATTCCAACAATGTCTTTAAGATTAGTTAGAATTGGAGCACCTGGGTGGTTCAGTCCTTAAGCGTCTGCCTTCGGCACAGGTCATGATCCCAGGGTCTTGGGATGGAGGAACATATGGGGCTCCCTGCTCAGCAGGAAGCTGGCTTCTCCCTCTCTCACTCCCCGTTGGTGTTCTCTCTCTCTCTGTGTCTCTCTCTGTCAAATAAATAAATAAAATCTTTAAATAAAAAGGATTACTTAGAGTTTGCAACTGTGAATTGGGAAAGAGCATTCTAAAAGGAGGGGAAAAGATGAGCAAAGAAAGGGAGTGGTTTGTTTTTGCTGGATACAGGGCATTGCGATGAAGAATAGTACAGTACTATGAAGGAAAGCTGGAACCAGGTCATGGAAAAGCTGGAAAGTCAGTTATGAAGTTAAAATATTATTCTTTGGAAAATGAGTAGTCAGAGAAAAAGCACTGTACCGCAGGGAAATGTACTCCAGGAAAATGAATTTGGCTGTAGTGTATGGGTTTGCCTGAATAAATTCCAGATGCAGAGGCCAGTGGGAAGAACCAGAATCTCCATTCGAGGACTGAAACTAGGACAGGAGTAGTGTAGGTGGAGCAGAGAGACCGAAGGGTACAAACCAGGAAGTATCATGGTGTTTTCCTTACACACACATACATATACACACTCACCATAAACAAAATATAAAACTATAAGCTATCTAAGCAATATATAATTTTTAAAAAATGTGTCCAAATTTCTATGAAATTCTCCATTTATAAAGAACATAATGAAAAAGTCATTGATCCATTTAGTCAATTTGGTTGATTTGGGTTTGTCTAAGCCTCAAATTTGATAAATATGAGATTTTCAAAGTATCAACACAATGGGAATCTCTATCTAAGGGACAGCTTGAAGGGAAAAAAATACCCTATATATGCAAATTTTCTTATCCTCCAAAACATTCCAGGTGATTTTGCCAAACAGACACTCTTTCAAACACTTTCTAACATGAGCTAACCCAACTAACAGGAATGCTGCAGAAAACAGAAACAGGAACTCTGTGAAAAGTTTGATTACCTGTATGGCATCCTGGAGGAGAGGAAAAATGAAATGACCCAAGTCATTACACGAACCCAAGAGGAGAAACTGGAACATGTCCGTGCTCTGATCAAAAAGTATTCTGATCATTTGGAAAATGTGTCAAAGTTGGTTGAATCAGGAATCCAGTTCATGGATGAGCCAGAAATGGCAGTGTTTCTGCAGGTAAGTCTCCTTTTGGTACCTAATAGAACTAATCAAGAAGGTGGGTGCTGGAGAAGTAGTTGTCATCATATTTTTGTTATTTTATGTATATCTCATTTTGATTTATTTTACCAACTACAATATAAGCTCATTATGTGTTCATGTCTCCATCTGTTTAAACAATTTCATAAGCATATATTTAAGGGACCATGACATCACTTAATATAAGAAGGTTCTGGTATAAAGCAACAGTTATTCACAGCATTTAGAAACTAAGCTCTGAGATTTTCAGAGTCAGCAGAGGAAAGAATTAAGTCTTTGATGAAAAGAATTTAAGTAAGTCTGTCTTTTGTTTGCTTTCACAGAATGCCAAAACCCTGTTACAAAAGTAAGTATTTTTCATTCCATTTTTCCATTTTATGGAAAAATGCATACTTTTCATTTTTACCCGAGGCTATCAAACATTAGACTGTGACAGAAAGTGGCAACTTGTCTTTGTTGCAGAATTTCTGAAGCATCAAAGGCATTTCAGATGGAGAAAATAGAACATGGTTATGAGAACATGAACCACTTCACAGTCAACCTCAATAGAGAAGAAAAAATCATCCGCGAAATTGATTTTTACAGAGGTTTGTTTTTCTTGTGACCATTTGGCCAAAGTTGCAGGTGTGTGAGAGCTGCAGCTGGGTTCAGCAGGAGAAAAGGGGGATTCAGGATCACCTCCGGAATAGATGTCAACAATTATACAAGGATCATAATCCAATGTGAAACTCTATTTCATTACAGATTCATATAGTTGGTTGACAGTATTTAACTTTGCACAGCACAGTGCCCATTAGAATGCCATTATTGGGCATTTGACTCTGAACAGTCAAACACTTAATAATTGATGGTGATGACGATGTCTCAACAGCAACCCTACACGAGGCGTCAACCACAGTGCTGTGAAGTGTTATCGACTGCAAGGTTAAGGATGAGATAAAAATAAAATGCAGAAGACATTTGGAGAGAGATTGTAGCACATCCACTTAATCGGACTTTAGAGGGCAAGAATAGTAATGAGTCACAGAATAAATCACACTTGGAAACAAAACTGGCTCTCTGTGACCAGCTGTATTTCATGAGTTATAAATGCATCTCTACCATTTGGCCCAGAGACCACCCTCTTGGAAGTTAGTCCTCATGAAATAATTGAAAAGAGGAAAATAACCTTGGAACTGACCAAGGTTATTGATGGTCTTGATTCATCATGGTCATCTAGATGACAAGACACCTTGACTAGACCACTAATAACCAGGAAGCTATATCAGTGTATACAGATGTAACTTTATTTATTTTTTTAAAAGATTTTATTTATTTATTTATTTGATAGATAGAGATCACAAGTAGGCAGAGAAGCAGGCAGAGAGAGAGGGGGGAAGCAAGCTCCCTGCTGAGGAGAAAGCCCGTTGTGGGGCTCGATCCCAGGACCCTGGGATCATGACCTGAGCCCAAGGCAGAGGCTTTAACCCACTGAACCACCCAGGCGCCCCCAGATGTAACTTTAGAAGCAAGTCTTCAGGATGTATCTTTTTTAAAAAATTACTTAATATTGTCATCTCTTCTTAATATTTCCTGAGGGAATATTAAGATCAATGTATTAGAAAAAGAGTCATGGCATTAACTGTGGCATAAATCAGCATTCACTGAACAGAGGAGGTAAGGCATTAAAACAAGACAGGGTTTTGTATGTTTTCTGAGAAAGGGAAGAGAGTTGTATTTCCATTTAATTTGACACAGATAAACAAGTGAAAATCTCAGGCCCAGCCCTCCAGGAGCTTGCAGATGTGACAAAGTATGGTATAAATGTGGCCAGGCTCTGGGTGTGGGGGTCAGGTACATAGTTCACAGTAGTAGTAAGGACTGCACTTTGTACTGGGAAGGGGAACAAGGAGGATGGAGATGGTTGGGCCCATCTTCACATTTCTCCTGTCCACATTTAACTAGAACGTGGCATATTTGGGCCATAGTCCAGTGTCTGAGGGAGAAGATTTCCCTAGCCTGACTTTAATCTGGGCTGTTAAGTACTGGCCATTAATTGATTTCATAGCTGCAGTGGTAATTATAATGATTTTAAGAACACATTACCTTACCAGAAGATGAAGATGAAGAAGAAGAAGGAGAAGAAGGAGAAGGAGGAGAAGGAGGAGAAGGAGAAGGGGAAGAAGCAGAAGTGGAAGAGGTAGAAAATGTTCGAACAGAGTCATCAGGAGAAGAGGAAAGTCCAGAGAAAGCCTTGGAGCCCTCTCAGCTGGCCTCAGAGCTCCAGGCTGCCACAGGGGCACTTCCAATTTTCTCCCCAGAGCCACTTCCAGCCCTGCCACCCACTGCAGATGTCCCAGTGACACAGGTAACCATTCACTAATTCCCTCCCACAGGACGCACAGGTGTGCCTCCTTGCTGACTAGCCCAAACAATTTATTCTGCCTTAAGAAAAACGTAGCTTTAAGCCAGACATTTGTATGTGAAAGACAAAGAATTCAGAGCAGTCACAATGTCAGGGGGGAAAGTCCACTAAGTGATTGAACAGTTCTTGTTATCATTGGTTGGTAAGACTGAGTTTAACACAATTTTCCCACCAATAGCACCCTCAAATCTGAGGCAATCTTTGGAAATTTTGTGTGCAGGGGAGAGGGCTATGTGTGTAACATGTTAGTTCATAGAGATCCAATGTCATGAAGATTGGGTCTGCTCTGAAACCATTTGTGGGGTACAGGGTGAGAAATAAAATGAGTATACCTTTAGAACTTTGAGTTTTCGTAGATAATAAAGGTAGTAAATAGAGAAGTCATGCTAGTTTATCCCTGTCACATCTTTCAGTAAGTGGGCAAACAAATGACATCTAATTTTCTATATATCTGTCATTCGATGAGATTATATGTTAAAAGAACTATTATAGAGATTTCCTAGGAGATAATTCATCCCAAATCCTGTATCTGATTGGCTGACCCTTAGTTTCTAAGATGTCACTATCCAGTTTTCAAGCCTTTCATGACACCTTCAGCAGAGAGGTCTCGACTTATGGAGTCTGTGGGCAATGTAGATTCATCAAAAAGGTGTCCTGGTTTTGCACCTGCTTTCAAAGTGGATTGAAAGTATCGATAGAAACAAAATGTCAGAGGGGAAACTCTGAATTAAAGAATTACATTCTATGTTCGGTCTCCATAGGAAACCAGGCTAAAAGATCATTTACAGTTCCTCGACTCTTGAAATTCTGGGTATACCAATTGCCCTGAGTTTGAAAGAGGTGTGGTAACTAAATGAGAGGTGGATTTGATCAATAAGATCAATTTGGGATTTTAGAAAAGAGGTTTGGTGAGCCCACCTGGAATGTCAAAATATTAATCGTGGCCAATAGATCGACCTTTCTCCTCTATCAGATATTTTATAAGCACCCTTCATTTCAGGCATCTGCTACCTGTCTCAGCCTACCATCTAGAGAAGGACAAGCACAGAAAACAAGAGTGGGCACGTGAAGGTGCCCAGACAGAGGAGCCCAGGCAGCTCTCCTTCCCTGAGCGCTCGCAGAGGGTGGGATCAAGTTGAACATGGGTTAAATCAGGCACTGCACAGACAGCTCACTGTTTTCAAACCCAAAGGGAACTAAAACCGACTGCTTTTTCTTCTTCTTCTTCTTCTTCTTCTTCCTCTTTTTTTACTTTTGAATGTATCTGCCCCAATTAAGGGGGAGGTTGTGCCCACTGGCTCTCAGCAGACCACAGAGTCTGAAACTCCAGTCCCTGCAGCAACGGACCCTGCGGATCCCTTGTTTTACCCTAGTTGGTATAAAGGCCAAACCCGGAAAGCCACCATCAACCCACCTTCCACCCCAGGGAGCGAAAGTCTGGGACACATAGGGCCTCCTGGTTCTGAGGATTCGAATGTGCAGAAGGCAGAAGTGGCAGAAGCTGCCGCCAGTGAGAGGGCAGCAGTGAGTGGTAAGGAAACTAGTTCACCTGCCGCTACTTCTCAGGTTAGTGTTGATGCTCTCATGTTGGAATGCTCCCCCATGCCACCTAGCGTCCTGCTGGGGTCACAGCAAGAAAGAAGGGCTTCCCAAGGGGCAGAAAGAAACCTTGGCTGTGGGGAAAATGCAGAAACAACTCATCCCCCAATGTGGGCTTGTCTGTTTGTTTGTTTGTTTAAGTCTGGTAAAACAAAAAGGAAAACAGATTGACTTAACTCTATGAGGTGACCTAACACCTGGCTTCCCGGGGGAGGGGGTCCAAGCACACAGGACCCTGACGCATGCAGTCGGAAGCTGCTTTGTCTGCGGTGCCTGGCTGCTGGCCCAGGTTTCCCTTTGCCAAGGCCACTTGCCCTTGCTCAGCCTTTTCTGTGTCCTCCCTGGGCTTCCAAAAACTAATCCCAAGCTTTTGTGTCATTCCCAGCAACCGTGAAGGAGCACGTTTGAACTGAGCTCTAAGTCCGCTCTGGAAAATAACCTCTGATTGACTCATGGATTCTGGGAGTGTGCTGGCTATGGCTAGAAAAAGATAGTCTTGGCTTGATTAAACCAGAGCTTCCTAAACATGAACTGCTGGGAGCAGAAAAGCACAGGCTTTCCTACATTAGGCTTTTTTTAAGGGTCATTTAATACCTTTTGTTTTTTTCCTTTTTATAATGTACTTTGAAGGCCATGTCTTTTTCCTACAACGGGTTAGATGTTTGCATGGCTCAAAGACTCCCTAGAAGAAATATTCTATAATTTCTTCACAAGGAAGAATGCTCATGGTTGTTCCATCCTTATGAACATTCTTAAATGATGTGTGGACATGAATGTTGCCCAGACAAGGGACGTCAAAGAAATACTCCCTGGTTTCATGCGCCGGGTCATCAGGTGATAATGAACAACAAACGGCATTTTTCAAAAAATCAGAAAGTTACTTATTTCTTGACTGTATCTGCTCAAGTGAACCTTAATTTCATGAGGTAATAAAGGGAAATTATTTTTGGAAAACTGAAAAGTAACATGTTTTTGTGTCATATATTTGTTTTCACAAATGAAAAATGACAAAAATAAATGTTTGGTATAAGGAAACATTTTGAGGTAGTTTTTGGTTAAAAATGGAATGTAAAGTTTTCTAGAAAATTTATGGGAACTTTATTTCTAGAAAGTTAATTGGATTTCTTACATATTTAGTGGAAGTTGAGTCAGGAGGAGCTGTTTTCTGAAAACAGTGGTGCAAAACCCCATAATAGGAGAATGTAATAGGGCTCCAAACCAAAATGCAAAATCCATCTAAATGATGTTGAAAATATTATTTGTGATAATATCAGTGAAGCTTTCTTCTTGTTTTCTCACAGGAGTTAGTAATCTGCCTAGCACTGTTGGCTTTTCTTATACTTCACTACATCTGGCGTCAGATTCAGTGCTTGGTTTTTACTTTAATGGGTAGGAAATATTTTCTTTTCCCTTCACTAACATCTCATGCAGTTTCTTCCATAATGTTCCTACTCTATAGGCTCAGAGATCAATTTCTCCCCAACTTTGAGGCTCAGCCATCGAAAAAGATCGAAATTCTAGATAATACTCATGGCTTCAAGCTCCCTACAATGCAATCACCTCAAGGTGCCTTCCTGAGGAGAATTGCTCCATTATCTAATCCTGCATGGAGGGGAATCCTGACTCAGAGGGCAATTATTCAGTAATCCACTAAGAATGGACCCTCCAGAATGGCCGTGAGTGGAGGCCAGTTTCAAAAGTGTTGTGAGGATTGACTGCTCTTAAAGTAGAGGGAGGACGAGTTCAGGAAAATATACAGTTTCCATAGATTAAGAAGCTACATTTCATATGCTTACACCAGAGGCACCCAGGATGGGGCTGGATGACTCCTGTCAAAGATACGCAGGCAATCCTTGCACTGGTGGGCAGGTGGTCCGGGGGACTTCTCAGTTCTCTTTGAATCCTCAGAGTCTACGGTCTTTCCTGAGAGAGGAGATCTCTGAGAGAAAGATACCCTGGGTGCAGCACCATCAAGGGGATTTCAGCCAGGTGAGATCTGAATGAATAAAAAGCAGGAAGATCAACATTCATCCACCAGACATAACCAAAGAAAAGTCATAAAGCCAAAATCTTTCCTTTTCCTACCCAAGTCTTTTTTTAATGACTGTTGTAAGATTTGCATGGGAACTGACATCTTACTCCTTTAACAGCCTTTGGAAGATTATCAGTTTAATAATATTTAAAGATTCAAGCCTCATGTTCTTTTGAGTAAATGACCCTGTTGGACCTGAGGCCCAGCTCCTCGTGCCTGTAACTCAGAATCAATTCAGGGTGACTGGTGCTGAAAGGCCTTAGCTACTTCTGGCTCATTGACTTTTTCCTGGGTTGCCATTGACTCTTCTGGAAGCTCCCATCATAGTTCCTTTCTGCCTCATTAGCTGTCTGTTCAGCAATGACGGTAGGATCTCCATGGGTCCCTGTCATGTCTGAAACTATGGGTGACTAGGACCTACCCCCAGTGTCTAATAGTGAGCCAGAAACCTGTATACCCTAGAATGTTCCTAGCGTCCTTACAGTCTGCTTAATATTTGTGGTGAAGAGCAGTGGGTAGAAGCATTGGCCATGGACTCAATGGGGCAAATGAGGGAGAGAGGAAACACCATATTTTACGGGAATATCCTGAATCCCTGTGGATCTGAATAATTGTCTGAAGAGTTCAGTTTATATTCTGAGAATTCAGCTTTGGGGTTTTGTTGCCATATATTCTTGTAATGCTTCTCTGAGGCTGCAGAGGGAAGAGTCATGCTTCTTGTCTGCCATCCACTGAGCCCATGTCATGTACCCTGACATTCACATGCCTGTCTGCTAAGATGAGGGTGAGACAGTTGGGAGTGCCCTGGAGTAGGGTGATTGGCATTCACCATTGCAAAGAATATGGACAGATCAATAGAGACCTCACCATAGTATCAGATTCCTGGCCCCTGAGGATTTTTGCAGGCCTGCGTCATTTTCACCACTTCAGAACCCGACTCACTAAATTAATATTTGTTCAACGCAAGGTTAGCTTATTGGAATTCCATGCTTTATTATTAGCCTCTCCCTGGACATTTAGGATGTGATACAAAAATTCTCCTCGATTCCCCGATGGTCTTACCTCTCTTTACTATGTGTCAGGGAGTAAGGTTGCCTGAGAATCTCAAGCATTTCAGGCTCACCGACTGATCTATAAACTCACTTCAGTCCCTTTCAGGCTTTTAAGAAGACAAATGTTCTGTTTCCAAGTGCCTTCTTCACATCCATTCACACAGTGAAACCCGCCCTTGCCTTTGCTGCCTGTGATTTCCGATACCGTACAATCTCCACTTTTTCCCGTACTTTCTCTCTTCACCCAATTGCATAGGCAGATTATATGTTAGAAACTGGTCGTGGCAAAAACCAGACATCAGCAGTCTCCACCAGTGGCCACCTGGGATTCAGAGGAACACTGTTGCCTTCCCCCCACCACCCATTCTTGAAAAATAAATAAATAAATAAATAAATTTCTCAGCAAGGTTTGGATTCATCCCTGTGGCAAAACTGAATCCCACAGAAGAGAGACTCTTCTGCAGGAGGCACTCTGAGTCCTGCAACATTCTATTTCTCCCAGAAAACCCCGTGAAAGCCCCTGGACATGAACTGGTCTTTAGCTGCAAAATTGCCCTCTAAGTTTCCACCTTTCTAGGCCATAACTATTGTATGTTCAGTCAATGCAAAGAGAGTTTGGGAGAAATAATGTTTGATCTACCTCATATATTAATGTTTACATTTATTTTGAAAAAGTGACATCACACCCTAGTCAATCTTAGAGGACAGGGCAGTAATAAGGTGGGAAAGAGGTGGGTCAGCTGTCCTTGGAAAGCAATCTCTGTGAGCCTCATCTCCTGGGCATGCCTTGTTGTGGCCATTTCCAAGTCCAGTCTGCTTCCCTCCTTTGCCCTTCCTCTTCTTATACAACTTACATGCAAATTACACCTGAGTGTTAAGACAAGGACCACTCCCACAACCTACACTCATGGACAACTGAGTATTTTATTGGGAATATATGTGGCAGTTAAGATTTTTCCAAAGTGGGACCAGCAACAATGAAAGACCCTCCCTGTTTCCCTTCCTCCCTCCCTAAGAAGGCTTAGTGGCCTTGTGTGGAAGAATTTGTCCAAAGTGTTTAAAGGAAGCTGTTCAGGGAATAGGGATTTCCAGAGAAATGTCTTCCTGTTTGGTGGATTAAGTTGGCTGCTGTTCTGGCTGATACTTGAGCTGGACCATGTTGGCTGCCTCAAGGTCAGAGGGCCTCCCATTCCCCCCTCCCCACACCCCAATGAGAGTCAGTTGCTTTGGAAATAGGGACTTTGACATTAAAATCTCTGCAAATTTCTGCCTCTATAAGAACTCCAACTCACATATTTCACCAGAGTATGAAGCTGCGGTTATAAGAGAACCTAGAAGCTTTACCATATCATAGCTATTTGTTGAAGAATAGAATAGCTACTTTTCACATTCCATTCTTCAAGTCTGAAAGACTTTGTCTGTCTCAGGCACTGGAAGGATCTATGAAATTAATAAAAAGGACTTAGGTTCCTGTCCTCCCACTTTTCTGCACCAACTCTGGGCATTGACTTTCTTTGAGCCTCAGTTTTCTCACAGGGAAGATGAAGTAACTACAAAAAAAAAAAAAAAAAGATCCATTGATTTACACAGTAGAGAGTGAAAAATGTAGTACTAAGAATTTTATAAATTGTTTCAGTATGTTTTCATTGGGAGGGTTACAGACTCAGGCCTGATGTAAGCCACACCAAGGGACAATAGTAACAGGTTCTCAGTGAAACAGACAGCCCATCACATTTCTCAAAATATATGTCCTGCCTTGAAGCTCTTCCATAAATGTCTATTTCCCAAACTCTCCCAAATCTCTTCCGTGACACACTTTCAGCTGTATGTTTACAGAGCTGCAATTACCCCTTTTGATGCCATAAACTCCATAAAATCCATTACGGCTCAACTCTAAAGACCACCTGGGGCACTTACAGACCTCACTGCCCAGTAGAGCGAATTCTTAGAATGTACGCGGTAGAGCTAATCACAGAATAGTAGATGAATGAAGAGAAGAGCAATATGTGGTTTAAAAATCTACCTAAGTGTTATAGTTCAATCAGTTTTGACAAATATGTAGCCTTCTATAGCTACTACACAATTAAGATGTAGAATATTTCCATCAGTCTACAAAGTGCTCTCATGAGCTTTTGCGGTTCAGTTAATCCCCTCCCTGCATCCCCGTGGGTACAGTGTCAATCTTCTTTATGCGTTAGCCATTCTAATGGATGTGTATTTTATGTCATTTAATTTGCATTTCCCCAATGACTACTGATGTTTAGCATCTTTTCATGTGCTTCTAAGCCATTTTGATATTTTCTTTGATGGAGTATCTGTTCACAATTGCCCTATTTCTTTGGGCTGTTTATCTTATTGGAGAGTTGTAAAAGTTCTTTATGTTATTTTGGACAAAACTCCCTTATCAAACATGTTTTGCAAATATATTCTCCTAGTATGTGGCTTGCCTTTTCATGTCCTTAAGTGTATTTTGAAAAGCAACCATTTTTAGTTTTGATGAAGTTCAATTTGTCATTTTTTTCCTTTATGCTTTGTGGTTTTTGTGTCTTAAGAAATCTTTGCTTACCTCAAAAAATCACAAGGAGTTTATCTTATTTTCTTCTAGAATTTTTATAGTTTCAACTCTTAAATTAGATCTAAGATCATTTTAAGTTAATTTTTGTATTGTGAGATAAGGATCGAGGATTTTTTTTTGTCTGCTTATTTTCCATATAGATATTTGTTCCAACACTATTTGTTCCAACACCTCCCCCTAGTGAATTACCTTGATGACTTTGTAGAAATTCCAATGACCATATGTGTTCAGGTCTATTTGTAGATTCTCTACTTTGAACCATTAATCTGTATGTTTGTCTCTCTACCAATACTGGCACTGTCTTGATTATTATATCTTTACGGAAGTCTCTAAATCAGGTAACATGAGTCTTCTAACTTATTGGTTTTATTTGGGTTTATTGGTTTTCCCTCTCTCTTTTTTTCTAAATTTTCTATTTTATTCATCTCCGTTCTTTATTATTTTCATCCTTATGCTTACTTTGGGTTTAATTTTCTCTTCTCTTTCTAGATTCTTAGGGTGAAAATTTGAATTATTGATTTGAAATCTTTCTTATTTTCTAATATAAGCATTAATGCTATAAATTTTCTTCTACTTACTGCTTTAACTGCATCCCACAAGATTTGGTATGTTGTATTTTCACTTTCATTTAATTCAGAATATTTTCTAATTTACCTTGAGATTTGTTCTTTGACCTATGAGTTATTTAGATGAGTAGTGTTTATTTTCTATATATTTGGAGATGTTCCAGATATCCTTCTGTTTGATTTCTGGTTTGGTTCTGTTGTGGAGAGAGAATACTCTTTATATGATCTCAATCCTTTTAAATTTAAGATATGTTTTATAGCCCAGAATATGATCAACCTTGGTGGATTTTCCACGTGCACTTGAAAACATTGTATTTTCTGTTGTTGTTGAGTGAGTGTTCTATAAATGTCAATTAGGTCAGTTAATTGATAGTGTTTTTCTTTTTTTTTTTTAAGAAATTTTTTTTAATTTATTTATTCATTTGACAGAGAGAGAGAGAGATCACAAGTAGGCAGAGGGGCAGGCAGAGAGAGAGGGGGAAGCAGGCTCCCCACTGAGTGGAGAGCCTGACTTGGGGCTCGATCCCAGGACCCTGAGATCACGAACTGAGCCAAAAGCAGAGGCTTAATCCACTGAGCCACCCAGGTGCCCCAATTGATAGTGTTTTTCAAGTCTATGATATCCTTACTGATTTTCTGTTGACTTGTGTTATCAATTGCTGAGAGAAGAAGTTTGAGATTTCTGATTATAACTGTTGGTTTGTGTATTTATCCTCACAATTCTATTACTTTTACCTCATGCATTTGAAACTCTGTTTAGGTGCATTTATATTTAGCATTGTTCCATTGTCTTGAAGAATTTATCCCAAGATAAGTGTTAAGCAAAACAAAATTCTTTTCTATCTCTCTTTTTTTGTGTGTGTCTGCCTGCTTTAATGGGTATGAGGGTCCTCATACACATATACTATCTTTTAAAGTAACTTAGCAAAGTTAGAAGGCAGGTGGGGAGAGCCTAGGGGAGAATGATGCTTACAATCCTTAAGGTGTAGCAAGTGTCCGGCAATAGGGAAGGCCACATAGCCCCAATCCAACAATCCCGTCTCCCCTTCTGCCCCTAGCAATGTACAGGGCCAAGCATTTCAGGAACTGAAATAGCTGACATAGCTAATGCTTTTAAGTGACTAGGCTGCACTTTATGATTCAATGACCGGTTGTCACTGGTCTGTGGTGCCCTATTTTTAGCTCTGATGTAATTAGCTGTATAAGCAAATGTCTCTCTATATTTTCATGATACACTTATGCCCTAATTCACTCCTTGTCTTATCTAAACCAGTTTTCACCTTATTGACAGAGGCCACCCTATCATGGGCCAGGGACTTCCAGCACCAATCTGCCTTCTTGGCTAAGAAGATCTGAGATTCCCAACCCAAGTATTGACAGGCAGGAGCACATGGTCCTTTCTACTATCTCAAGTGTTTCCAGATTCTTCCTATCTAGCATATCATGAGTTCAGACACAGAACCTAGGAACCACATTGGTCCCCTACACCTTTGAGCTCTTTACTTAAAATAGCAAAAGGGATGTATGGAAGTCAATGACAGTGGGCAAGTGTCACCAAGGAAAATCAGTCCATACCATCTTAGTCCCCAGTCCAGGCACTATAAATATTACCCTGTGAGGTTACAAAGGTGCTCCCAGAGAAAAATTAAAAAAAAAAAAAAAACATTTCAAAAGAGAGAGAGAGATAATGGTGGAGGGGAAAGGAGGAGAAAAAAGAAAGAGGAAGAAAGGAAGGCAGGAAGGAAGGAAGGAAGGAAGGAAGGAAGCCTATGGTTTAAAAAGTAGGGGCTCGCAGAGTCTTTTCCATTCTTGAAGGGTTTATCTCCTAGGTTCTCAGAAACCAATGTATGTGTCCCCAGATCTGAGACCTTATCAAATTTCTCATCATTCCAAGGTTTGGTCTCCTAGAAGATATTCATGTCTTCCTAAACCAAGATGAACATTAGGCCAAAGTTCCAAGGAAAAGCACCATGTGGAATCCTGGGTCTCCACAGGTGTCATATGCAAAAAGATAAAATCATTTTCATGCAAATGATCTTTGAGACCAAACCATTGATTCTGATTTCCAGGGCAAATATTAATTCTAGTTGCCACCTGAAGACTGAGAGGTGAGAGATGTTGGTCACTAGAGGGCTGGAAAGCTGCTTTTCTGAGTGAATTTAATCTCCCAAGGTTTTACAGAACATTTTAAAAAATTAAGCAGGAGACCAAGAACATGATTTCCCATGAGTGTGACTACAGGTCCCATGTTCTTTGAAATGATCTATTTAATTTTCCAAAACAAACTGAAATGAATGAAAATTTAACTATGTTCTCTAAATTTAATTGAGGGATTCAGGGTGTCAAGTTATTTTCAGACAGAAATCCCTACTGAGAGCAACTGGCTTGTGGGTTTTTTTTTTTTTTTTACAAACTAGGAGATTCAAGCTTACAAATTGCTAATATGCTAGCACCCTGCCTGTGCTGGAATTTAAGCTTGGTAAAAATAGAGAGAAAATTGATCAGGGCTCAGGACTGGCCTATATTTACTCATAACACCATCAAGGACTTAATAACTCTAGCAGTTATAAGAAGTTATGATAATAAAATGCAGTCCATTTTACATAGAAAAAACTATAGGAGAGAGTAAGATTTTTCTTAAGGAAGTTTTAATGAGACCATTACATTAACATTATTAATGCTTTTTCATTTGTATTCTTCAATTGCAATTATTTTTCTGGCTTTTTTTTTTTTTTTCCCTGTTGAGAAAGTGACTTCCTAATTACTGTCAAGTTGGGGGCTTTTCTAAAAGGACAAAAAATGTCTATACTAAAATTGTAGGCTCTATTTCTCAGGATCAAATAGCATCCTTGGTAAAGGTTATTTTAACAGGAAGCTAAAATGGATGTATCCATTTGAAAGAGGGAAATACATGTTGTGTGTAAGCAGTATAATGAACTCATTTCCCCGGGCAACCTGTGCCTACAGCCCTACAATTCCATGAAAACAGTAATGCAGGCTCCAGGGAGAGCTCTCTGGGGGAGTTCTTACAACCAAGCTAGTTGAATTTTGCTTCCAGTGTCTTAAAACTGTTTATTATTCTAATTTAACCCAAGACCCTTGCTAGTGTTGCACATACTGAGGATTTCTTTTCTCCCACTACAACCAACAAAGAATTAATCCATCACCACGTTGATTCATCTGAAAAACCGATGCTGCGTGACAGGGCTGTCACTACTATGTGTCCCTTGCTTTGTCATTTACAAAGTCTTTCACAGACGTTCTCTCATTCAAAGCTCACAACAACCCTGTCCAGGAGGAATCGTTAGGCTTGCACATTTTACAGGAGGCGGGAGCTTAGAGCCCAGTGATCTCTTGCCCCGCCCCACCTTGCCCCGCCACGGAGTGTGAGCTGTTAGCGTGCAATATACCCTACACCAAGCTCGCGTGTAGGAAAAGTGAGTGAATCCCCACTTTACATGGGTTGATGACTAAGCCAAAATAGGGGCTCCCCTGCTTTTAGTCCCAGCTCTTGACGCACTGGCACAGACTCACGGGCCAGAGAGGTCGTTTCTAAGCCTCGCTGCTCGTAGGCGTGTGGCTGACCGTTGCAATGGTGGTACCCTCATTCTTAGTTGCACCCCACACTGCTGACCAACCTGCCTCTCTCAATCTGACTTCCAGTGCTGGAAGCGGCCCCTCCCGTGAGTCTCACATGCTCAACAGCAGCCGCTTTTCTCTTCTGATTTGTGGTCACTGTTAATCTCTCTCAGCACTCTCATTAGCGTTACTTTGAGCAAGGTCCTAGCCTCCTTGAGCCTGAGGTTTCTCATCTGTAAGTTGGAAATAGTAATACTGTCAGCCTCCCAAGACTCTAGAAGAGGACTTGTTTGGCCTATTTGCCTAACACAAGGCGCAGAAGCTCCCGTCTGTGAGGAATTAATGATCAAATGAGCAGTTCTTTGTAATTCAGTACTTCTTTCAGAGTGGGTGAGAACACAGACTCTACATTTGAACACACAATCATCAGGTCCATATCAGAGAAGAAGGCTGGTTTTGTTCGTCAGGTTGTGATACCAACGTTTTAGCTTCTTCCTGCTCCCCACCCCGACCCCATCAGTGCCTAAATACCATGTTTAAAACAAAACAAAAAAACAGTACACACCATAAATCTTACTCTGGTTTAAGAAAAAGTGGTAAATTTAGTTTTTTCTTATTTCATAGGTCTGAGGAAATTACTCTGGTTTCTGGTCTTCCCTTAACAAGGAGCAAAGCTCCCAAATCAAATCCCTTCACCCACTTCTTTTTCTTTTTAAAAAAGATTTGTTTTACAGAGTGAGAAAGAGAGGAAGATTGTGGAGGGGAAGGACAGAGGGAGAGGGAGAGAGACTTTCCAGCAGACAGCCTCCTAAGTGCAGGGTCCAAAGACACCCACAGGGCTGGATTCCCGGGCCCCAAGATCATGACCTGAGCTGAAATCGAGTTGGAACCCTAACCAGCTGAGCCACCCAGGCTCACCCATCACCCATTCCTTACTTAGTGTGTACAGCTGCAAATCCTCCCAAGAAAAAATGCTTTTAGTGGGTGTTTTCCTTCTATAGCTCTTTTGGAGTGTACCTATTTTCTTCTTCCTGTAGCATTCACAGAGAGTGTGCTATATTTACACACCTCTGTGCTTCCTAATGCATCTCAGTTGCTCCACCACCAAGCAGAAACATCTGTATTCCTGTGAAAGAAATACCCGTGGTAGAAGACCTGCCCAGCAGAATTTCCAGGGCTTAGACCCTCGGCTGTGAATTACAGACCACATCCTACTTATACCTCAGACACTGATGCGTGGTTCAGGTTCTTGGACGTATTCTCTTTTCCAGTCTGGAATCCATAATGCTTAAGCTATCCAAGGGCCTGCAGTTCAGGAATGCTAAGTAAGGAGCAGGCCAGTGCTTGAGTTTAGTCTTTCTGACTAAACATTCTAGGCATGACCTCAGCAATCCTACTCATACCTGTTCCCAGCCTCTGACTTTGATTCTCTGACCTGGCCTAGCAGGTTCAGAGTAAAAACAGAGTGGTTGCCCACTCAGCAGCCTCAAGTCTAGCCTTATCCCTTCTATCCACATTCCTTTAAGGCAAATGGATTTCATTATAGATGGGTAAGGGTCCTTTTGAATTGGCCAAGGAGGACTGGCATTTAACAGGTGGGAATAACCAGATCCTTCTTTCAGGTTGAATTTGTGATTGGCATACGCAGCAGCAGAGAGGTGATGGAAGCCCAAGGGTCAGGGCTTGGACACAAATTTTCTCACTGACCCCAACATCCCTTCAATGGTCTGACACAGTGGCTCCCATGTTCACCATAGTTGTCCCTCAGGATAAGACATGGACATTCCCATGCTATGTGGCAGGGGTGTACATTAAGCCATCAGCATCCATTAATGTCTCAGTCATCATTCAGTTGATCAGATACCTTACTATCACCTGGAAAGGTGAGGAAATGGAACACAGGCAGGTAAATAACAGACCAGGATCATCAGTGGTAGAAAGAATGATCATTTGGGGAAAAGCAGATGCAGGCACCTCCTGGAGTCTCTAGGCAGCCTTGAAGAAGCCTGAGGGCACTGGTTACTGATCAGAGAGCCCAGCTTTTCACTTGGGCCAGCTAAAAAAAAATTTTCCCTCTTAAATGTGAACCCAGACTTGTGTGAGAATGACTATCAGGAATGCATCTGTGTGGTTTGGGTCAGCCAGTGGATCATGTGGTGCAGGATGTATTTCGGTAAAGGGGCTGCTGCTGTTGCCTCCATCCTAGGATAAGGGCATTTCACTAAACTGCACCAGTTAGATCCCCTCTGCTAAGTGCCCAGGGACACATCTGGCTTCAGTTGAGCACTGAAGGCAGTTTTATGCTTTGTCAAGAATCTTGCTACAAGAAACATGCTGGCTTAAAAAAGAAAAAAAATCATGTTTAGCATGAAAATCAAGCCAAAGAGGGGCACCTGGGAGGCTCAATGGGTGAGGGCTCAGGTTATGATTCCGGGGTCCTGGGATTAAGCCCCGCATGGGGCTCTCTGCTCAGTAGGGAGCCTGCTTCTCCTTCTTCCTCTGCCTATGGCTCTGCCTACTTGTGCTGTCAAATAAATAAAATCTTCCAAAAAAAAAAAAAAAAATCAAGCCAAAGACTCCATTGAGCATTTCATGCTCTTCCCATCAATGCTTTCCTACTAAAAACTAGCCTTCAGTTAAGAGTAACAGGTTTGTGTGTCTTTAGAGACCATCTTTGATGTCTCTTTTTAGAGACATCTTTGCTGAGATGGTTGGTGGGTCCCCAAGTTTACATAAACAAGACCAAGAAGATGGTGTAACCACCTGAAAATACTCAGGATAAATCTCTGCTCTTGGCAACCACTCTGACACTGGCTTTTCTTCTGTGAAAGACAGCATCTGTCCATATCATTTAGAAGGAAATCTAATAACTGCACGAAAACACAAGGAATGTTAATGGAGCAACCTAAACTACTTGATACTAAGTTTTGAAGGCTGTCAGGTACTAACAGCTAGAACTTTTTCAAGGGAAGATAGATTTTCTTCTCAAGTACAGAAAAGCACAAAAATATATACAAATCCCAAAGGCAGTATCAAATCGTTTGTTAGCCACCAGCAGTTTTGCAAAGATTATATCCCTCTACAGAAAATACCTTACGCTACTAGTTTTGCCCTTTAGATAGTTTAGAACAGCTGTCATGGAAGATTCCTCTAGATTAGGGTCTGCTTTCAAGGAAAAGAGGCTACAAAATGCACACTCGTGGTCTGTATGTTTAGGCAGAATTCAGTATTCACTTCTATAAAATTGTGGTTAGAGAAAGGTTTTCCACAGCTCATTGATATGCCCAGATCACTTGGATTGGGGGTTTATTTGGTTGTTTTTTTTATTTTGTTTGTTTTATTTTGGTTTAGTTTTTTTTTTTTTTAAATTTTGTTTTGTTTTTAGGATTAGTTAGAGTAAGGTGACTACAGTGGGGAAGAGAATAGTTTGATGTCCATAAAAAGGCACAGGGTTCTGTCAGGACGTTGTTTTTTCCACATCAACTTCAAGGACACAGAGATATCTAACCCATTACTAAATAGAATCTAATAGCATAGTAGTAGCCTTTAAAAAAAAAAAAAAAGCCCAATTTCACTTGATGTCTCAACTATTCCTTCATGGAAAACTACTTGCTTTGGTTTTATTCTACTGTGACTGAGTATGATTTCATGGCCTTTCTAAACTTTCTATTAAGGAACAACATGGCAGGTGGAAAGATAATCCCCGAACCATAAAGACTTGGGACAATTTTACTGAACTTGAAACATTACCCTAAAACACATATTTACGGTAAAATCTGGGAAGGTGCAGGAAAAGCACTCATTTTCACTTTAAACTATTTTAAGTGGCAACAACACAGTGTACTTACCAAAATTCTGCTTTGTCATGTCAGCTTTCTATCGTCCATTCATGCAGCAGCTTCACAAAATCACCCCGGGCTTCTGCATTGAATGCATGTGCCTACCTCATTGCTTTGAAATCAGTGCCATTCTAATCCAGCAGGATAATTTTACCAGTGAAGTCATCAGAATTTGTTAGGCCATCTTCCGTAGCTCTAGGAAGAGCTGTGTTTGTCAAAGTACCTTTAAATGTAAGGAGTCTGAGTATACACATCAAATTGCATTTCAGCAGGACTTCTTTATGATTGTCCATTTCATCATTTTTTCAACTCAAAACAACAAAAATTAATTTCACTTATGAGATTAGATTGGTCAATTACTTCAAAATCACAACGGTATCTGTCTGGCATCTATAAAGGATAGATACCTTTTATAGAGCTATCTATATAAAAAATAGATATCTCTTTAGAAATTTTGATGTCATTAGATGTTATTGCCTAGAGAAAAAAAAGTCCTTTCATTCACGATTTGCTCAAAACTAAGCTTGCAGCTTTGCAAAAAATATACTATTTACGTATAAATATATAATATACAGCACCGTATAAGTTTAAAGTGTAAGTGATTTGACTTAACATATATTATGAAATGATGACCACAGTAAGTTTAGTTAACATCCACCAACTCATATAGATGCCAAAAAGAAAAAAGTGTGTTTTTTTTCTCATGTTTTTTTTTCCCTTGTGATAAAAACTCCTAGGATCTCCTTAACAACTTTCAAATATGTCAGACAGCGGTGTTAACTATAGTCATCATGTTGTACACTGCGGACTTTTCTAAACACAAGTTCCTATTAGTTCAATGCCACTTTCGGCTTAGTAAATCATATATATGTGAACTTAAAAAAATAGCCTGGACCCTTTCCCAAGAACTTCCCTCCACTGCATGCATTACTGCTGCCCCTTTTGGGATCATGAGCGTGAATTATTTTCATGGCTCTTGGCCATAGCCAAGACAGCCTGAGCTTGCTTTCCATCCCTAATAATAATTATGTTCTTTATAATAATAATTATTATTATCCTTTCTCCTGAGTAGAAAAGTGACTGGACCAACCCAAAAGGACTAGGCTCTTCTTCCTCTGATCCAGATTTTCTTCTGTTGCAGATTGGATTTGAGGACCCTCCCCTCCAGGTACAGGCCACAGCTTCAGGGAGTGGGAACGGAGCTGGTTCTGAGCCAGCCCGTCATGTCTTCTCCTTTTCCTGGTTGAACTCCCTGAGTGAATGATGTTCATTCCAGCTGCTGCCCTCTGTCTGCCTGGCTGAGATGCACACCAGCAGCAGGGAACCTAGGTGAAATTAACATGATGCAGGTGATGAAAGGGACCTCTGAACAGGATTTCTGCAAAAAAAAAGAAGAAACCCTTTAATTCCAGATGACTTTCCAGAGGGAAAACAATTTTGAGAAAATAGTTGCTGAAAATAATGGAAAAAAGAAACTTGACCTTATGCAAATCTTTTACCGTGTGGGAAACATTATGAAGAGTAGGTGTGATACGTGTGTGTGTCCGTAACAAGTGGCAAGTGTTAAAAAAGTGTGCACTACACTCTTGTCTCTAATAGGCACTGGCTTTTGTTATAATATCACAGTAGCTCTCTCTTTCTTCTTTAACATTGCAGTTGGTCAGTGAAATTCAGTGTTAATTCAGAAGTGACTGATTTATCAATATATGGACAAAAGGTAAATCATTGACCAAAGATATGAAACATTTTACAAAGGTTTCCTCTTTTCCATAACAGATGTCACTGAGGTACACCCAGAAATGTTCCTTAGCTCTGGTGACACTTCTTAGTCCAGAAGGCTGAAGGCCTAGGACATTTCTGGTGAATTTTTCTGATCTTAGTTAGATGTGCAGATATCAAGCACTTGAATTGAAAAAGAATTTCCAACAGGAACTGTCTATTTTCTTATGTATCTACTGAGGCACAAACCTGGTGAACCATAGAATAACTGTGTGTATTTAAATATCTATACATACACCATACCTATTTAAAATACATATATATATTTAAATCATGATTTATTTGTCCCACCATAATGCCTCTTTCAAAAGTATTACTTTATTCTGTATGAACTCTTAAATAAATGCTGTTTTTAACAACTTAGTCTTATAATGACTTATTCAGTGTTTCATGTGATCTTATTAATATGTTAGTCAAGTGTATTCAAAGGGTCCCAAGGGAAGAAGCATCTTCATACATCCAAATTAATTTCGGAGTATTATACATTCAACTGAATTTTTTTTAAGTTATAACTCAACTACCAAAGACAAATGCACTGTAAAACTAATTGGATGTGCCTGTTCCATTTTCAAAATGCACAGTTTATATTCTTAAGAATTACAGTGATGAGGATTGGTATAGACATAAATGAGAAGAGAATTTGTGAAGTTATTAAAGTCAAAATATTTTTTATATAAAATATTTTCCCAAGTGCCATTTTATAGCATTTAAATTCGTTGCTTTAAGTAGAGAAGCTATCAAGTTTCTCCTATTAAAAGTAGGCACTGAAAATAGCACAGAAAAAGTATATCTTTGGTACCAAATAGTAGCTTGATAAAGTGAGTCTTTCTCCACCAAAAACAAAAAACAAGCAGTGTTGGCCCTTTAGTTTGGAGGAATGCCTTGCAAACCTTTCTCCTCTTTGCCTTTCCTCTTTCCCTGACCTCTACAATTATTTAACATTTTATAGTTAATCAGGGTTAATTATTTCCATTATGAATTGATCTCCTATTCATAGAATTATCAAGTCTTAAAACTGGAAGAAACTTCCCAAATTATTTTAACTTAACCTCAGAGGTGTAATCTGAGGTACAGAGAGGCAATTGCAGTATCTGTGTAAGCCACTGGTGTATGTTTGTATTTTTAGTAGGAAATTAATGCAAGGAGTTTTGTTTTCTCTTGTGCTGAAGTCAGGGTGAAGAAAGCCAGTAGCTGAGAGCTTTACTCCTACGAACATGGAAAAGGAAAAATAAAGTCACGATTATCTTTGCAGCTTTTATTAAAAATATAAATATTCAACATTCTCTTACACAACCAAATTGACCAAGGGTTGGAAAAATGTTTTATTACCGAAACATTTACAAGGAAAGGTTGATTCAAAGAGCTTACAGATTTTGTTTCACCCACCCAAGAGAATGACATTCTCTTTGGCTCAGACCACAACAAAATAAATTGGGTGACTTCTGTCTGCTTCAAAACATTTCCTTCTGGGTCTATACTTTCTAAACACCATTAAAGACACCTGGAAATGGAAACTCAGAGTAGACAATACAAATAACATTTTGTTGCTGTTACTGCACGTGAATACACTTTGTGCATGCTAATTAAGGAGTATAGGCTCTCTCGCTGTATATCGGCTAGGCTTCAAGCTATAAAAAAATAAACAAATGGTATTAGAGCAACGCTATGATACAGAATACTGTATTATTTTAAATTTTTTTCATTTTTTTGTGTGCTAAATACTGCATCTTTTTGGCCAAACGCACCGTTTTATTTCCCAATAATCTCCATCAGTTTCCTGTTGCTGTGAGCTTGCTGCGCTAACTGCTCAGCCCTGGCCATTTCCAAGACTTCTCGTAAGAGGTGGAAGGTGAGATCCAGCGAGATGGGAGGTTCCTCGGATCGCCTCTCCCTCTCCGGTGTCTCCTGGCGGCTGCCTAGGGCGTTCTCGGCTCTGCGCTCGGCGGGACCTGCGGGGCTGTCGAGCGGGCGCCGGGGCAGCGGCAGCTGCTGCAGCAAAGCTCGGAAAAAGTTGGCGGCCGCCTCGTCCGGCGAAAGGCGGCTGCCGCTGCCACCAGCGACAGGTGAAGAGGCGGCCAAGAGGGGAGCAGCGGGGCTCTTGTTGAGGTTACCCAGGCGGAGGAAATATTCCTCCCCCATGCGAAGCAGGACGGGCCGAGCCTGCGGCTGTTGGGGCTGCTGGGGCTGCGGCGGCAGCTGGAAGAAATCCAGGGGCTGGGGGTGCTGCGGAGCCTGCCGGGCGCCCGGGATGGGCCCCCGGCTGAGGAGGGCCCTGCACGGCGGGCAGGGCAGGAGAGCCACCAGCAAGACGCCCGCGGACAAGAGCAGCGGCAGCCTCATGGTAGGGGCGCTCGCTGCGGCAGAGGTGGGCGGAGAGCGGAATGAGAGAAGGGAAGAGAGAAAGAAAGAGTTGGTCAGAGTTTAGCTCAAATGGGAGGTGCGCTTGGGGTCTTTCTGCCGGATACACACAGACGTGCCTCGGGGGTTCAGGCAGGCACTGTCCGCGGTGCTGAAGCTCTCGAACTAGGACTTCTAGAGTTGGGAGTGAGCTTGGGGGAGGAGGGGTTTCAGGAAAGGGGATGCCTACAGGGCTCAGCACTAAGCTCAGCCCCTCGTCGGGCTGGACTGACCCTTCTTCCGAGACCCTCGAAGGGTCTCTGAGCCCCCTTTCTAACGATCCCCAAAACTGATTCCCCGAACTCTAGAGAAGATCTACAAATTTTAGATCTCACCCCCACCCCCCGCCCTCTCCGGATCTTTCAGCGTTGTCCTCCAAATTGAGAACTGCTGCCTCCTCCTCCTCTTTCTCCATCCCAGCCCTTGCATCCTTCTCTCGGGGGTCGAGATCGATGGCGGGGACTCGTCTACAAGGCCAGCGAGGAGTAACTGGTAGCAGCCGTCTAAGTTTGCTTTTGACACATCCTGGCTACTACCGGAATCTTGAAGCACAGTCAGCAAACACATGCACACACACAGGCGCGCACACACTCACACTCACACACATACTCTCAAAGGGACACCCGGCTCTGCCGCGCACACCATGGCAGTTTAGGCAATGCAAAGTTGGAGGTGCGTTTCTGTCTAAGCGCTCCCTACCTTCTGAGGTGCTTCTGCAGGTGAGTGGGGCGCTGCCGCCTCTCTGAAGAGGGACGTCTGCGGGGCTTTTTCAGGGGTTTTCTTCCCTTCGCCTTTCTGTCCTCACTCTCTTTTTCTTCCCCTCTTATCTTTCTCTTCAGTCTCTCAACGGACTTGGGCTCTGAGTTTCTCCACACCAGAGCCTGGAGTTGGATTTTATAGCGTCGACCCTCTTCAGAAACCACGCAGCATTTGCCTAATAAGCTGACGCTCTCTTGACAGCTCGATTGCGTGCTGCCTCTGCTCCTGCATAAATCATAGGGCCCTGCCAGAGAACGAGGGGCAGAGTTTTGCTATCTCAACACTGAATCTCACATCCAATTATATCAACAGATATTTATCGCCTCCTTGGTGACGTCAACGAGCCCTAAAATGGAAGGGCTTCTTATGACTTGTCCATTGACAAAAATTCTTGAATGAGATTTCCCAAGTGTGAAAACATACTGATCTCTTACTATGAAAGGTTGAATTTGGGGTCAGAAGGACATCGAATGAGAAGGGAGGGAAAAAGAAAGTGTGAGGGACAGGAGGTCTATCAATGCACAGTCCTATGGAGAAAGCAGCAACCAGTTCTAAGGGTTGGATCTGGATCCTCCTCTTTCCTCTCCCTCCTAACTTCTCTGACCAGTTGTCTCTGGCAACATCTCAGTATCTGAAAATAATACTTTGCTAGAGACAGGTGTTGCATCAACTTCCTGCCTGGTTAAGAATGATGAACAAGGAGATAGGATTGTGGGGATATCTAGCTTTTAAGCCTCTAACTGCTTTTTCTTCCCAAGAGCAAATAAAGGAATTATGAGTCTGCAGAAGCAAGACCAATAAGTCTCTTGAAATGAGGCTCAAATTTTTTAAAAATGATTGGCAGGAGCTGCTTTCCATAATGAAGTGGCCCAAACTAGGGTCAGTTGGGGATGTAGTGAGATTTTAAATTCCCCCAGAATTTCACTGCTCCCTCTTTGTCTCTCCTGTCAGAATCCAAAATTAATAGTGGATTTTCTTATTCTCAAATTAGAGAGAGAAAGGATTTGTGAGAGGTGCATGAGTTATACAATCTTCATTTGGTCTACCTGATGCAAACCCAATGAAAGAAGAAGTATTCTAACTTCCGGTTTTATATTGGGAAAGGCTCAAACTGCCTGATAATAGGGCTGAATTCATCACCTGCACTTGTCATTGATGAATATTGAGCCCATAAAAAGGTAATCTCAGTCATTTTATTTCTAAATACTATTAACATCCATTATAGTATCCAACAGGGACACCCAGATTGTTGTTGGTTTTTTTCTTAATCATCTTTTTTTCCAAATTTAAATGCATGGAAACCTGATAAATACATAAGTGCTCTCACTGCAACCACAGAATGGAATGCTAAGCTTGTAAAACCATACTCAAATTTCAAATTAAATTGACACTATCATATAAGTAGGAGGCTGTTACCTCTAATTTTGCAGTTTAAAATGAAATTCCAAATTCTGGTGTCTGTGATTTAATTCAGCTTCTAGATAACCATGAGTTATTTATCAGAAATCTCCTGTTGCTCATTTCTGGTTAGCCCTGCTGCTTTCTTTGTAGCTACATGACAAAAGATGCAATACATATTTCAACTCCCATTTTGGGTCTATACTAATCCACAACTGCTCTTAGAAACAAAAGGAAGGTAGAAAGAGAAATGCTGGCAGTTTCCAGAGAATTCAGCCTACAGTTGGATCATTGTGCTATGGAACCTACTTTTAGATGAAATGTACATAAGAGAACAAAGACATGTGTCTTCTGGGAAATACGTAGGTTGTTAATGGAAAATGAGAATTATAGAAAATGGTTGAGCTCCTATAGGGAAGCAGCGTTTTACGTTGATGGGGGCATACAGAACCTTGGTTTTTGTTACTGTGAGCTTTTTTTTCCCTTTGAGTAGAACTTAACTTTTTGTTTAATTTCCTTTATGACCCCTTTATTGTCCCCAGTGGCAGAATCAGCTTAGAGGTCAATCTGGAGGTAGAAGTAGATTTGGAAGTTTAGGTAAATGGATACAGAAAAAGAACTAGGAAAAGGATAAGACCATGAGTTTAGCTGGGAAGGCCTGAGAGGTTCCTCCAGAGAAGATATACATTTTGGACTCTGACTAACCCTACATCCCTTCAGATCTCTCTCCTTTGGGCCATATGAAGGTTGTTGTTTTAGTATAGCTCCCTCATCACTGTTGAATTCTTGCTGTCAGATTTTCCTGGAGTAGGTAGTTGGTGGGAGACAGAGTTGCTCTGAATAGGGTGAGGACAAAAGGCCTGGATCCCAGAGGAGGAGGAACTGGGTAGAACAGCCCTTACTTAGTGATTAATCCAAAAGTAAGATCTCATTGAATCACTGACTTGAAGAGATCATTCCATTTAAATGAAAACCAGAGAGGTTAAGTGACTTACCTAGTTAATAATAAAGTCAGAATTAGAATCCAGTTCTTTTGACTAGCAGCCTGTACTATTTCTGTAACATAACAATACCTTTTGAGCCTCCCCCTTTTCTAGGAGACACACAAACAAATAGACATGAGAAGATAAAGTTAGATAAAGTGAAACATTCACACACCAACCCTAGACTTTCTTTTATTAAGAAATCTCCTAAGGCATAAGACCACAGAGATTTTCTTTGCATACTGATGCCCCAGCACCTCATCTTAAATCTCTGGGTGCACACACTCCAATTTAGCTTTCAGCTGAATCTTGTATTATAATAGAGGTTTTTAAATGTATTGCCAATTTACAATGCATTAGTTTGATCTTCCACCTTAGTTCATGTTGGAGAAAAGGGATCTTTGGATGAAATACAGAGTTCTGTGGTTCTCAAAATAATTATATAAACGTGTGATTGGAGAAATAATATGATGCATAGGACTTATATGTGCAGTAAACTGAATGTCCAAGTCCGTAAAAATCACCACTGATAGATTTGATCCTACATGTAGGAGTAACTAGTCACTGGAGAACCAATTTAAATGCTTTTAGAACCTAAAAACACAAGCCAAGGAACATGGGCATAAAAATAGTGATTACTTTACATTTTAAACCACATTTTTTCAATAAAAACATACTATAGGACATAGTTAAATTTTGAAAGACATGGCACAGTAGCCCAATTAATAAAGAAATATCAGATATAATAGAACTGCTGGGCTTATCCTTGGCATCTGCATCTCCTTGCACTTTTGAGGAACATCCCAATATGTGCTTCTATTAGCAAAATTCATGGCAAACAAAGACAGTCTCCAAGTTTGCTAACTGAAACATTTGTTGAAAGGAATCTACCATCTCCAATGACAGTCTTTTAAAAAAGTCTATGGTAGACAGATGTTTTGGTAACTGTTTGTGCTTCAGATATGTTAGTAACTGCCTTCAGCTTCCATAGGTAGGACTAGGGAAAGGATCTCAAACAGCACAACTACCTAACTGCTTTACCACTAATGATAACTTCTATTATCAAAGCCACTTATCCCTTGTAGAAATTTGGAAAAATCAGGAAAGTATAAAGAAGAATTTAAGATTCCTCAATTCCAAAATTGACAGATAATCTCAGTTAATATTTTGTGTCCCTTGAGAATTTTTCCTGACACATACACTTATGTAATTGAGATAATAATATGCTTCCAATTTTGAATCTCTGCTTTAAAAAAGAAAACAATCTCTCTTATTTAAAACATAAAAGTTATTGGTTGAAGGAATCTTTTCCAGATTCCTAAATTAGGCTTAGGATCTGTGCTCAGTGCTCTCCTAACATCATGAATGTCCTCCATCATAGAGTTCACATTTTTAAATAGTTACTGGTAAATATGTCTTCCTTTCTGGACTGTAAGCTGTGTGGCAGAGACTTGATTGTCTTTATAAACTTCCATATTCAATACTCACAGCCCTAGCACAGTGACAAAATATAGTAGATAACCAACACACCTTCTACATAGATGAACTACAGAAAATGTGTTGAATGAAGTATAAAAAATGACCCATAAGCCACCCATCAAAAAATAACTAGATGAACATTTTATAAAATTTTGCAGTCTGCTTTTGTTTAAAATATCTCAAATATTTTCCTATATCTAAATAACATCCATTTTATTGACTGCAAGGAGATGTACCACAATTTCTATACATTCCGCATTTTAGATCACCATACTAATGACCTGCTTTGTAATTTTTCTTCTACACCTTATCCTTGTACCTTTAGGTACTACATCTACAGAATCATTTTATGATCTTTCAAATATAAATAATATCTCTTAATTTCCAGATGGTAATGAGAATATTAGTATCACTTCAGCTTTTCAGCTTCCTTCATCTTGATCTCCCAGGCTCTCTCCTCTGTACTTTTACTTCTAGGTTGTCAGTGTTAATCTTTTTATAATCGTAGTTAAGTCTTCAGTGTTTTGACTATAGATTGATCTAAAAGTCAAAAAGCAATACAGGTTTTTAACCATTGACTATGTAAAAGTTGTTTGCTGCATAACAAAGTCATAGACTCTGATTATATCTCTTTTCTTGTTTTTGTTTTACCAAATCATCTTTTTTCATATTCAACAGTCTGATTTTTCCTAGAATTACTCTCTTAATTTTGTCCCCACCCCCCGATTTTCTATCATGACAATTAATCTTATCAAGCCTCCCCTTCTATTTAAGACCCCTCTCCTTGAGCACTATGACATGCTGCTTTAGACTGGTTACTTTCTAAATCTGGTGCACAAAATTGAATTCTCAATTAAATTCATTATCTAGAATTGCATGATTTATTTCTTCCTGATTTCTGAATGTATTTTGCTGGAGCACATCCACAGTTAGCTTTCTAAGAAAGGATGTATGGTAAGTAGATCTTCTGACTTCTTGCATTTCTGAAAATGATTTTATTTTATTCATATAATTGCTTTCAATGATACTTTAGCAAGGTACATAATTCCAGGTTGAACACAATCTTCCTGTAGGACTTTGAAAGTACGGTTCCCTGTGTTTTATCATCCAATGTTGCTGATTAAAAAAATCCAATTTATCCCGATTCTCATTTCTATATAGGACCCTTTTCCCTCTCATTCACACTTGAAGATTTTCGTATTTTCTCTTTGTTGCTGATATTCTGAAATTTCACAATGATATTCGGTCTTTTTTCATTTATCTATTTGAATTTGGGGATCCTTGTTTTTCAAGTGTTTAAAAATTTCTTGTATTATTTTTATGATTTTTTTTCCATTTTCTGTTCTTTCTTTCTGGGACTTTTATTGTAAGATGTACCCTTCCTGTTGGTCCTCTCTGTTCATTATATTCTCTCGTTTTAAGGCTCTTTCTTTTGTTTTCTACTTTCTGGGATGGCTCCTAAATATCCTCCAACTCCTCAATTAGTTTTATTTTATAGCCATATATTCAATTTCCAGGCCTTTTATTCTTTCTCCGTCCTTCCTTCATAGCCCTTATTTTTGCTTTACAGTATAATCTCATCAAATTTCTTTAAGAATATTAACTAAGAAAATTAGTCTTCTTTCTCTGAATCATCTATTCCATCTATGGTCATTTAAAAAAAAATTATTTACCTTGGCTTCTCTATTTTATGTTGGAGTCTTCCCTTAAATCCCTTAAGGTAACCTTTGTATAAATGGCAGTTCTCTCACATTTAAGAATTAGGCGACACAAAGCTGGCTGGGAGCTATCTATGAAGAACAAGGACCTTGTTATCAAGCAACCTTCCATTTAGGGTGATTAGAAAGACAGCAAAACAGTCAATACTGTGGGATATAATATCCATCAATGTCAAATTATAGAAAACTTTACTGTGACACTATTCAACTTCAACTGAGGAAAATTTATGTATTAGTTTGTTAAAACTGCCAACACAAAGTGCCATAGACTGGGTGGTTTAAAGAGAAATTTATTTTCTCACATCTCCAGAGCTAAAAGTCCAAGATTAAAGGTGTCAATAGGGCTGACTTCTTCTGAGGCCTATTTCCTTGTCTTGCAGATGGCCATCTTCTCCCTGTGACTTCACATGGTCTTTCATCTGTGTATATGTCTTAATCTCATCTTCTTACAAGGACACCTCTTATACTGGATTAAGGCCCATCCATATAACCTCATTTTACTTTAATTACCTCTTTAAAGGCCTTATCTCCAAATATAGTCACATTCTGAGGTATGGGGGTGGGGGGATGGTAAGAACTTCAACATATGAATGTTGGGGGGGATGTAATTCAGCCAATCACAACATACTTTACAAATGTTTATTTCTTTGCTTTTTGCCTAACAGGTAGATATTTGAATGTTCAATGCTCTCACAAAGGATGAGAAAGATTGGTAGAAGGATTAACTCTTCCATATATAGACCTTCAAGTATGCTCCCTATTTTCACCCCTTTTCTCCTTCCTGCCTTTGGCAATACTTGGAGTTTCTAAGTCCTGAGCCCCTCCTGAGTTGTGCAGGTGGGATTCTTCCTCAGCTGCCTGCTCCTTTGTGTGGCTTCTGCAAAGACTTTCATACCTCTTACATAAGATACTCCATCTTCTCTGTTTTCCTTCTTCAGCTACCCCTTTGCAGACCCATTATAGCTGCATCCTCTGCCTTGTTTCCTCAGATACCACTTCATCTTCTCTGTTATTTCAGAAGTTTATTAAAGCCTCTTATCTGCTTATGGTCCTCATCCTATTCTCTTTATCATTTGGGGTTTATACTATCATTTTAATGGGATCTCAGAGGGAGGGAAGGTAAACACCCATGTATTTTGGAAAGACTTCTGAATAGAGAAAAGTAGATTGTTAGAGAGGAGACTGGAGGAACAGGAGGCAGATAAACAACCTATGGTCTTTTGGTCATTACAACTGAGCCTCTGTAGCAAGAACATCACATGCCAGTGATGTCAAGAGCTGTATAAGACAAAGGCAGGGTCTCCTATGATTGCTCCAGGAGCCTGGGACACTACCTGTGGGTTGCCACACTCCTGTTTAGTGAAGGGGTAGGGCTTCCTTTCAGTTCCCCATCAGTCAATAATTCTCTCAGCATCCAGAAATCACTAGGTGCCTCATCTCCTTTCCTCAGAAAATGGTAAGGATTTTGTTATCTGTCCCTTTATTTTTTCCAAAAGTTAGGAAGTAACTAACTCTAGGGAGATGACTCAGAGCTACAGAAAAGGGGCACGGTTCTGCATCTCTAACAAGCCCTTGCCTTGATAGACATGACTGACCTTTCTATTTACATCATAATACATTGAATTTTCTGTTTTAGGCTCCAGATAATGGATGGAGGGCAGTGAGAAGATGTGCGTGAACTTTCTGTCATGAAGGGCAATTTGCAGCAACTAATCATCTTACAATAGTTGGTCATCGACCAAGCATCCTGCATAGGTATTTATATTTATGAACATTTCTTGACTTTAAAGAAAGATTTCTCAAAGAGCTCTCCTAGGAATGTTACTGGTGTTACAAAGGGAAAATAACAGAGGAGGGGGGGATATAAAGAAAAGTTAAACACATTTTTTACTGCAAAAATTTCTAGTACTTTAAAATATTTTTCCTGCACTGTAAATATTCAAGTCTTCAGCATTTCCCAGACTTATTTGACCACAAAGCAAGTATACTGTGGGACTAATCAGGAGATATAATAAGTCAAGGCATTTCATGGAGAGTCCAGCTTTACTCTTTGGCATCCATATTAAAGTACATGACTGAGTCATCTTCTACGACTCCTGGGAGAAACTTTAAGGATGACACTTTTTACCTTGAAGAGAGGGTTTCAAGAGAGGGTATCTATTCCAATGCTTCTCAGGATTATCTGACCTGGAAAGGGTCACGTGGGGAAGAGCTGTAGAACTCTCCCTCACCACCCATAAATGGTCAGGTCTAATGCATACCTCCTCGTGAGGAGAAGAAGAAGATGATCTCTATGGTAATTTAACTCAGTCAAAATCTGTGAGCCCACCTTGCAAAGGAGGACCTTCTTTGGGTATGAAAAGGCAGAAGTGTCCTAGACAAAACTGATTGCAATGGGTGATACTGGGTTTTTCACTAAAAAAAATTCTGTCACTCAAGAGACAGGATACAGTGAGGGCTGTAAAGGTGGACAGTGTGATGAGCAGTCAATATTTAGGAGCTGTGGATTTCAAAGATGTTGTTCCTGGTTGTAGGTGTAGACCTTTTCTGAACCTTGTTACAAGCTCTTTCATCTCCAAGGCTTCTGTCATTCACCTGTGGGAAATGTGATGTTAGCTTTCATTAGGAAATCTATAGTTATTTTCGTGTGTGTGTGTGTATGTGTGTTGTGTTTTCTGTTTTCTAGCTCTTTGCAAGATTACCTCCCAATCTGTAGCCCGTAACTCCTGGTACACTGCTTACACATGGTATTTACTGGTGTTTAGATTGACTACTAGATTGTTCTACTAGTACTACTAGTACTAATTCTGACTAGTAGATTGTTCTACTTAAGAGAAGGACTATGTTAATTCGAGGTGGTCTCACAATTATGAGTCAACAAACCCTTGAAAGGATGGTTATATGAAACCTATATGTGGGAAAGAAAGGATCTGTCTCATTTGCCACAGTCACTGTTCTCTTTCCCATGAATTTTAGAAGTGATCTGAGCAACAGTGCTCCCAGGATAATGAAAAAGATTTTAATGGCCTCAAGCAGCAGTGAAGTTTAATGCTCCTATTCATATAAAGTTAAATATAGATACATATTTGAGCCTCACCTCATTTTCCAAGTTGTTTTCCTTGTAGTTTAATTCTCAATAGCTGTGAAGTTCTGACTTGTACTAATGTACTCTTCACAGCAACAATAATTGCAATAAAGGATTTTTCAAATTTATATAGAGAAATACAATTATATAATCTGATAAATTTCTTCTGTAAAAAAAAGTTACTCAGCTTTTTGACGCAGAACCATATCTGATTCCTATTTATAATGGAATGTGTTCTAATATCTTTACTTGAAGTTTTCAGTAAGAACAAAGCTCTTCAAAGCAGCCATACAAATAGAATAAAGAATGTTACCTGGTTCCCTGTTCCTGTGGGGACGCACTAGACTTCTGATTGGCAGTTGTCCAATTACTGCAATATAGTTTTGACTCTATTATTTCCTAGGCGGGTGACCTTAGACAAGTTATTTAAGTTTTCCAAACTTCTTTCCTTACTTGTCAAGCCAATATAAAATGTTGCTTTCTTTATTTGTCCCCTGTAGGGTTATGGGATTAAATGAGATAGGGAATTCAGGGCCTAGACTCTAAGAAGCAGTCAATAAATATTAGGTATTACTGTGGTCAGCTAAAGACATGGTTGTTGTTACTGCTGAAGGCAGTGATTCTATTTAATCTCAGTTCTTCAGAGCCTAGCATCAGTTCAATATTTATTAAGCTTAATGCTTATTAATGAAGTAAAATAAATGTAATCACTGAGATTTTCTAATACCAGAGGTTTTCCAGCCACCCAGATGATTTAAGAAAAAAAAAATTGATTTTACTTTTTTTTTTTTTAAGATTTTATTTATTTATTTGACAGATGGAGATCACAAGTAGGCAGAGAGGCAGGCAGAGAGAGAGGGGGAAGCAGGCTCCCTGCTGAGCAGACAGCCTGATGCGGGGGCTGATCCCAGGACCCTGAGATCATGACCTGAGCCGAAGGCAGAGGCCCAACCCACTGAGCCACCCAGGAACCCCTAGATTTTACTTTCTTAAGAGAAGTTTTAGGTTTACAGAAATATTGAGCAGAAAGTACAAGGAATTCTCACATACTCTTTCTCTCCACCTTGGTTTTCCCCTATTGTTGTCATTATTACTAATGTCTTACACAGGTATGCTGCATTTGTTACAACTGATGAGCCAATATTGATATGCTATTACTAATAAAGTCCATTGTTTGCTTTAGGGTTCACTCTTTGTGTTGTATATTCTGTGACTTTTGACAAATGCATCATGTCATGTGTCCACCATTACAGTATCACATAGAATCATTTCATAGCCCTGAACATCCCCCTGTGCTCCATCTATCCATGCCTTCCTCCCTCCCTCCCTTCCTCCAAACCCTGATCTTTGTACTGTCCTTATAGTTTTGCCTTTGTCATTATGACATAAAGTTGGAATCATACAGCATGTAGCCTTTTCCAACTGACTTTTTTCACTGAGCAATATGCATTTCAGGTTCTGTCTTGTCTTCTGAAACAAAGATACATTTTTACTTAGGAATAGCATAATTTTGAGTTGAGAAATATCTGTTTAGCTGGTGTCACCCTGCTTGGTAGATGCCTTCTCACTTAAGGATTATTTTTGTGTTGAAACTTCTGTTCTTAGCCTGATCATTTATCCATTTAATTGAAAGTAGGTGTACTCAAAGGGGAATTTTACATTATAAGGAGGGGTTAAAAACAATTAACATTCCTAATAAAAAATAAAATTCAAGAATATATACATCTCTTTTCTATTCCAAGATCAGTAAGTCTCTCACTTCCTAATGGGAGCACCTTCATTGCCCCACAGGCTGCTACAGACTTGTCTGTCAGTGTCTCTGACTGGGTGATCTGAGTGGATGACCACTCACATTAAGTTGGCTAATGTTTCATTTATTTTCTCCATACCCTAAACATTCTTGGATGACCTCACTATTGTTCATTCTTAGTCTCTGGTCTAAGGCCAGCCAACAGAAAATAATCATTCATCATAATTTTTTAAAATCTCCTTTACTCATCTGTTTCCCTGAAGTCATCTCCAGACAGATACCCCCTCTCCTTTATTCAGTCAGAGGGATGAGGTGGGGACAGCACAGGTACAGTTGCCTTCACAATTTTCCAGGAGGCCAGCCTTGGACTACCAGGCCTCTTCCAAATCTCATTTCCTTGATAATTTCATGTTCATCCCGTTCCATCAAATATTCTGAGATACAGTTTCTTGTGCAGCCCTTCAGCTTCTTGTTACCTTCTTAATGTTTATACCTTTCAAGTACTTATAAACAGTAAGACTCTCCACTAGTCTAAATTTAGAAAATGCATAAATATATTTATTTGGCTCCTTCAATGGCTTTTCTAGGCACTTGAACTTTTCCTAGGGCTTTTCGTGAGAGAAGATGGGAAAGCTTAGTCTTTTTACTAAATTTCCTGAAGCTGGATCATTTTGATTTCTATAGAAGAGCTGCCATGTTCCTCCTGCTCCTATTTCTATGTCTAATTGTGGGGGCGGCTCCTGATCTTACAGCATGGCGCCACCGAGACTCCATTGCCATATACACAGGTGGCCTTCCTGGTACAGTGCCAGGGTGGTGAGACTGGTCAGGATGGGATTGGGAGCATCAGGAAGGGGATGGCTCAAAGCAGGGCCCTTATGTCTACGCAAGTCTCAGTAGCATCCCCAAAGTAATGGCAAGGCCTCTGAAACCAAGTCAACTCTCTCCGACAATGAGCATCTTCTTTGGGCCAAGAATAAACATAAGAATGAACATAAGCAGTGACTGAAAATTGGGGCTTTGAGTTTTTAATGAAATACAAAAATGTCAACCCATGTTTCTATCTGCTGGGATTTTATCAGAAATCTTCTGATAGAAGGGTGCCCTGAAGGGGGCTGAGCAGGTTCTCAGGAACTAGCCACAGAGGCTTCTCTGGGAACTTTGGGACACTGCAGCAACTTCCATTTTGGTCAAGGGAAGTGTAATAATGGCTTCCCTTGGTTTTGCTTCTTCCAGGAGCCTTTACCTTCCTTATTTCTCATCTCACTGGAACTCTGCTAAGAAGTAGATGTTATTATCTACAGTCTACAAATGAAGAACCAGAGGTTCAGAATGTGAAACTAACTTGGCTGATGTATCCCAGCTGATATGTGGAGGCGTGCTGGGATCCCCAAAGAGCTCCTCTATTCTCTTCTTCTCCTCTTTCTCACTCAGGCCTCCCAGGAGCTCTGGGGAGGGTTAGGGAGGGGTCAGATGATTTCAAAGGAACAGGCCCCATATTTACCCCATGCTTCCAGTTTGTCTCCTTCCTCAGCACTAACCACAAGGTGTGATTATGAGGAATACCACACTACTTGTGTTCAGGTCACTCAAAAGAACACTATCTGGCCTTGGTGGGAACATCCCTGCAAACTTACCTAGGTATTATCCATAGTTATTTGCTGTTTGTTCTCGGTTTTTCTTCTTTAATTTTAATCCTCACACCTCTTCTATGTAAACTATGATGAACATCCCATCCCATCTATCATTTGCAATCATTCCTAGGAGCAATGGGGATAATCTACTAAAAAATGTGCTTATCCAGATCTTCAAAATAGATTCCAACCTCCCCAAATCTCTAGGCCTTGAAAATATTTATGTGGTTTCTCATTCTATAACGGATGTTACATTGATGTTTATGCTTCACTCCAGTTTCTAAATTAATATTTGCTATATGGAGGCCTGCTAATTAATATGTACCTTTCCTAAAATTTCAAATCAGCTATTTGAATGGGAGGAAGGCAGAAAGCAACTTGCAAATTCTGTGCATAATGAAGTGAGGAACAAGCTCACATAATGAAGACAAACAATTATACAACATTTGCATGATTCTTTTTTCTTGCAACATGAGACAAGACACACGGAGCTGATTAGCATGCTGCCTTTGCCGTGAGTTTTGTTTCTTATTTCCCCACCATTTCGTAGGATTCTCAAAGCCTAGAGCAGGTCACACTGTTTTGTCAAAGTTTTCTTATATTATCCTAGGAACTGTTAGGCAACCAAGATCACCTTGCCAAATTCAACCTGATCTGGTGACTTCCGTTTCTGTGATGGTATTGGGGGTGTGTTCCTCAGCTGATATACATATGCCCACAGCAAGACCCCAATTCAGGCTCTAACCACTGACTCACCTAGCCAGAGAGTACTAAAATTCATGCTAGTCTCCAAATTTTTACTGAGCTTCGACTATGTCCCAGCCCCCATGTTAGATGCTGGAGATAAAAATGAACAAGTAAAATACCTGTTGCCCTTGAAGTATTTACTGCCCATCAAGGAAGATATGTTAACAACATCTATAGTAAGCATTCTGTGAGTATGAAGAGGGGAGACTACTCTGACAGGTGGGTGGAGAAAGGTTCTGAAAGAGCTCCACAGAAGGAAATTGATTCAGGCAAGCTAGGTATTCTTCCAAGGTGATTGAGAGGCTATCAAATAGCATGGTTAAGAGCCCACCTTCTGTGTGACTGGATAGGTCATATAAATTTTCTGTACCTCAGTTTCTTCATCTGTAAAATGGGGATAATAGTAGCACTTACCTCATACAGTTATTGCTATGAGGATTAAATGAGTTGTACAAAAAGACCTTAGTATGGGTTCTAAACACATGAAGTGCTCTGTAAGTGTTAGCTCCCATTATCTGAACTATGGCAGGAGCAGGAGAGGGAAGTCACAGCCTCAAGAAATGTTAAGTGCAAGTAAAGGCAGGATGTAAGGCAGAGGAAGAAATCCAAATGGATCTCATCATTCTGGCTTGGGTGATGGGGCAGTTGGTGAACATAGCAGGAGATCGGTTTGGTATAAGAAGATGTCAAGATATATTTGGGAAATACTGAGACTAAAGAATCTGGGGAATATTCAGAGAGAAACATCTAACCAGCAGTTGTAAATAGGAACATGAGCTCTGGAGAGAAGTCTGAGCAGGGCTAGAGAACTGGAATCCTTAACAAGAGGTCGAAGCCATGGCTCTGAATGGTCTAGGGAGCGGGATGAGAAGAGAAGCTTGTGAGGGAGCTGAGGACAGTCAAGATTTAAAGGGTAGCTGGAGACCATGGAAGAGACTGAGGAGGGGCAGTTCAAGAGTGAGGAGGAGAACCAAGAAACCGTGGTCTCATGAGGCAAAAGAGAAGAGAGCTCTTGAAGGAGAGAGCAGTCAGAAAAATAAAATGCTGTACAGAACTGCCATGATAAAAAGATCAAGAGAGATCCATTTGGTTTGGCAGCCAAATCCAGGGGTCAAAGGGCTTGAAAAAGCAAAAGGGAACATTGAGAAAGCACAGAGATTTTAACTGCAGGAAGCAACCACCTCCTCTAGGGCTAGGGAAACAAAAGGCAGAAGTGGGGGCCACTGGAATCCAGGTCCTTGGAGGAGAAGCCCCACGGAGCTAGGCTCTGGTCTCTAAGAAGGGAGTGCTGCTCAGTGGTACTGACATCTCTGGAGCCTCAGAGAGCTGGGCTCAGGGAAGGGAGCCCCTTCAGCTAGACCCAATGCCTTGGAAGCTTGAAAGATGGACCCAGGAGAGGAGAGGCTGGGACCTCTGAGGAGAAGGGCATGATGCTGGCTCTGGGGGTGCTGGCAGAAGCAGGAGACTGGAATCAACTACTCCACATGGAGTGTGGGCATGTTACTGGAGAGATGCTGACCAAAGCAGCATGCAAATGGGGAAGAACAAACCCTTCCCACCTCCTTCTGCCTACCAGATTCCCTCTAGTGTCCCCTCTCAGGAAGACCCAGTGGAAACCAGATAATAAAGGAGAAATGGAGTTTGCAGACTGCTGGTCCCAGGATCCCAAAGCAGAACCCAGAAAGGTGGTTCGAGGCTGAGCAACTGGTTTTATAATTTGCATGACCCTATGAGCAGAATTTCAATGGTTTGGAGGAAAGCCATCGAACAATCAGTTGAGAAGTAGAAGTTAAGACAGTAAATCAGGACCATTTTTCCCAAAAAGTTTTGCTATAAAAAAGAGGAAGATAAAGTGGTAGATAGAGGTAGATATAATGTTCAGAAAGGGCATTTAATCGTTTGTTTGTTTGTTCATTTGTTTACCAAGAAGGAATACCCTAAAGCAAGTTTCAACCCAAGCCTGCAGCAAGTTGAGTTCCATACTGATGAGTAAAGGCACCTCAAGGAGATGGGAAAGATGGAACCCAGGGCACAGGTGCAGGGGCTGGCCAAGAAAGAAGCAAGAGAACATCAATTCCTCTGAGAGGTGAAGATGTTGCACAAAACCAACCAAACTCAACACCCACTTTGTAAATGATGTGCTTAGTCTACTAAATGATCTAAACTATCAAATGATGGAAAGTACCTCTCCTCTTTTCACCAAGGAGATCTTTCAGGTCTTCACACACATCATCACTGAGACCCTCTTGGACCACCCTATCTAAAATTTTAACCCATCCTTCCCACATACTTGAAAACCCCCTTTCTATTTGTCTTCCTTAGTGCTCACATTCTATCTTAATTATTGGATCTATTTGTTGTCTCTCCAAAAGGCAGGGATTTTTGTCTGTTTTTTTCATTGTTGTAACCCAAAGTCAAGACAATGCTTGACACAAAGCAGGTGCTTAATAAATATTTGCTGAATACATGAATGAATGAAATCCCCATTGTAAGTACTACTGAAACAGAGAAGAGGATACATATATTAATCAACTAGTATTCAGACACCTTCTTCTGGGCCCTGTGGGAGACATGGGAAAGGAAAATAGAGGACTCTGTCACAGAATTTATAATATTCGAAGAAATGAAACAAATTAGCCCGTATGGTAAACAAAGAATGACTGAACTCTGCCTTCCTTCTTCCCAGGCTCTATTTTCCCCTTCAGACTGGTCTCCAAACATCTGTCCCTTTCTTGGATCCCTGGAGACTCACAGTCCACAGCATCCTTTCTGCTCCCCAGCCCAGGATTCAGTGCCTTCAGCTGGTCAAGGTCATGAGCTTCAATGGGCAGAGTTCTTGGCCCCCTCCTGGGAATAAGATTAGAGGGTCTGGGCCCACTGGTGCAGGATTCTCACACCTGACATGTGTGTGTTTTGAAAGCCTTATCAGAGCTGACTTTGATGGGCAGCAGGAGCCCTCCAGGTAACGGGCTGCCAGTACTGTCAGCCCAAATTGGGTGATGGGGGTTGGGGGTCAAATCACCAACTGTCAAGGTGTTAGAAGAGATCTCAGACTGCTTCATGGATGCAAAGGATGAAAATCAGCAACACTGAATAAGCATATGCAGTTCTTAGATGAATCATTGGGTAATAGTGCAATATTCTGGACTATTCCCACAAAATTCTGCTTATTCTTTTTTGAGCAAACCCAAATTTAGTGTGCTTAATGTGTTTGCACACATACACATGACACACAGAACTGCAAAGACATTACACACACCTACAATACACAAACACAGGCAGGTACTGAGTATGTACATGAAGACACACAAACGTACACATACACACACACTGCAAAGCTTGTCCTCAGCCAGAGAGTTTGGAGAAATAACTAAAAGAATAAATGAATGAGTGAATGAAATTAATGTTTTACCTGTAATCACTTAATAGAGGATAGAACACAGTAACCACAGTAACTCTCAACCCCGCCGGTTTAAAAGAGTTTCTTACTGAGATCAGAGTTTAAGTTCTTTTTTAAAAAATTCAAAAGGGTTCCTCCCCAAAGCTTTTGCTGTTACTAGAATTTATTATTTTAAAGGATCCAATTTATTGGGGACATTTTCCTTTAAAGAGAGGAAATCTCTCTAAAGAGAATGGCAGTGTGTTTACTAGTAAATCATGCTGAAGCAGCAGAATTGGGTTCATGGAAAGGGCACTGGATTGGGAGTCAACTGAACTGGATTCCAATCATGTCTCTTTACTATTGTTAGATGCAACTGTGTGCAAATTACCTCTTCTCTCAGAGTCTCAGTTACCTCATTTATAACTGGGTGGTGAGGTAGGAGAGTGTTTATTTAAATATAGTGCACTGACCATCCACACTCATCTGTATTCTGTCCTAAGACTTCCTATAATAGGGAAAGCCACAGATTGGTTCTCAACTGGGTGGGAATTTTGCCCTACTCCCCAAGGATATTTGTGAATGTCTGAAGACACCTTTGGTTGTCATGACTGGCGTCTGGTGGGTAGAAACCAGGGATGCTGCTAACCATCCTTCCACACATAGGACAGGTCTCACAACAAAGAATTATGCAGCCCAAGATGTCAAAAGTGCCAGTTAAGAAATCCTGCTCTTGACCCAACAGTTGATCTTGTACTTTTAAACCCTCTCCTTATTGGCAGACTGACAGATATCTATCTACCTACTGTTATGGACTAAAAAGTAACCTTCCAAAATTCGTATGTTGAAGTCCTAACCTTCAGTACCTCAGACTGTGAGCATCTTTGGAGATAGGGCCCTAAAGAAGAGGTAATTAACTTAAAAGGGGATCATTAGGGTGGGTCCTAATCCAGTAGGCCTGCTGCATTTATAAGAAGAGGAAGGGACACCAAGCACACACATACTCAGAAGAAAGGCCATAAGGGAACACAGTGAGAAGATGACCAGATGTTGGCAAAATAGAGAGGCCTCAGGAAAAACCAAACCTGCCAACATCATGATCTTGGACTTGCAGCCTCCAGAACTGTAAGAAAATAAATTCCTGTTGTTTAAGCCACATGGTCCGTGGTATTTTGTTATGACAGTCCTAGAAAACTAATACACCCACTTCGCAAGTAACAAGAGGATTCTTTTCCAAAGCAGTGGAATACCCACAGAGAAAAGACCTCCAACCTGACAGCTATGGGTTGCCAGGACTATTGCCTACTTCCCCACATCACATTAAAGGGAACTGCCAAACTGCAAGCATTGGCCACTCCCCTTCCCCCCTTACACACACACACACACACACCCACACACACACACACATACACACCCTCAAGATCAGCTTATTGTCTGGTTCTTAAATACGATGGAATACTCAAATATCATTGGACTTTTGAAGAAATTCCTCAACATAAGAGGGACCAAGATAAACAAGCAGAATATGTAACTCTGAAAGGAACAGGCATACTTTAGAAAAAAGCACAGTTTAACTTTTAGAAACTCTTTAATTATTATTCCTAGAAAGAGAAAAATAATTATTGCGTCAACAAAACACAAATAGCTAATGAGGAAAAACTATTATAAAATGAAAATGTGACTCTGAAATTCAAATAAATTGTGGATAAAATCTAATAAAATCACCAGGTAGTAGAACACAGAGCAGGGAAAAACCAAGAAAAGGTAAGATATAGAGAGGATCAGCCCAGGAAGCCTCACATCAAATCAACGGAGAGACACAGAGAGAAAACAAAGAGGAAGTAATCATCAACGAGATATCACAAAGGATTTCCAAGAGTCAAAGACTTGAGTGTACAAATTAAGATGCCAATCAAGTGTCCAAGGCAATGGAGCTACCTAAGTCACATACAGGCATATATACATATACACATCCATGCTCAGCATTACAGAAGTTCAGTATTTCAGTAATAAAGAGAAGGTACTAAGAAGCTTCAGCAGGAAAAAGAGAAATTTAAAAGATACTTATAAAAAACAAAAACTCGGGACGCCTGGGTGGCTCAGTAGGTTAAGCCGCTGCCTTCGGCTCAGGTCATGACCCCAGGGTCCTGGGATCGAGTCCCGCATCGGGCTCCTTGCTCAGCAGGGAGCCTGCTTCTCTCTCTCCACCTCTGCCTGCCTCTCTGCCTGCTTGTGTGCTGTCTCTCTCTCTCTTCCTCTCTGACAAATAAATAAATAAATAAAATCTTTAATAAAAAAAACCAAACAAACAAAAAAAAAAACTCTTGGGGCGCCTGGGTGGCTCAGTGGGTTAAAGCTTCTGCCTTCCGCTCGGGTCATGATCCCAGGGTCCTGCGATAGAGCCCTGCGTCAGGCTCTCTGCTCAGCAGGAAGCCGGCTTCCCTTCCTCTCTCTCTGCCTGCCTCTCTGCCTACTTGTGATCTCTGTCTGTCAAATAAATAAATAAAATCTTAAAAAAAACAAAAAAACAAAAAAACCTCTTACCAGCATCAGATCTCTCATCAGCTATATTGGATCTATGAACACAGTGGAGCCAAGGCCTTCAAGATTCTGAGTTAAAATGATTATCAACCTTGAATTCCATACAACTAAAAATCAAGGATTAGGGTGGAAAAAGCCATTTCCATAAATGCATAAACTGAAAAATATCACCTTTCACACTTGTAAGCAAGAGAGACCTCTGCCCTTTAGAAGTGCAATTCCTTGAGGTTCTAAGTTCCCTCCTGGGCCTGGGACTTAGAGAGAGATGGGGAGAACCGAGCTCAGATCTGATTTTGAATGTGTTCTGGTCCAGAGGTGTCTTCTTTGAAATTTCCTAAGGCCTCCTCCAGTGCCTGGAACCAGCCAGGGTCAGCAGAACCCCCCTGGAAAGCACCCTAGCCCAGACCAGGATCCATGTGGGTCCTAGTCTTCTTTCATTCCCCCCTTCATACTCTTCTACCATCTACCCTATCCATACACCAAAAGGTTTCTTCAGATCCTGAGCAGACCCTGGTTCCCAGAGGACATCCTGGCAAGCGGAATGTTCATGCTGCATGGTTCATAAATTCTTTCATAGAATTGTGTGAGACTGGGCCACCAGAATGGCAGTGACATGATGATTTTTACTGACTCTCAAACACTGGATATAGGACAAGTTCAACACCAACAGACCATTGGCTTAAGCTGTGTGTGTGGGCCCATGTGTCAACTCTTCTCTGGCTTTGTTTTATGGTGATTTCTCTGACCCTTAGTACCCAAGGGCAAACCAGGATGGCAGCAGGTATCCTTTATTCTATGTGACCCCAACTGAAGTTCTCTCCTGCCTCCATTGATGTAAAGACATTATGCTTCCCAGGTCAGCTAAATCTATGCCTGGTGAGAGACAGCCCTTCCTTGTGCGAGTGAGGCCTCTTCTCATTCCTCCTACAGTCCTCTCTGCTGGTGCCAATGAATGGAAGGCAGGGTGCAGTTAACATTAACATACTCATTTTCTGGGAAGGTAGTGGTTGCTGTATAAAGAATTCAACAGAAGAAAGATTTGAAAGATGGATTCTTCTAGATTTCTGTTATAAAATTCCAAGTGGTAAATTTAACATAGCCAGAATGGAAATAATTGTCCACATTTTCCTGCATATTCTGGATAAGAACTGCATTTGTAGTCATCATCAATGAAATACAGCAACTACTTTTGAGGGAATCATTAGAAGCCAATATTCACAAGTGGTCTGATGGATGATAATGCATCATAACTAACAACAACCAGTGTTCAACAATGGTATTACAGAATTGCAGAACACAGATCTATATTGTTTCAATGCATACAGTTTGCCACATGAACTCACAGGCATTGTGATTAATAACAGTATTGCTATTTTTTTTTCTCATGGTGTAAGATAGTAAGGAATAATGCACTTGACAATAAAGAATATGGAGAATAAAGAAGAATCGTCACATATACTGATTGAATATTAAATAGATAAGATTCTTTCCATTACTCTAAATTTGCTCCAATAAAACACTATATTTGACATGTGTCAAATGTCTTGAATTTAATAATACTTTTTAAAATAAAATTATTTATGTAGAAAGAGGCCTCACAAAAATTACTTGTCTGAGGCTTCATATAACTAGGGGCAGCCCTATTTTTAGGAAATTACTTGAGGATCTGCTTTAGCCCATCAAGTAAATTTGAAAAAAGAAAACAAAAAACCAAAGTGAGGTGATCCAAGAAATAGGAGAGTCAACCAAGAAAAGAAAAGAGAAGTCTCAAAATAACAAATATGAACATAAATCTGGAAATCAATTAATGTAGATCAGAAGAGAATGGAGTGTTTCTGGGGAAAAAAGAAAATAGCTAATATAACTTAAAAATTTTGAAATGGAAAAATGATAAGAACATAATTGTGATATTAAAAAAGAAAAAAATGTTCATGTCTTCTGCCCATTTCTTGATTATATTATTTGTTCTTTGGGTGTTGAGTTCGATAAGTTCTTTATAAATTTTGGATACTAGCCCTTTATCTGACATGTCATGTGCAAATATCTTCTCCCAACAGACATTTCTGCAAAGACATCCAAATGGCCAACAGACACATGAAAAAGTGCTCAACATCACTCAGCATCAGGGAAATACAAATCTAAACCACCATGAAATACCACCTCACACCAGTCAGAATGGCTAAAATTAACCAGTCAGGACACGACAGGTGTTGGCAAGGATGCAGAGAAAGGGGAACCCTCCTACACTATTGGTGGAAACACAGGCTGGTGCAGCCACTATGGAAAACAGCATGGAGATTCCTCAAAAAATTGAAAACAGAGCTATCCTACGACACAGCAATTACACTACTGGGTATTTATCCTAAAGATACAAATGTAGTGATCCGAAGGGGCATGTGCAACCCAATGTTTATAGCAGCAATCTCCACAATAGCCAAACTAAGGAAAGAAGCTAGCTAGATGTCCATCAACAGAGGAGTGGATAAAGAAGATGTGGTGTATATACATAATGGAATATTAGGCAGCCATCAAAAAAACAAAATCTTGCCATTTGCAATGAAGTGAATGGAACTAGAGGCTATTATGCAAAGCGAAGTAAGTCTGTCAAAGAAAGACAACTGTTGTATGATCTCACTGATATGAAGAGTTGGAGAGGCAGGATTGGGGGTTGTGGGGAAAGGGAGGGAAAAATGAAACAAGATGGGACCAGGGAGGAAGACAAACCATAAGAGACTCTTAATCTCAGGAAACAAACTGAGGGTTGCTGGAGGGATGGGGGGTGGGAGGGTGGGGTGGCTGGGTGATGGACACTGGGGAGGGTATATGCTATGGTTAGTGCTGTGGATTGTGTAAGACTGATGATTCACAGACCTGTACTCCTGAAACAAATAATACATTATACGTATAGATAGATAGATAGATAGATAGATAGATAGATAGATAGAAAAAAGAAGAACAAAGTTCAAAGTTGCCTGGGTAGCTCAGCAGGTTTAGCATCTGACTCTTGATTTTAGCTCAGGTCATGAAATTAGGGTCATGAGATTGAGCCCCACATGGGGCTTTGCACTGCTGAGTTTGGAGCCTCCTCATGATTCTCTCTCCTCCCTTCTTCTGCCCCTCCCTCTCTTTTTAACAAAAAAAGAAAAAAAAGGCAATTAGAAACTCATGAAGGGCACCTTGAGTGGCTCAGTCTGTTAAGTGTCTGCCTTTCACTGGGGTCATGATCCCAGAGTCCTGGGATCCAGTCCCAAGTCGGGCTCCCTGCTCAGCAGGGAGTCTGCTTCTCTGCCCCTTCCCTAGTTTGTTCGTTCTCTCTCTCCTTCTCTCTTGAATAAATAAAATCTTTAAAAAAAAAAAAAAAAGAAAATCATGGAAAAACAAAATGCTGGGGCATCTGGTTAGCACAGCCTGTTGAGCATCTGACTCTTGGTTTTGGTTCAGATCGTGATCTAAGGGTCATGGGCTCAAGCCCCATGGCTCAATGCTTGGTGCAGAGTCTGCTTGGGATTCTTTCTCTCTCTCCCTCTGCCCCTCCTACTCATGCTCTCTCATTCTCTCTCTCAAATAAATAAATCTTAAGTTAACTAGACTTGCTGTGGTAATCATTTTGCCATATATATAAATACTGAATCATGTTGCATACCTGAAACCAATATTAAGTAAAATTGAGAGGGAGGGGAGGTTGTGTTGAAATATGACAGGTTACAAAGAATTTTCTATGTTATTCTAATTATTCCTTTAAGTGTAAACTTCTTGGTTTTCCTATTAAGTATAATTCCTATTGGGAATAAAATCTTTAGAAAATAAATAAATAAATCTTAAAACAAAAACAAAAACAAAAACAAAAATGCTGACAAGAACCAATGTAATCACAGTCTTCCACTTGGCTCTACAGTAAACCACATTTACTTACCACACTTAGGTAAATGGGGTTTATTGACTGTAATCCTTTATAAACAACTTATAAACAAGACATGAAACACTCAAGGGAAACCTGGGTGGCTCAGTCAGTTAAGTGTCTACCTTCCGCTCAGGTTATGATCCCAGGGTCTTGGGATCAAGTCCCACATCAGGCATCCTGCTCAGCAGGGAGTCTGCTTCTCCCTCTGCCTGCCGCTCCCCCCTACCTGTGCTCAATTTCTCTCTCTCTGTTGCTCTGACAAATAAATAAAATCTTTAAAAAAAGACATGAGACAATTATGATCATAAAACAGAATGTAAATGTCGCCAACTTCAGCAACACAGACATAAAAATTTAAATGGTGGAAACTGGGAAGTGGGAAGAGGGGTAAAGGAAAGAGTGGGGTGCCAACACCTTCATCTTTTAAAGTGTGAAGCCAAGGATTATAGCCTCATGATAAATTTAGGAATAAAATGGTATACCTTCTGTAGTCACAAAGTTATCCCATGAAGAAACTAACAATAGTGTTAAGACTATATTGGGAGTCTGGATAGGGAGACAGTAAGTCTAATGAACTAAATTTTCATATATTAGAGCACTAGATACAAGATAATGTCTAAAATTGAATTCAGCAAGATATTATCTTCTACAGAGTGGGATCTGATATGCAATGGGATAAGAATTTATCTTTCATGACAAATATTTTATTTTAAAATTATATGAAGATTTCAAAAAAAATTATATGAAGATTTCTTTGTTAAAATTAAGTTTTAAGGGCCCCCTGGGTGGCTCAGTCAGTTAAGCATATCCCTTCGGCTCAGGTCATGATCCCAGCATCCCAGCCCTAATGTGGGGCTCCCAGCTCAGTGGGGAGACTGTTTCTCCCTGTCCCTCTCCTGCCTCTCCCCACTACTTGTGTTCTCTCTCTGTCAAATAAATAAATAAAATCTTTTAAAAAATAGTGCATCACAGCCATGCACTCTCAAACAATGTATCTGGACAGCCATTTTACTTTGTATGTAACACATTTATGATTGTTGTCAGACTACTTAACAATGAGAAAATTCCACCTTTGTGATCAGAAGACAATATTACTAAGTATTTTAAAATATAGTTGATATATTTCTCTAAAAAATAAGTTTTAAATGCAAAAGAAACTAAAATATGATGGCTGGGCAAGATGATTTTTAAGATTCCTTTCACATCTAACATCCAAGAAGTGCTTCCAAAGCTTAGTCCACTCAGGGAGAACCCTGGAATTTTTCCCTTCAGAAAGGCTATGTGAACACAAGCTAGTCCATGCCACTGGGAATCTCACAATACTATTTTGATACATATCAAATTTCTACTCCTGACCTTATTTTATCTTCTCAGTAGCTCTACAAAGCAATTATTATAATCATCTGGGTTTTAGAGATGTAGTTCAATGAGACTAAATTAGCTTTCCTGAGTGACATGAGTTTTAAATTGCTAGAATGCAGTTGAATGCATGGCTTCCTTGTCACTCTAAGTCTTCTTCTTTCCCACTATATCATACCTCTTGCTGGGCAGAAAGAGAAAAGTAAGAAAAATTCTCTGCCCAAGAGCCAGTTCCCCAGTGAGATGTTTATGTGCGCATGTGTGTGTGTGTGTGTGTATGTATATGTATGTGTGTGTGTACACACACATACATACATACATACATACATAAGCTCCCCCTGGGAATCCGATGGAGAAGGCTGGCAAACTATAGTCTTCTTTTCTACTTAGGCTCATGAACAACAGTGATCTGTCAGTGCACTTCACCAAACCTTCGAGAGCTCATCAAAAGACTTGGAAAGGCCCGTCTAAGCAATGGACACAGCATACAGCATCCAGAGGGCACTGGCTACAACCATTCGGACTCCCCAGCTGTAGCACTTTTCCTTACACTTGACCCACCCTCATTCTTGACATCTTTTGGAAGTCCCAAGTCATGGTGACATACTCCTACATTTCTTTCTCATGCTGCAATGAGGACAGTGCTTCCCAGACACGTGGCTGTTAGGAGTGCGGGGACTCCAGGAAGATTTGGGGTGGGCTGCAGCACATGCCTGTCAGACAGAATTTCCCAATACCTGTCTTCCCAGGGAGTGCGGGGCCACTCATGTTACCTGCACTGACTTGTGCTTGGTGCTGCACGGCTGCAGAGTATCCAGAGAGGGTATGTTTCATGTTACAACAGAGCCCTGACCTGCAGAAATCCATGAGAAACTGGAAACTGCTTATATAAGTTTCCACTGAAAGTATTTTGTATTTCAAGTGGCTCTGCCAAATTGGAAACTGCACCCTCAGAGCAACTTTGTGAAGTCACTGGGGTCCCCACGTGATTCCTCCTCCTTCTTTCTCTAAGTGTTCTCCTTTCCCTGCCCCCAATGCTGGCTACCAAGAGAAGGACACCACAGTGCACCCTCCATTTGTGTCAGAACAACACTACCTCTCCAGACTTCCTCCTCCTTCCCTCTTTTCTGAGAGTCGCATTTAGGAGGCAGCCCAGATAACTTGGTAACGAATGGCACTGTACACTATATGTTGATGTGCTGTCCCTCCGAGTAACATGTTTGCATTCTGCAAGAGGCCTTCAGTGCCCAAGTCTAAGGGCTTGACAGATGGGAGGAACATGTGGGCCCTGGCAGGTCTGCTGAGAGTAGCGGCTGTTTTGAAGCAAATAACTCCAAACTCCTCAAATCACCTCAAAGAGGCAACACCTGATGTCACTGATACAGATTGCCAGGGCCGTCCTGGGGCACAACAAATGACATGGGCCACTTAGAAGTTCCATTGTCCTAGCACTCTGCTTACTGAGGTGATACCAAATATTTTTCTTTGGTCTCTACATATTTCTTAATATTACATTTAATGTTATTTCAGTTTCATAATCAGGTCTCTTTGGCCACACTAAGACCCAACGTATCAAATTACATTATTTAGGGGCGCCTGGGTGGCTCAGTGGGTTAAAGCCTCTGTCTCCTGCTCAGGTCATGATTCCAGTGTCCTGGGATCGAGCCCCGCATTGGGCTCTCTGCTCAGCAGGGAGCCTGCTTCCTCCTCTCTCTCTGCCTGCCTCTCTGCCTACCTGTGATCTCTGTCAAATAAATAAATAAAATCTTTAAAAAAAAATTACACTATTTAGTAAAATAAATCCAGCAGATCACTTCCACACTCCAGAGAGATAAGTGCACCACTTCCTTGACATGTGGACTTATATATTTTTTTATTTACTTTTTTAAATTAATTTCTTTTCAGTGTAACAGAATTCATTGTTTATGTACCACACCCAGTGTTCCATGCCATATGTGCCCTCCATAATACCAACCACCTGGCTTCCCCCAACCTCCCACCTCCCACCCCTTCAAAACCCTCAAGATTGTTTTTCAGAGTCCATAGTCTCTCATCGTTCATCTCCCCTTCCAATTTCCCTCAACTCCCTTCTCCTCTCCATCTCCCTATATTCTCCATGTTATTTGTTATGCTCCACAAATAAGTGAAACCATATGATAATTGACTCTGTCTGCTTGCCTTATTTCACTCAGCATAATCTCTTCCAGTCCCATCCATGTTGCTACAAAAGTTGGGTATTCATCCTTTCTGATGGGGGCATAATACTCCATGGTGTATATGGACCACATCTTCCTTATCCATTCATCCGTTGAAGGGCATCTTGGTTCTTTCCACAGTTTGGCGACCGTGGCCATTGCTACTATAAACACTGGGGTACAGATGGCCCTTCTTTTCACTACATCTGTATCTTTGGGGTAAATACCCAGTAGTGCAATTGCAGGGTCATAGGGAAGCTCTATTTTTAATTGTATATTCTAAATGAAACAGGAACCAATGTTTTATTTTTAAAATTTTTAAAAATATCTTGTTTTTTTCCCCAAGATTTATTTATTTGAGAAAGAGAGAGAGTGAGCGAGTGAGAGAACACAAGCAGGGGGAGCAGCAGAGGCAGAGGGAGAAGCAGACTCCCTGTTGAGCAGGGAGTCTGACATGGAGATCCATGCCAGGACCCTGGGATCATGACCTGAGCTGAAGGCAGACACTTAACCAACTGATCCACCCAGGTGCGCCCAAATAATGTTTTAAATAAATATATAAGATCTGTCTTTTAGTGGCTAGGATATATAAACTTAGCCTCAATTTCTTGAATAGATATGCAATAAACTATTTATAACATTTTCTCTGTCCTACTTAACTTATGACTAATCCTAAATAATTAGAGAGTCAGATAGCTGAATATTTAAAGAAGCAAACATCCCAAATAAATAGAGGGTCATTTCTAACTGAAATCCAGAGCCCCAAGCCCCTACAGATACATGGCTACGGGGTCATTCACCAACAGCTCCAAAAGGAAGCTGCAAAAGGAATCCTACAGAATCCTGCAATTTGAAAATAAGGAAAAACAAAGGTGCCTTAAGATCTGGACAGCGTGGTCATCTGGTGGGGGCCAGGAAGACTCCCCAGGCACCTCTAATAACTTCAAAAGCAATCTTCAGCTTTCTATATACCTCATGAAATTTTACCACGTGGACCCTTCTCTTGACCATTTGGGAAATAAAATCCTGCATCAACTGCTGATTTTTTATGTTGCCAACATCCCTAAAACCTTTCAACACCTCCTCCCCCTATAAGAGAAACCTTTTATAAAGCAAGGCTGGGTCTGCCCCCAAAGCCTACCATTTCACTAACACTTAAAAACATTTTCTCAACATTCTCAAGCAGTGCTCAAAATCAGCCTGATATATATAGAGCCTCCTTTGTGGAATAACAAGATTATTTTTATCATTTTCCGATTCTCAAAAATCTGACCTGTCACCAAAGAACTTCTAAAAATATCAGGATGATAATGATATCTTTCGTCATTTCCCTCCTGGCTAATGGCTGCATTACTAGAGTTGGATTTTTATTTATTTTCTGAGGGTCCTCTCTATCACAGCACTCATCTTTTTCATTGCTTCAAGATGTGGAACAGAATAGCTATCTTGGGAAGGTGGCTGATTTTTTCCCCACCTTTAAAGACAAGGTGTTTTTGCAAAACATTCAGCTCAATTCTTTCTCTGCCTATCTCTTAAATCACATTTTTGTGTTGGAAGTATATTGGAACGGATCCTAGAAAACAAATGCTGACTTAGAAGAAGTATTTTGGTTTTTTACCATGGCCAATTTAATCCAGCAGCAGCATTACTGAGTGCCTACTATGTGCCAGGAATATAAAGATGAATAAAATGCTTCTCAAATAGCTCACAACTTACCAGAGTAGACAGTCCTGCTAACAAATAACAATAGTAGTCTATGAAAAGACCTATAGTTTCATTGTTGTTTGTATAAACATACAAGAATAAAAACACCACTAAGAGAGCAACAGATACTGTCTAGGGAAATCAGAAAGGAAATGGGAAGCTAAATGATGTATTAGAGATAGAACCCAACAATCTCTTGCTGCTCAGAGAGTCTGTCCCAAACTTGATATATCTGGGATTGAAAACAAAACAAAACAAAACCGGTTTTAGAGAGTTATTTAGAAACGTGTGCTTTCTGAATAGAATTTAGAATATACCTGTGAGGGTAAGTGCTCCCCCATTTATTCTTTGGTGTTCATTTTGGTGTCTTTTTTAGTCATGGACAGATCAAAGTATCTACTCATTGGTCTTCCAGATTCCTGAACAAAGGAGTGTTCCAACTGTAAATGCCTCACATGGAGAGGACTCAATACTCTAACAATAACAAATTTTATTTTCAGATTGGGCAAGATACATCAATATGTTGTCAACTATTATATTGTCTATTACATTGTCAACAGGTTTTCCCATACTTTGACTATAGGTCTGGGGAGAACAAAATAAAGGAGACTTGGATCCAAGCAGGGACAAGAGTAAGGAAACAGTTAACAAAACCAAAAGACAACTGACAGAATGGGAGAAGATATTTGCAAACGACATATCAGATAAAGGGCTAGTGTGCAAAATCTATAAAGAACTTAGCAAACTCAACACCCAAAGAACAAATAACCCAATCAAGAAATGGGCAGAAGACATGAACAGACATTTCTGCAAAGAAGACATCCAGATGGCCAACAGGCACATGAAAAAGTGCTCCATATCACTCGGCATCAGGGAAATACAAATCAAAACCACAATGAGATATTACCTCATACCAGTCAGAATGGCTAAAATTAACAAGTCAGGAAATGACAGATGCTGGCGAGGATGCGGAGAAAGGGGAACCCTCCTACACTGTTGGTGGGAATGCAAGCTGGTGCAACCACTCTGGAAAACAGCATGGAGGTTCCTCAAAATGTTGAAAATAGAGCTACCCTATGACCCAGCAATTGCACTACTGGGTATTTACCCTAAAGATACAAACGTAGTGATCCGAAGGGGCACGTGCACCCGAATGTTTATAGCAGCAATGTCTACAATAGCCAAACTATGGAAAGAACCTAGATGTCCATGAACAGATGAATGGATCAAGAAGAGGTGGTATATATACACAATGGAATACTATGCAGCCATCAAAAGAAATGAAATCTTGCCATTTGCGATGACGTGGATGGAACTAGAGGGTATCATGCTTAGCGAAATAAGTCAATCGGAGAAAGACAACTACCATATGATCTCCCTAATATGAGGGAGTGGAGATGCAACATGGGGGGTTAAGGGGGTAGGCGAAGATTTAATGAAACAAGATGGGATTGGGAGGGAGACAAACCATAAGTGACTCTTAATCTCACAAAACAAACTGAGAGTTGCTGGGGGGAGGGGGCTTGGGGGGGTGGGGTTATGGACATTGGGGAGGGTTTGTGCTATGGTGAGTGCTGTGAAGTGTGTAAATCTGGCGATTCACAGACCTGTACCCCTGGGGATAAAAATATATGTTTATAAAAAATTAAAAATTAAAAATTAAAAAAAAAAAAAGAGTAGGCCCTTGTTCCAGTGGTAGGAGGCTAGGGCCAGAGGGGAGTGAGAGCCAGTAAAGGACTGTCTTCATAGGGACATGACAGTGGAATCTAAATATTGTGACAGATGGTATCTGATTTAGGTCTTCCTTTTCTCTGCAGAAAAGTTCATCGAACATCATTATCTCATGTTGTTGTGTTAGTAAGTACTGGTGGATAAAAAGAAGGTTCTATATCCATGTTTTACAGTTGAGTGAATTAAGCAGGCTGTGACAACATCAGAAAAATCCTTATGAGATGGCCAGAGATAAGTGGGGCAAAGCTGGGAGAGGGGTGGGACTTGGGTAGCACCTAGCTGAGTGGCAAGGGAGAGACCTGGGGTCCCACGTGTTCCTTTTACAAACTCCCAATCAAGCCTCCTGCTTTTAGCCCTGCTCAGCACACTTGCCTTCATGGATTCCATGTGCTTCCTACTCTAAGCCTTTCTGAGGTTCTACCTCAAAACTGGCTTGTTGCTTTCTCATTCCTTCCTTTTGGCTTCTCTCCCCTGCAGACAAGCAGCTTTCAACTGCCCCTAGTCCAATAAGCATGTTACTGTCCTTCCGTTTGCTTTCCCACTTCCAAAACTGAGTTTTTCTCGCTCACCATCTCTCCTTTCTCTTGTTCTCATAGGTTCATGCATTTTAACTTCCTCTACTGTGAGGTTTTGCACAGGAGGGGAGATGAATGCATGTATTCAATCTGTGGTTTTCTTTCTCAATATATTTTATTTATCTATTCATTAACATTCTATTTACATGAAAATAACATGACACCAGGACCTTGCTTACAATTAGCACTAGACATCAAAAATCAAGACCCTCGGGGTTGGAATGAATTGTAAAGGTCAACCTGTCTCTCATCAGATGTTTAATCCAGGAAACTCTTTAGTTTGCCTGATACAAATTTAATTTATTGAGTAAAAATGCATAAAGCTAGGTTTATGATTTTATGTATCATTATATATCATACTTAATAATACTAACAATAGCTGCCATTTATGATACACTTTCCATGTGCCCGACCCTGTGGTAAGGGGCATTTATGCCTCCCCACAATCCTATGAGGAAGTATTATCATGGTCCACTGCTCCAACCACCCCCAGCATTTTGCAGAGAAGGAACCTGGGGTTCAGTGCAGGTTTAACCCTCTTCTTGATTAATGGTAGCTTGTACACGATAGGCAGAGCCTAGTTTTGAGCCAGCTTTCTCAGATTCTAAAGCTTACTCTCTTAGCTGTGATGGTTTCAGATTTAACACTGTAAGACTCTCAAAGAACTTAATTATTCCTGCAGGGTGTCTGGTGTGTGCTTTCTGCTTTTTTCCCACTTGTAGTTTTAGCCACTAATAATGTTGTACTTGCTTATTGTTGTCTACATTTGGGTCTTTAGGGTTATGATCCACAGTGGTCCCAGGCTGACTTTTGTTTACCAGATTACTTTTCTTTTAAATTAATATGAACCCAGAAAATAAAAACAATTTTTAAATTAGCTTAGGTCAAACAATGAAGGTAAATCTGTTGTCAAAAAAGACATGCTAATAATTTCTAGGTAGGCAGATGCATTTATCCATTATATAAAATCACTATAGCTTACATATTGAGCATAGTTAAGTTAGCATACTGACCAAGCCAAAGATTCTGGGTTTGGTGGTTTCTTTTTGTTAAAAATAATCAAACCGTTCTCCTGTCAACAATTTCAATGTTTGAGGGTATATCATTAGAAGAGGCAGATGTAATAGGAACTATCTGGAACCCCAAATCAGAAGACCCAGGGTTGAGTCACAGCTCTGCATTTCTGTATTTTGAACATTCATCTAATTTCTCTGAACCACAGCTTCAGAATGTGTAAGAAAGAGAACCTAATTTGCAACAGTACTTTGAGCACCACTGAGCCAATGTATGTTTAAGTGCTTGGCAGAGAGTAGGAGCTTAATAAAAGCTCTGTTCCAAGAGACTCTAGCAGTATTGAAGAAATACTTGTTGAATAAATTAGGGAGTAGGAGATACATTGGAGGATATGTACAAGTAAAGAGAAGAGGTTGGATGTCTGAAATCCCTTTCTAAAGCATCCCCAAGATTCCCAGAGATGGCCTCCCTAATTATAACAGCTATACTAGTCATGGAGAGGCCAGAAACTCAAAGTGTCTACATTTAACTGTGTAGGGATCTGTGATGTGTGGTACAGTATTACCTGTGATTTGTTTTACTGCTACCATTATTAGTTATAAATCCTGCCCAGCAAGTCACAGCACTGAGTTTCATCTGAGTGCAGAAGATAGTAGAATCTTCTCTTAGACTCACTATGGATGTCTCCCAAGGATAAGCAATGCCACAGGAAAAGCAATTTATCTAGGTAAATACTATTATCTTCTAATGTCTAAAGTCTGCTAGACATAAATTTAAATACCAACAGAAAAGTCTTGGATAGGTTTGCCTCTGTCCTAGGTCTTCCAACATCAGAAGGACTCCAGAGAGAAAGGGGGACATTTTTATTCTCTTGGGTATTTGAGAATAATGGCTCAGACTGGAGGTGGCATTGGGAATCCCACAAAGAACTGAATACTTAGGCTTAAATCAGAGCAGCCCCCATGTGTAGATGTTTCTACAGAATGTCCGGTAGGGCCTTTTATACCAGGAACACAGAGAAGGTGCAGCCAACTCCTATAGGGTCATTTCAGATTGGATCCAGGCTCCTTAGAAATCCTTTGTGTTTAGTCCCAACACCAGAATGGTTGTGAAAAATGGCTTGATATTCTGGATTCATGGAGAAAGGAAGGCATGGGACAAAAGATCTTTGTCTCATCTCTTTCCTGCTTATCCCTCAAATGGTCCTTTTCTAGAGACACGTACCTCTCAAGCAAGAAATCATTTTGACTCTCAAAGACATCTACAAAAAGTGGGTGATCAGAGTAGTACAATGGTCCTTAGTGGGCCAGGAGCTACAAGATTGAACCCCAATCCCAGGTCTGTCACTGACAGAGCACTTCAAATTACTTAATCTCTCTGAACCTAGGTTTGTTGTTTTTTAATTGGAAAAAAAAAAAAAAGAAGAAGAAGAATAACAGGGGAGTAGATTATCTCTCTAGACCCTTCTAATTCTAAATATTTCTGATATATCCATTAATCTGACAGGAATGAGTTTAGCTAACAAAATCATATGACTAGCAGGGAACATTCCATAGCTAACACTATAATCAAATACTTCTTGTTTCCTCGTTGAGTGTCTGATGGAACTGAGTTAAAGGGTGGGGATTCTGGATTCTTGTCTGAGCTGTCCATACCAGAAAAAAAGATGAGCTCTGGCCTTCAAGCTGTTGAAAAGTTTTCTCACAATCTAAGTAACTTCGACACTATGCACCACAGCCTGACAATTAAATTTCTTTTCTCTCTAAATTTCAACCAGTGGATATGCTACATTGAAACCATTCTGATGTAAAGACATCTCTTTTCTCTCATCAGAGACTAAAAAGCTGTCAGTGCCAGTTTCCTTATTAGTAACCAATCTGCTTGCTCAGACGGTGCCTCGCAGTTTATACCAAGAGAAAATGCTGTTCTCCAAGAACAGAGGAGCAAACACAGCTGAGGAATCGAGTAGAGCTGGGGTGGTTTGCAGAAGGCCACGGGAGCTGAAATTAAATGTGCTGCTCACCTCACCAAGACAGGGAAAGCAGAGTGATGCATACATGGTGCCTGGGAAAACACTCTATGACTTCATTCAAGGAATTGCTCAACTCATGCCTTGGCCCACGATTGCCTTTTCCCTTCATTAGGCACTCTTTTGAACTAGCACGAGCAACACAGTTTTCTTCAAGGGAGCTTCTTCCAGCTTGACAAAATAACCACTGAACCCCATTCCTTTCCTGCCAATGCACAGGAAACATGCTGTGTACCATCTGCAACCCATCCTGTAACTAGTTTATTGCAGAACAAGGCAGTCTGGAAACTTGGTCTGCACCCGCCCAAAACCTCTAAGACCCTTGAGCAAATGGGTCTCAAGGAAATCTGCTGAAAAAGGAAATCTGCTGAGGGTGGTTTGTCACAAAACAACAAGACCCCAAAGACAGGTGGCTGTTAGGCCCAGTGAAGGAAAATAAAACAAGGAGGACACTCAAAGGAGAAAGAATTTTTATAGACTTCCATGTGACTATCATGGGAAGTGGAAGTTAGGACATGGGTAATCAAAGTGAGGGAGGAAGGGTGGAGAGAAAACTGGCCTCCCAGTAACGGAGAGCTCTGGATTTGAAGGCAATGGGAGTAAACTGGGAATCCAGCAAAGTCCATATTTTCTGTGGACATTTTTGTTATCCTCCGTACTCCCTCTCTTCCCCAGCTGATGGAGCCAATGGTTCTGTCCTGCCTGCAGTCTTAGATACTTTTCAAAGGGGCAAGTGAGCAATTTTTTGCTTCCAAGAGCCCCTATATTCCTTGATTCTCAGACCAGAAATCTCTTTGGAAATTTAGGTGACACTATTCATTTTACCATCATTAAAATGACAATATCTTGCTGAACTAAAACACATCACCAGAAAAGCCAAGAAAGTCAATCATTTGGATGTGAGCACTGAAATTCTCCACATGGGTTCTTCTGTGTTCTCCAATAATACTCACTCTTCTGTCACAGCCTGGTGGTTAGCTGAGTGTAAGTACTTTATTTTTTATTTCTTTTTTACTGTGGCCAAATACACATCCAGAAGAGTGTACATATTAGAAGTGCACAGCTTTACAAACTGAACACAGCCATGCAACCAGCACCCAGATCAAGAAACCAAAAATCACCAGAAACTTCTTTCCCTCACCCCTTCCATCCATTCTTCCCCTTAAGAGCAACTATTATCTGGCCTTACAACAGTTTAGATTGGTTTTGCTGACTTTGTACTTTATAAAACTGAAACCATAAGGTATGTTCTTTTTTTCTGGCTGTATTATTTCCCTCACCAGTGTTGGTGAGATTCATCTATATTGTTGGTGCAGGTACAGACTATTCTCATCACCATGCAGTACGGTATCCCGCTATAAATACACCACATGTACCATTCTGCTGGGATGGGTCCTATGGTAGCTTCCAATTGGGGCCTATTTTAAATAGTGCTGCTATGAACATCTTGATACCTGTTTTTTGTAAACATACATAGTCAGTCATATTTTCTTATAATATCTGGCCCTACAGTAGATAGTCATATATTTAGCTGCTTTTCCAGACTCCATTTTAAAAATCTCAGTAAGAAAGTATGTACTGGGTGTATTTAGAAATCTATTAGAAACAAAATAGGGTGATTGGACTTTTGCATTGTCTCTCCACAATATTTTGTCAGTTGTTTTCTAAAATCAAGCAGCACCAAAATCAAAAGCTTCTGCACAGCAAAGGAAATGGTCAAGAAAACAAAGAGGCAACCCACAGAATGGGAGAAGATATTTGCAAATGACAGTACAGACAAAAGGTTGATATCCAGGATCTATAAAGAACTCCTCAAACTCAACACACACAAAACAGATAATCATATCAAAAAATGGGCAGAAGATATGAACAGACACTTCTCCAATGAAGACATACAAATGGCTATCAGACACATGAAAAAATGTTCATCATCACTAGCCATCAGGGAGATTCAAATTAAAACCACATTGAGATATCACCTTACACCAGTTAGAATGGCCAAAATTAGCAAGACAGGAAACAACATGTGTTGGAGGGGATGTGGAGAAAGGGGAACCCTCTTACACTGTTGGTGGCAATGCAAGCTGGTGCAGCCACTTTGGAGAAGAGTGTGGAGATTCCTCAAGAAATTAAAAATAGAGCTTCCCTATGACCCTGCCATTGCACTACTGGGTATTTACCCCAAAGATACAGATGTAGTGAAAAGAAGGGCCATCTGTACCCCAATGCTTATAGCAGCAATGGCCACGGTCGCCAAACTGTGGAAAGAATCAATCCCTTCAATGGACGAATGGATAAGGAAGATGTGGTCTATAAACACTATGGGGTATTATGCCTCCGTCAGAAAGGACGAATACCCAACTTTTGTAGCAACATGGACGGGACTGGAAGAGATTATGCTGAGTGAAATAAGGCAAGCAGAGAGAGTCAATTATCATATGGTTTCACTTATTTGTGGAGCATAACAAATAACATGGAGGACAAGGGAAGTTAGAGAGGAGAAGGGAGTTGGGGGAAATTGGAAGGGGAGGTGAACCATGAGAGACTATGGACTCTGAAAAACAATGTGAGGGGTTTGAAGCGGCGGGGGGTGGGAGGTTGGGAGAACCAGGTGGTGGGTATTAGAGAGGAGGGCACGGATTGCATGGAGCACTGGGTGTGGTGCAAAAACAAGGAATACTGTTATGCTGAAAACAAACAAACAAAAAAAGACAAAGTATAAAGTCAAAGTAAGCATGAATAAAGTTTGGGAACAGCTGTCCCAGAAAAAAAAAATAATAATAAAATAAAATCAAGCAGCAACAACTAAGCTTAAGCTGCAGTCTTAAATCTTATTACCGTGGGATCACAGCATTCTCACTTGACAGACTCCTCCTGCCTCCTGGCAACGGCTGGTAATCACCCCAGTTACGTCGTCTATTTTCAGCTCATATAAAATTCTTCCTTCTTTTTTTTTCAAAAATACTTTTTCCCAGTCTAATTTTTCTTCCTTAAAATTCTTTGATTTTTAAATTAAAATATAAAGATAGACTAGTTCAGCCTAGTATCCTATCTTCAAAATGACACTGAAAAATGTTTTATGGGAATGTGGGAGAGAATAACCTTTCTACTTCCTCAGAGGAGATCCTTTGTTCTGTATTTTAATATGGAAATGTAATGAGCAAATTCAGAAAAATTATTCCCAGGCTGTGTGTGTGTGGTGGGGTAAGAAGGTGAGTGATTAAAACATGGTCTCCTGGGGCGCCTGGGTGTCTCATTGGATTAAGCCTCTGCCTTCGGCTCAGGTCATGATCTCAGGGTTCTGGGATCGAGCCCCACATCAGGCTCTCTGCTCAGCAGGGAGCCTACTTCCCCCTCTTTCTCTGCCTGCCTCTCTGCCTACTTGTGATCTTTCTCTCTGTCAAAGAAATAAAATCTTAAAAAAAAAAAAAAAACATGGTCTCCAAATTCTTTGATATCCCTCCCTTCAAGAGGTAGAATCTGAGTAGACTGTGAATGGTTTGATCAACTGAGTAGAGGAGAAGTGATGCCATGTGACTTCCTGGCTGGGTCATAAACAGCCATGCAGCTCCTGTTTGGTTCTCTTGGAATGTTCACTTTCAGGATGCTCCCTCTCAGAATCTAGCCACCAAGCTATGAGGTATACAAGCCACCCGGAGAGGCCACGTGTAGGTACTTTGACCATTAATGTTAGTTCAGGAGCTTTTGAGTTCATCCCAGCTGTTACAGAATTGAATTGTGTCCCCCCAAAAAGATATGCAGAAGTCTAACCCTCAGTACCTCAGAATGTGATCTTATTTGGAAACAGAGTCACTGCAAATGTAATTAAATGAGGCCATTTGGAGTATTGTGGGCCCTTAACATGTTCTTATCAGAGAGAGGAGAACACCATGTGAAGACACAGATACACAGGAAAGATGGCTAGGTGCAGATGGCATTAGAGAGTGAAATCATGTTGCCATGAGCCAAAGAGCACCTGGGGAGACCAGAAGCTGGAAGTTACAAGGAAGGATCCCATTCCCCCCTCCCCAGAGCTTTTGTAGGGAACATGGCCCTGCCAACACCTTGATTTAGACTGCTAGCCTCCAGAACTATCAGACAATACAACTTTGTGGTTTGTTTGTTTTTTTTTTAATTTTTTTTAAACACCTTTGTGGTTTTAAGCAACAAAAATTTGTAGTATTTTCTTGCGGCAGCCTAGGAAACACACCACCCAGATGCCAAACATGCAAGTAACAAAGCCCTCAGTGATGTCAGCCCCTAGCCAATCAAGTCTTCTCAGCTGAGAACCCAGGCACTGTAGAACAAACAAGCCATCCCTACTGTACCATTTCTGAATTCCTGCCCCACAGAACGTATTACAGTGGGGTTATCTTGTGCCTCTAAGTTTGAAGTATTTTGTCATATACTACTAGAAAGTGGAGCAGGAGCCATTAGAGTTTCAGGCATGGGAGCCTGAGGCCAGGACCCTCAGTCTACCCTACACAGAAGACAGACCTGTCATCTCTGCTCTGAAAATGTGCTCAGCATCAGAGTGTCCATTGACACAAAAGAGTAACTCAATCCTTGGGTATTCTGCAGGAAGCATGGGCTTTGAACCTGGAACAACATGTGCTATAAGCCAAGCCCATGCTAAAGGATTTCACGTGGGTTATCTCATTGAATCCTTCCAACAGCCCAAGGAAAGGGGTCCTATTTTAGGGCCACTTTATAAATAAGGACACTGAGGCACTAAGAAGTTAAGAAACCTGCCCTGAGTCACACAGTTCATAGTTGGTAAAGCATAGGCTTCACACTTAAGGAAATGGTACTAAGAACCAAGACGTTTACTACAGTCATTGGAAAGAAAGGATATGATGCAGCTGGTTTCCAGTGCAAGACAGTGACCCAAATGTTTATTTGCTTACTTAATGGACATTTCCTGAGTTCTCTTCTGTGTTATTTACTGTGTCACTTTGGGAAGGCACAGTCTTATCACCTTGAAGATTCAGACACGTAAACAAGCACCTTTTTAGTTTGGTCCAAAGTTGAACTATTCAAAAGAAACTGTCTTGATTAGGAAAATGAGAGAAAATAAAGTAAACCAGTGTAAGGAAACAATGGGGTTTCCTTGCTGGTAGAAACAGAGAGAAAGCTGAAGTCAATGATAACTAAAATTCTAAACTATAAAGCAAGTTTGGGGTTAATCAAGAAGTGGAATGTGAAATACAGCTGATTGGGTCCTATGAATCCAAGCAAAGCTCCACATACTCTCAGTAGCCCAAGGCATCTGATTAGATCACATCTACCTTGGTAGGAAAAAAATACTCATGAACACATCTAGATGAGTTCACTTTTAGATTTAATTTTCCCTTCAATCAAAATGTACTCTTCCAGGTCCCAATGGAAAGGAAAAACTAGGAGAAGGCATGGAGAATAGTCTGGTGGATGAAGGCATTTTCCTGCTCTCCTGATGCTCAGGACAGCCTGGCCACAATGGTCCCTCAGAGTGGTCACCTGGGCAGATAGGTAGAGAAACAAATTCCAGACTCAAGGAGTTTGCCTGTGATGGATGGCCCTGACTGTCGTCCAACCACTTGAAGGGTGAGGGTGTTGTACTGTTTTGAAAAACTGGCAGAAATAGGTCAATGAAGCTCCTGGAACCTTAGCTCACTCTCCTGGCTTTTTGTCCCCTCAGCCCAGTCACGACTGCTTTAACCTTTTCTTCAAGTGGAATGTTCCTTCAAGAACTTAAAATAGTTTCCAAAAACGTCTCACAGGAAACAGAAAAGGTGAAGGTTACATGGAGCTGGCTCACCCATTTTGTAAACTCAGATGAGTACTTTGATTTTTATTTCTGATATACTTTATTGCTGCTTTAAAAGGAGACAGCAAAAGGCATCTGGGGATGCTCTGTCAGGGGAGTTCAGTCCAGGACTTCTGTAGACCCTCTAGAATATCTGGCACCCACTAGTAATCTGTGAGGAAGGGGAGAGACTGAAACCCCTAAAAGCCAAACAGTATTCCTTATTTCTGCTCATCACACAGCAACTCATTACCTACTGGCTTCAGAGCAAGGGAGACGTATTTGTAATAGAAAATAGTGTCTGCTATAGAGAACCTTTTGTTAACTCAATTATCTTTATTATGTCCAATGGACATGGAGCCAGGATCACAACCAAAGCATACTTGGAAATGGTTTCAAAATTCTCCCAGTACCAATTGAGATATGCTTTTAACCTCCTAATATTTGCCCTTTCTCCAAAGGAGTGCATCAAATGACATGGAGATGAATGGTCAATAGAAGATCCACTGAGAGGAAGACCTCTTTGAGTCTCTTATCACATGAAACAGTGCCTGAAGACATGATGAATGACAGACATTTCTGTCATCACACTAACTTTAGTGTGAGAGGCAGTATACTTAGAGTCTTCTGGGCCAAACCTTATGGGTTTGAATCCAGGCTCTCTGTAGTTTACTAGTTATGCAATTTCAAACAATCTCTCTGGGCCCCTTTCCCTTATCTAAAATGGGACAATAACAGCATCTACTTTCTCAGATAGTTGTAAGGCCCTATAATAATTGTGCCATAATGTATTTTCTGTTATTTGTTATTAGTGTAGGAAAGGGAGCAAAGGAGTAGACTAAAATGAAACAACTGAGACCCTGAAAGTTAGAAAGCTAGTCCCAGATTCTGTGTCCTCCTTCTGAAACCACTTTAAAATTTTATTTATTTATTTTGACAGAGAGAGATCACAACTAGGCAGAGAGGCAGGCAGAGAGAGGGGGGGGAAGCAGGCTCCCTGCTGAGCCGAGAGCCCGATGTGGGGCCCGATCCCAGGACCTTGAGACCATGACTTGAGCTGAAGGCAGAGGCTTTAACCCACTCAGCCACCCAGGCACCCCCTGAAACCACTTTAACCATCAGCATCCATGGTGGTTCTCCCATCCATGTGGAAAGCACATTCAGCAAAAACAAAGAGCCCTTAATTGTTCTCAAGTCACCAGAAACACATAGGAAGTCACATAAAACCAAAGTGAGATCTCCTGCTCTTATTACTGTAAAAGTTCTACTATACCTTATTGACAAGCTTCCCTGTGATGCATAATTAATTTGTAGGGCCATATAATCAAGGATTATCTGAAAACCAGTCAAGGGTGGCTAAGGTAGATTGGATTTGCCTACCTGTCAAATTGCTTTAACACACAAAAGTAGAGTGAGTAGAAAATGGATAATATGAGGTAAACCATAAGGGTTACCTTCTTTCCAATCCTATGCCAGGATTGGTCCTTGTTCCATAATAAGTGGTCTTCTCTGACAACATGCCTTAGATCTCTTCCTTTAAGAGTCACTGTCCCTTAAACTCAATATCCCCCCTCTTAGTACAATGCCTGGCACACAGTACTCTTGGTTTTTCAAAAAAGAATGACTGGATGGATGGATGGATGGATGGAGAGATAGATGAACATCTCTTCAGATAACTAATCCATTTGAAAGACAAGTATCTAGCTTTTCACAAATCCCCAAGATTTTAATTATGGAAATTTCTGGATTTCACCCAAATCAGTTTTCTGTACAGACACAGGCTTTTTGTGCATATCATTATACCACAAATTGTCTTTTCAATTTCCACTAAAATTTTATCTCTCACTTGATGAGCAATTTTTGTACTAGCTGAGAAACCAGCTGAAATAGTTTCACAAAGTACTTTTTTTCTCCTTTCTGTGGAGAATATATGGTGAATTGCTTATATTCATAGAACAGGGTCACTGTTGATTTTCACATCCCACTGTGTGATTTACCCAAAACTTCTGTTTTCTTAAACTATAACAGTCTTTGACCTCAACTTTCTCTTTACTTCTATCAGCAACACTGGGTTACCTTCCTTCCTAATCTTTTTCTAAAAACCACAAAAAAGTTCTAATTCTTTTATGGACACCACAAAAGATGTGGAGGTCTGGACAGTCAGCAAGGTGAACTCACTGCCTAAGGCTATTGATCTTACATACTAGTCAAGAAATATGGCACAGAGAATTTGCTCACAACTTGAGTCCCTATGACACAGTATCTCAACTTTCAGTCCACCTCCACTCACACTATATGACTTCTCCTATTAAAAAAAAAAAAGCCCCCTCAGTAATAACCAAATCTCCTATGTACAACCACCTGAAGAGTGTAACATCAATATCATCAATATTTCAAAATATTTTCTATAAAGTAAGACAGTGAGCAAATTTGGGGTTTTTGTTCTTTAGCATCTGTTCAATGAGTTGGAGGAGGCCTTCACGTTTTTCAGTTAATATAATTCCTATTGCAGATAACATCATTCACTTTAAGACTTAGAATGAAGGAGAATTTTTGATAAGGAGTAATGTCAAGTAGTGTATGCTATGAGGTAATAAGTGCAACTCACATATACATATCCTTGCTTTGTGGGCTGGTCTTTCAGTTTCTAGTCTTAAGAATTCAAGCCAGCCTCTGTATTCTGGGCTTTGAGGCTTGAGCAGATAGAGTACTACTTGCTTTTCTGGAATTACTTTGCTTGGGTTACACCCTATTAAATATTCCAGGAGTTGTTATCTATTCATTTTAGATCTATATGAATATTAAGATATGTTGGGTATATCTGAAGATATTTCCTTTGCTGCCTGGAAATAGAACGAACTTAAACTTCAAGTTGGGTATTCAATCTGCAAATGCTTCCACTAGGAAATCTCCTCTAAGATTGTCTTTGCACAAAGGAAAATATTCCTGGGCTGAATGTTTTTTTTTTTTTTTCCCGGTTGGCCCTTGCTCTACTTTCATCTTGGTCTCAGCCCAGCCTACACCTCATTAAAACCATTTCTTTGTGGACTGACGAATAAAAAGGAAACCAATGACATGTAAAAGAACCTCTGTCCTAACAAACCCAGCTTCATAAAGGATAAAATCTCTTTATTGATAACAATATCTGACACTGGAATAGTGCTTCACCTTTTCAAAGCCATCGGTTCCATAGGAATTCTCTCTTTAGAGCTCTCTGAGGTTGGCAATTATCACAGCGAAGTGCATGTAATTATCTGCTCAAGCCTCCTGACTGCTGGGAGACAACCCTGGGATCTCCATTCAGGGCATTAGATGTAACTAGGTTTCTAATTACACATTATGCAGCTTTGAAATGCAATGAAATTCTGGATTTCATTCAATTGAGAAAATACATCTAGATCCCACTTAGAGACACAATACCCACTACAGCAGCTAATGGCTCTGACCCAATGGTGGCTAGATGGCAATGCTACTAATCCATACATACCCACCTCTTCATGGTGGTCACATTGCCCAAGTCAGCTGGGCAGCAATGTGAGTCAATTATTAAGAAGCTGGTCCACTCTTTTTATGAACCAGATAACATCACATAATAGTTGAGGGTTTAAGGCATGCTTTGAGTTTAGTTTACAGCAGTTTTCCCAAGTAGTATGAAAATCAGAATACCCTGACATGCCCTCTTCTAGATCAGATCAGATTTTCCAAGGGATTCATATGCTCAGGAAGGTATGGGAAGTACCAGTTTCATAAAAACTTTATCTAAAGAATGACTGCAAAAGCAATTCAATTTTATCTCTAATATTTATGAAGTGAATACTGAGTCCTTCCTGCTAGATTCTCTGGCAGACACAAAGAGAAATAAAATAAATAAATAATAAAATAATTTCCTTCCTCTGTATCATGAGTTTTGCATATTCATCTCTAAATCCTCATGACAAATGTAAGTTGTAGATTCCATTTTACAGATAAGGAAGCCAGGGCTCAGAATGGTTAAGTCACCATAGCTAATAAATAAGTCCCAGTCATTCTGGCTCCTTGTCACTACCTCCAGTCTTATGTTTCTCCACAAGAGAGAGAAGATACATGCCTGGAGCAAAATACAAGCAAAATGTTGTCTATACCCAATGAGGGTAGAGATGGCATTAAGCAAATAAATTATTAGTGTGATCTGGACCAAGCCAGGAGGACTTCAAGGAGGAAGCAGGAGGACAGGCAAGATTAGGCAGATGAGAAGAAGGAAGCATATTATGGGGAGGAGGAAGGGCAACATTACAAATGCCATAGAAAACTTTATTTCGTGTTCTCAAACAAATTCTGAGGTTTACAGATTTGTGAAAAGCTCGTTTGAAATGGGCTAAATTATTCATGATAATAATTAAATGTTTAGGACTTTTCAGGAACTTCCACTGCTGGGGCACCTGGGTGGCTCAGTCAGTTAAGCATCTGCTTTTAGGTTCCCTGCTCAGCAGTAAGTCTGTTTCTCTCTCTCCCTCTGCCCCTCTTCCCATTTGCACTCTCTCAAATAAATAAAATCTAAAAGGAAGGAAGGAAGGAAGGAAGGAAGGAAGGAAGGAAGGGAGGAAAGAAGGAAGGAAGGAAGGAAGGAGGGGGAAAGTTCCACTGCCACCAGTCACATTGTTCTGCTCCATGAAATTCATCAGAGCAGGATGTTGCCAAGGCCTCAGACCCCTAGGGAATGCAGGTTGCATGAAAATGCTAGGCAAGCCACCAAGCCCTGCTGAGGTTATGCCTGAATGCATAGTGGTGGAGGGAGTGGAGGAGAACCAGACACATGAGCCCAAGGCCAACTGCAGCAATGGGTACTGTTGTTGATACACCTAACATCTTTTGTCCGAATTTCTCCTCAGGAAGAGAGGCCTGTGGGCTGCATGGAGGAGCTGTTTCTCCTTTCCTGTATAGAGGAGTAGATCAGTCTGTGGAGTGGGGTGACTGTGGTAGCCATGAAAATACATAACTGTGGAAGTGCTATGATCTGACAGGACCAGCTGCTTCCTCTCTCGACACCCCCTCACATTCACAATGGGGCCACATTCCTCAGGCTGCTCCCAGCCAATGGCTGAGCACGATGCCAGCATTAGCACAGGTCCTTTTCTGAGAGATGCAGGAATCCTCCAAGGGATGACTTTGACTTTGACTCAGGCCTTCCCATCAGAGCTGCGGTCCAAGGATCCATCCTATAGGATCACTGATTAAGGCAAGGAAAAGGATGCAGGGAAATCGTTTTGGGGTAACAGAGGTCTAGGCTACCTACTCATGGAGCTCACTTGTGCCCTCCAGTGTTGCTTGCTCTTGACTCCAGATGCATGATTTCCATTCTTCTCTCAAAGAATGCCAGTGGGCCCGACTGACTTTTTGATGTGGGAGTACACTGGCTCCAGCTCCTAATGAGCAGTTCCTAATGCATATTCATTTGATGCCACAGGGTCAAACATTCCATCTTTACTAGGGCCTAATAACAAACCAGGAACTGCTTCTCAAAAGGTAATAAATTAACAATACTATATAACACATTTAAAAATTTAAGAGGGTAGATCTCATGGTAACTGTTCTTACCACCATTAAAGGGGGGGAGGATAAAGCAAGAGGAAACTTTTAAGAGTGATAGATATTGGGACACCTGGGTGGCTCAGTTAGTTAAGCATCTGCCTTTGGCTCAGGTCATGATCCCAGGTGTTGGGATCAAGTCCCGAATTGGGCTCTAAGCTCAGCTGGGAGCCTGCTTCTCCCTCTACTTGCTGCTCCTCTTGCTTTTGAGCTCATGTGCTCTCTCTTTCTTTTATGTCCTCACCTGGCCTTCCGGTGCACAGCCTTCCTGAGTATGGGTATGTCTCTTCTTCTTATAAGGGCATTAATCCCACCATAAGGAACACACCTTCATGACCTCGTCAAACCTTAATTACCTCCCAAAGCCCTCTTCAAATGTCAAATTGGGGGGCGCCTGGGTGGCTCCGTGGGTTAAGCCTCCACCTTCGGCTTGGGTCATGATCCCAGGGTCCTGGGATCGAGTCCCAGATCGGGCTCTCTGTTCAGCAGGGAGCCTGCTTTCCCACTCTCTGTCTCTCTGCCTACTTGTGATTTCTCTCTGTCAAATAAATAAATAAAATCTTTTTTAAAAAAACAAATATATTTTGGGGATTGGCATTTCAACATATGAATTTAGTGGGGGGTGGGGCACAAACATTCAGCCTATAGTATCTGGGTCCTTGCCAGGTGTTAAATCCCACGTCCCAAGAAAGTGTCCCCAAGAAAATGAATTCCTGTTCATCTAGCCAGACACTCCAGCCCCCTTAATCAAGCACCTCCAAAATCTAGTTCCAGGGGTATTTCCTTGATGGCAGGTATTTCCTTCATTCTTGAAGCTCCTTTTGTGCCCAATCTCTTTCCTCCTTCATCAGGCACAGCATGTTTTCAGTCAAGTTATGCCAGGATTTAACCTGCTATCCACCTGGCAGCCAGGTGAGGAAGTGGGCACAGCTCCTGTTGTCTTGGGGAGGTGAGGTCTCCACAGCATCTCCCAGTGCAGGGGAAGTGCTACCATGTACAGGGGAAACTCTGAGGGTTTGGAAAGGCTGCAGAAACATCCATCCAGATCCCTGCTGTGTTCCAGGGTCCCAGGTTTTCTCAATCAAGGCCCTGATCTTACATGACAGACCTGCTGAACATCTGACTGTCTCTGAGCTCTGCAATTCTGTCTAGAGATGCGGCTCAGTTGGGTCTCTTTGTGAGCTATCAAAGCCAGCCTCTGGCTCCCACAGTTAGCCTTTAACTGCTCGTCAAAGGCCCTCAGTTTCTCACAGACAGGCTCCCATCTCATTCTCTGCAGGGCATCAGCACAACAAAGTAGTAACCAGCTTTTGCAGACCTCTTCCTCTCCCCACCCATAATTTTCAGTTCTCCTTACTAAGGTATTTTCTCTGGTCACCACTGGTTAAAGGTTGAGCATCTGGGCCTCCACCCAGTGCCGGGGATTACCATGCACTACATATCACTCAGGATGATACCCTCTTTGCCTTCTGAGCTGTTTCACAAACTCATCTGCTTTCTCAGACCGCTCCTGGCACCACTTGCATTAGTTTGAATCCTTCAAGGGTTAGATGTGCAAGAGATTTGTTGAGGGACATGCCTGTGAAGGATAAAGGGGAGGAAACAGGAAAAGACAGGGAAGACCCTCAGATCACAGTGCACGTCTGACACCTGTGAAGGAAAGAGAACAAGAGGGGACTGGGTAAGGGGACTGGGTGTGGAAGAGCCAGGGATTGTAGCACAGTCCTTAGAAGCATTCAGTTGGACTGAAGGGGAGTCTTCCAGTCACAGTCACCAGATACCCACATCTCTCAGGAACAGACTTGCATTTCTACCCTTGCTATGGTCAGTCATTCATTGCAAGTGGCCCACAGGAAACACAACCTTGTACGAACATGGTAGAGGCTCCAGTGAGCTAGCAGCTGGGGCTGACAGTTAACGATGCTCCCTAGAGCAGGAGAACTGAGTAGTGCATTTTCATGAGCACCAAATAACACACTAATGACCAAACTAAGTCTGGCCAAGATGTTAATGACTGATAATGGCTTGAGGCATTAGTCACTTTAAATAACATTCACATTTTGATAGCTCTATACAAAGAAACAACAATAATAGAGTCATTTTAAGATGTATAACAGGACCCATGGAAAAAAATAACTTGGTGCAATTGAGTCTTCCTTTACTCTCCTCAAATCATACCATATAGGAAGCCATTCCACATGGTACATATGACCTTGATATTCTCATAAAATGGAAATAGTACCATTTTAGAATTCAAGAGATTAAGTTTCGGAGTAGGGAAAGGAATGCTCAAAATAAAGTCCATTTCTGTCTCCCTATCTTAGGCTGAGAGGTGAGTAGTATTACGATTGAATGAAGCAATTTTCCACCTGCATTTTTAATAGCCAGTGAAAGAGAGTGGTGATGCCACCCTGCGCTGCCTCTTAAAACTAGAAGGGCCGCTATAGTTCATGTCCGTGTACATCAGTCTCCTGCCTGGCAGCAAACCTGTGTGCAAGGTTCTCATCCCAAATTCCCAGAGGTTAATCGTCCTTGGCTTGTGCACCTCCAGTGACAGGGAACTCACTGCTTCCTGAGGTAGTCATTTTGTGGCAAGACAGCTCTAGTTCTACAATGTTTTAAAAGTGATTGAGTCAGCACTCTTTGCCACACTTGGCCATGTTTTCCACAAATTACCTCACTGACTCCTTACAATGACCAGACAGGAAGATTTTTCCCCATTTTAAAAATGGGGAGCCTGAGAAAGAGTGGCCCTTGGTATACCCAATGTCACATAGCTGAAATTCAACTCCAAGTCTAGTTCTATTCCTCAGTCTCCTCACAAATGCCTTAGATTATGTTGGAGTCAGTCTGTAGTTTCCACTTTTACTAGTTCCAGTTCAAATAGAACAAACCTAATATTATTTAACACATGACATCCCTTCAAATATTTGGGTGGGACCTTACATTATTCTATAACATTTTAATATCCAGTTTAAACACCCAATTTCTTGAACTATTCTTTGAATACATCAGTCCCAGATGTCCCCAAACATGCTCACCCAGACACACTTTAAGTCTCTAATATCCTTCCTAACACGGCACACCCTATACTGAGCATATCTTCCAGGCATCTTATAACTTGTGCAATGTGGAAGGAAACCATCACCTCCCATTCCCCACACACCATACTTCTGTTAATGCAACGACATTATGCTACTGACTCAATAAACTTACAAATAACTTAAGCCTCTAGGTCTGCTTCACATTATCGAATTGTATTCACATATTCTATATTAGTAAAAGTTTGGGGTTTTTTAAAAAAAATCATATTCATTCTGTTTAACTTAGAGCATATTAAAAATCAGTCTATTGCTCCAGCCTGTTAAAATTCTTAATGCCCATGGTAGCATTTGAAATCATGTGATCATCTATAAATTAGCGTTTTTGAAAGAGCATCTGAGGATTAACAAACACTGTAGAGACCAGCCTATCCCATTATCACCTATTACAGGATCTATTAAGACCTCATTCCCTCCTTCACTTCTAGTATCCTCTCCATCATAATGTTCCGGTTCCCTTCCTACTCATAGCAGAGCCCCTTGACGGAAGTGTCACCTTCACCTGGGAGCTTGTTAGAAAATGCAGACTGCCAGGCCCCATCCCTCTTATGGAACAGAATCTGCACTTCAACAAAATTGCAAGTGATTCTACGTGCACACTGAATTTTAGCTGCTTCAGTCTATGTACCTTGAACAGGGGATTTAGCCCCTCTGCCTCAGTGTCCTCGCCTATCAGAGGGAGGAGGATGAGAGGTGAAAAGCCCTACAGCCCCTAAGACCTCTAATTCTCTGCCTTTTCTTACTTCCTCAGTTGCCTTGAATTGTCCCCAGAACTGTCCTGCAGTTCCACCATAAAGGCAGGGGAAAATTGATGACTGATACAAAGATATAACTCATCCCTTTCAATATTAATAGCCATAAATGAGAATCTTTAACTCAGGAGTGGCAAGGCTCTGCATATGCAGCCTAGAGTCATTCGATCTCTGTCCTAATTGAATTCCAGATTTTTAGCTGAATTCCAGAAATATGACACTCGCTCAGAGACCCATGCCACGAAAGGGCTCTGAGATATGTCCTGTCCACCTGGGGAGATGGGGATTTAAAAAGGCACCTCTCCATATGAGGTAAAAGCACAGGCTCCTTTGGAATCAATAGATTGGAGTTCAAATCCGAACCAGTGTGCTCATCTGTAAATTAGGAGTAGTAAGAGCACCCATACTGTGGGTCACTGGGATTATTACATGAGATTATTTCTGTGACACACTTAGCCCAGAAGAGCTCAATAAATACTCAGTATTATTTTTATTGTTATCCTTTCATATCTAGAACAGAGATAATTTCAATTATCTCACAGTACTGGTATAAATATCAAATAATGTGTATGAATCTACTTTGCACATGGTTACAAATTACCCAACATTTTTTTTTTCTGACTTCTACTGATCACCCACAACACAGATGCATAACAAAGAACAAAACTGAAAAAAGGTGTATAGGTATCTGTCCTCTAAAAACCTGAACATCAAAATGAGGGTAAAAAGAAGAGAAATAAGCCAGAGAGGCTGGGCTCCAGTCAAATTTGTTGCCCCTACACAAACTTGCAGTGTCACCACAACTCAATATTTAATCTATGTGTGTAAGTCAGCATTCTACAGAGAAACAGAACCAATGGGAATAAGACAGGTTGATTGATTTTAAGGAAGTGGCTGAAGCCCAGAGGCTGCAGGGCATGCTGGCAAACTGGAGACCCAGAGAAGAGCTGATACCGCAGCCTGAGCGCACAGACAGTCTGGAGGCAGAAATCCCTCTTCCTCTGGGAAGAACTCGGTCTTTTTCTCTTAAGGCCTTCAAACCAACAGGATGAGGCCCACTCACTTTACAGAGGTAATCCACTTTACTCGAAGTCTACTGGTTTGAATGTTAATCTCATCTAAAAATACTTTCATAGAAACAGCCCAGCTGGTGTTTGACCAAGTATCTGGGTACTGTGGCCTAGCCAAGTTGATAAATAAAATCACACATCACACTATTTTACAGGTAAATACTGGCTCAATACAGTTTTTATTATATCTTGTCTTCCAGCCCCATAAGTGACTTATTCTACCAGAAAAAAACAATGATTGCTTTGTTCTGCTTGTCCACTGCAACCACAATTAGACAGACCTGTACCCCTGAAACAAATAATACATTATATGTTAATAAAAATAAATTGATAGATCCCTTTACTTTTTTAAAAAAGGAAAAGCCCTCCAACTTACTATGAATAACATAGTTAATGTTGTTACATGGGTGCAATATACCAGATCATATACTAGGCATTTTATACACTTTCACCATAACACACACCAATCCTGCAAGCTTAAATGATCTCTCCTCTACTAATGAGAATGCTAAGGTTTCTAACAGTTGTATTACCTCACCCAGTATCATACAGTGAGTCGCAACAGAACCAGAATTTGAATCAAGTTCTGTCTTATTCCAAAGCCTTTGCTCATTTTACTATCACACTGCTGATAGCAAAGACAACTTAGTACAGTGATTAGTTTTTAAGGGAAAAAAAAAAAGGTTAAACATTTTTAAAAGCTGGAACAAATGGCTCCACTAATTTTTCTATCCTTTTCTTCCCTCTCACTCTTCACTGCATTAGTATTTAATGTCATTTTAGGTGACAGAGAGAGAACATTCACCATTCCCTGTACATGATTTGTTCTAATAATATATCTTCCTCTTTTCAAACTGATTTTCCTTCACCAGTTAGTTATGGTAGGTCTATCAAGAGAAAGTTACTGCATTAAAATAAAGATGCTCTATGGTCAGCTGCAAAGGTACCTTCTTATCCTGGGTGGTCACTTTAATGGCACCAATCTGTAAGAGGTCAGATCAGCAACTCAATGCTCTCCTGTGCCCAAAGATAGTCATTCTAAGAGCAATGGGGTTCCTTGTCCTCTGAGGACTGTATTAAGCATTTTAAAGTCTAGATAGAAATGAATTGTCCAGGAAACTCACAAAGCTCATGAAGAGAACTTGACCCAGCTCTAATGGACTGACAAAAAGAGGATTTTTTTAAAAAGATACTTTTATTAGTCACATAATTATCTTAATTGCCACTGCCCCTTAGTAATGTTCATTATACAAAAGCTGTTAACACAGATGTTGTCTCTTCAGTATGGAGTCCCTAACTGGCACATGCTGTCACTTTAGGTAAGATCTTCATATCCCTTTAAACTTCAAAATGTTCACCTCACAATTTTAAGAGGATTAAATGAGATAATGCATGTGAAAAGTTGTTTAAAACTATAAATAAAACTATTTGAAAATAAAAAGCTTTTTTAAAAAATATTTACTTATTTATTTGACACAGAGAGAGATCACACACAAGTAGGCATAGAGGCAGGCGGGGGGTGGCGGGGGGGAAGAAGGCTCCCTGCTGAGCAGAGAGCCCGATGTGGGGCTCCATCCCAGGACCCTGGGATCCTGACCCGAGCTGAAGGCAGAGGCTTTAACCCACTGAGCCACCCAGGCGCCCCAAAAAGCTTTTTTTAAATAAAAAAGAAACTTATTTGAAATCAATTCAGTAGTCAAAACTTTAGTATCTAAACAGTTTAATAACCCAAAGTTGAGAATACCCAGTAAATGGTAGTGCTGGATTCAAACACCATGTGAACACCAATGCTCGTGTTCAGAATAGCTCCCCTAGCTCATGCATATCCAACTTCCTTAAAACAATACATGAAGTCCCTGGGTTTCTGGTGCAGAGCATAAAGTTGTACTGCACAGAGCAAGCACATCTGGGACAGCTCACAGAAAGAAAATAGAGATTTCCTGTATTTGTCAACAGTTCTAAAAATTTATATTTATATATAAATATATATTATATATATATTTATATATAATATTTACTTTATAAATATCATATATATTTATATGATATATGACAGTTCTAAAAATTTATATGATATGACAATAACAAGTTGGGAAAATGAAAGAAATTTTCTAAACTTAGTAATAATAACACATTATAACCAACCATGATAAAAAGTCTTTCCATTCTTGCTATAGAAAACATGACAAAATGGCTGTCATTGAAAGAAATGGTAAAGAAATTTACAGACAAAAATCTAGGCGAAAAATTCTATGACAATGTGTTAGGCATTTAATTCTATGACATTTGTTTTTAATCAGCTCTTTTAAAATCTGTACTTTGTTGTGATTTCTTGGTATAAGTAATTCTGTATCAATTTTGTATTCTAGTTTTTGTTTTTTTTTAAATGAGAAATAACAAAATTTTATCGGCTTTTGCCCCTTCAAAACTGAGTTCTACCCTGATTGCAGATTCTCTAGTAGGAGAGAATGTGATTAAAAATAGTGATTTGGGAAAGCAAATAAGAAATTCAGGCTTAGATCCTATTTAAACTTCTATTTCATAGTGATTATTCTTTTTATTCTCATAAGAATATCAATTTACCATAACTTAAGGAATACAAAGAAATCTTCATGTGAAAATTACTATAAAATAAGGTGTCTTTCACACAGTAATTTCAATGAAACAGTTATTAAATATTAATTGGGGAAATGTTTATAATAAATGTGATAGCACATCCCAGCTCCCCATCTTATATAAATAATAATGAGAACATGTATTTTATTTGAGCTAATATGATTACATTATGTATTCTTAAGTGGAAGGTAATCAAATATAACAAGTAACAAAATGAAAACAAAGCCTGAAAATATAGCGCCCAAGACAATGATAAGTTGAGCTAAATAAAACTATCATGACATTATACACCTATGATGTTGTGATTTATAATAAGAAATAAATATATTTGGTCTTTGCCCTATTCCTGGTACAAAGCTCTTAAACCCTTATAAATTCCGAAGCAATAAGAGCACTAAGAACATCTTTTGTTTTTATATTTGGTCTTTGACCCCGGTCCCTGAAACCCTCATAAATTCTTAAGTGATAAGAGCACTAGGCTCCTTTTGTTCTAATGAGGTGACTCTGAGTGGGCTCTGGATGGCTCCTAGATGGGAGGGCTGGTCACCAGAAAGACCAAGCCATGATTAGAAACTTGGAATTTTCAGCCCAATCCACCATCCTCCAGAGAGCGGAAAGGGGCTAGAAATGGAGTTAATAATTGATCATGTTTATGTAAAGAAGCTCCATAAAATCCCAATAGTATGGGGGTTGGAGAGTTTCTGGGTTGTGAACACATCCACATACCAAGAGGGAAACACACTCAAACTCCATGATGGCAGAAGCTTCTGTGCTTGGGAACTTCCCAGACTTGGCCTATGTACCTCTTCATTTAACTGTTCACCTGTATCTTTTATCAAATCCTCTATAAATTGTTTTTTTTCTAACATAATAATAATAAGAAGAAGAAGGAGGAAGCAAGTGAGGGAGGTTGGAGAAAATCATCTTTTCATCTCATTAAGAACGGTTATAAGAAAGAAGAAAAAGGGTGCCTGGATGGCTCAGTTGGTTAAGCGACCTCCTTCGGCTCAGATCATAATCCCAGAGTCCTGGGATCCAGTCCCGCCTTGGGCTCCCTGCTCTGAGGGGAGCCTGCTTCTCCTTCTCCCTCTGCCCCTCTCCTTGCTTGAAGTCTCCCTCTCTCTCTCTCTGTCAAATAAATAAATAATATCTTAAAAACAAAAAAGAAAGAAAAGAAATAAAAGAAACTGGTTATGAGAGAGAGCAAAGAGAACAATTAAATAATAAATAAAACATAATACATATGTTTATATTTATAATTATAAGTTATATATGTAAGTGTGTGTTTGTTCTGGGTCTTTAGACCCAACTAAGTTTTTTAAGTATTTAAAAACTGCTCAAGACTATACAATCTAGGTAGGGTGAAAAAACAAAAATCACAAATTATTCATAATGGTAGGGTAGAATGCCAAGGTAGAGACAGGGTTATTAAGCAATATAACATTATTGTGACTTATTTAAATCTAAAGAATTGGCATGATTTAGTAGAAACTACTTCTAGGTAAAATAATATTTGTGGAGTTAAGAAGTGCCTTGACAAACAGAGTTGTTTGTTGTTGTTGTTTTTTAAGATTTTGTTTATTTATTTGACAGACAGAGATCACAAGTAGGCAGAGAGCCAGGCAGAGAGAGAGAGAGGGGGAAGCAGGCTCCCTACTGAGCAGAGAGCCCAATGTGGGGCTCGATCCCAGAACCTTGGGATCATGACCTGAGCCGAAGGCAGAGGCTTAACCCACTGAGCCACCCAGGGGCCCCCCAAACAGAGTTTTTAATAGCATCTGGCTAATAGATCTTATCACAGCATCTGCCAATTTTTTACTAAAATATCTATCCATATATATATATATATATACTTGAGAAAATAAAAACATATAGCAGAATTATAATCAGAAAGGGAGGATTCTAACTCTCTCAGAGGTTGACAAGTCACACAAACAAATATAAAACTGTATTTTATATTGTATTATAAAAATATAAAGCATTTGAATAACATGATTAACAAGCTAAATCTAATAAAACATTACTTTATATATCACAAAAGGGAATATGTATTCTTTATTTTTTAAGATTTTATTTATTTATTTGAAACAGAGAGAGAGAGATCACAAGTATGCAGAGAGGCAGGCATAGAGAGAAAGAGGAGGAAGCAGGCTCCCCGCTGAGCAGGGAGCCCGATGCGGGCCTCGATCCCAGGACCCTGAGATCATGACCTGAGCCGAAGGCAGAGGCTTAACCCACTGAGCCACCCAGGCACCCGGGAATATGTATTCTTTTAAAACTCCTACATATTAGAAAATAGTATGGAGTTTCCTCAAGAAGCTAAAAATAGAACTACCCTATGACCCAGCAATTGCACCACTAGATATTTACCCCAACAATACAAACAGTGGTCCGAAGGGGCACATGCACCCCAATGTTTATAGCAGCAATGTCCACAATAGCCAAACTATGGAAAGAGCCCCGATGTCCACTCAGAGATGAATGGATAAAGATGTGGTATATATATACAATGAAACACTATGCAGCCATCAGAAAGGATGAAATCTTACCATTTATATAGATGTGGATGGAACTGGAAGGTATTATGCCGAGTGAAATAAGTCAGTCAGAGGAAGGAAATTATCATATGGTTTCACTCATATGAGGAATTTAAGATACAATGCAGAGGATCATAGGGGAAGGGAGGGAAAAACAGGAATGAGAAGAAATCAGTGAGCAAGACAAACCATGAGAGACTCAGAAAGAAACTGAGGGTTGCTGCGGGGGAGGTGGCTGTGGGGATGGGGTAAATGGGTGATGGGCATTAAGGAGGCATGTGATGTGATGAGCACTGGGTGTTATATGCAACTGATGACTTACTGAAGTCTACCTCTAAACTAGTGATGTTTTCTATATGTTGGCTAATTGAATTTAAAATTATAAAAAAAGAAAATAAACCGACTAAGCATCAAATTCACAAACTATAAACAGAACAACAAAATAAATATCAATAGAAGTAGAAAGGTCTAAGCAGAGAAATTAATAGAATGAAAAATACAGAAGAGTAATCATGATCAAGAAAATCAAGAACTAGTTCTTTCAACAAACACATGAAATAAACCTTTAGCAGTTGATGACAAATAAAGAAAGGACATAAATAAAAATATTAAAAATTAGAAAGAGTTGGTAATTTTAAATAGAGAAATACAGAACAATATTTAAATTGTAAGAAAATACTATAAAACTTTGTGGAAATAAGTGCAAAAACCTAAAAGAAATGGGTCACTTTTAAGGAAAATTATCAAAATTAGCTCAAGAAGTAGAAACCTGAATAGATAAGTAACTATACAGAAAAATGAAAAAGCAGTCACAGATCTAGCCCTGATAAAAAGGCACTAAAACAATAAGGTTTGAGTTCTACAAAATGCTTAGGAAACACATTAATGTTATGTTATGTTATGTTATGTTATGTTATGTTATGTTATTTACACTATTCCAGAACATAAATAAGAAACTTCTCAACTCATTCTGCTAGACTATCCTAACCATAATTTCATAATTGAATAAAAATAGCAAACACACATGCACATGTGCACACACACAAACACACACCTATAGGTCATTCTCACTCATGAACATGACTATAAACATTCCTGTATAAAATTATTGGAAAACAGAATCAGCAAGACAGCTATTGAATATGCATAATATTCTGGCAGACTTTATCCCAGGATTATAAGAATTCTTTATTAGGAAGTCTATTCATGAAATTCACAAGATTAACAGATTATATGGAAAAATTTAATCTTTTCAAATTACTCAAATTTTTTTGATAAAAGTAAAAACATTTAATGAATTAAAAAGAATACAGTAGCTGTGGGAGGGAGGACTTTCTTAAGGTAAAATATATCTCTTAGAAACATAGAACAAGGGGTGCCTGGGTGGCTCAGTTTGTTAAACAACTGCCTTCAGCTCAGATCATGATCCTAGAGTCCTGGGTTCGAGTCCTGCATCAGGCTCCCTGCTCGGCAGGGTGTCTGCTTCTCCCTCTGACCCTCCCCCTTCTCATGCTCTCTCTCTCTTTCATTCTCCCTCTCTCTCTCAAATAAATACATACAACCTTAAAAAAAAAAAACACAGAACAAGTATTATACTTTGAATTTGAGAAACAAGGCACAGGGGAAAAGAGGAAAAAATGAAACAAGATGAAACCAGAGAGGGAGACAAACCATAAGAGACTCTTAATCTCAGGAAACAAACTGAGGGTTGCTGGAGCAGAGAGGAGTGGGAGGGATGGGGTGGCTGGGTGATGGACATTGGGTGGGTATGTGCTATGGTGAGCACTGTGAATTTTGTAAGACTGATGAATCACAGACCTGTACCCCAGAAACAAATAACACATTATATGTTAATGAAAACTAAAATTTAAAAAAATGTTAAATATTATACTTTGAGTTGACATTAAAATAATTCTTTCTTTTTTTTAAGATTTTATTTAATTATTTGTCAGAAAGAGAGAGAGAGAGCACAAGCAGGCAGGGTAGCAGGCAGAGGCAGAGAGAGAAGCAGGCTCCCCGATGAGCAAGGAGCCTGATGCGGGACTTGATCCCAGGATCCTAGGATCATGACCTGAGCCAAAGGCAGCCACTGAACCAACTGAGCCACCCAAGTATCCCCATTAAACTAATACTTACTAAAATCAGAAGACAAGGATACAGGTAGCCAGTGAATACTATACTGGAACACGTACCCAAAGCATTAAAATGGCAAAAAGAATAAGGGAAAAATGTCATTATTTGTACAAAATAATGTTGTATAATATAACAGAATCAACCAAAAACTGTTAGAATTAATAAGAAACCCCCAAAGTTGCAGGATATAAACAAACTTCCAACATTCTATATCTTAGCAATGATCAATTTTAAAAGGTCATTTAAAAAGGATTCTATTGGGCACCTGGGTGGCTCAGTGGGTTAAGCTTCTGCCTTCAGCTCAGGTCATGATCTCAGGGTCCTGGGATCAAGTCCCACATCAGGCTCTCTGCTCGACAGGGAGCCTGCTTCCCCCTCTCTCTCTCTGCCTGCCTCTGCCTATTGCCTGCCTCTCTGTCAAATAAATAAGTAAATAAAATCTTTAAAAAAGAAAAAGGATTCTATTCAAACTAGCAACCAATAAATAAACAAGCTTATAAGTATATCTAACATAGGAACTATAAAAATTAACTAACAACAGAAGATTAGAATAAATAAGAAATATGCCCTTCAACGGACGAAAGGATAAAGAACATATGGTCCAGGGCGCCTGGGTGGCTCAGTGGGTTAAAGCCTCTGCCTTCGGCTCGGGTCATGATCCCAGGGTCCTGGGATCGAGCCCTGAGTCGGGCTCTTTGCTCAGTGGGGAGCCTGCTTCCCTTCCTCTCTCTCTGCCTGCCTCTCTGCCTACTTGTGATCTCTGTCTGTCAAATAAATAAATAAAATCATTAAAAAAAAAAAAAGAAGATATGGTCCATATATACAATGGAGTATTATGCTTCCATCAGAAAGGATGAATACCCAACTTTTGTATCAACATGAATGGGACTGGTGGAGATTATACTGAGTGAAATAAGTTAAGCAGAGAAAGTCAAGTATCATATGGTTTCACTTACTGGTGGAGCATAAGGAATAACACGGAGGACACTGGGAGAAGGAGAGGAGAAGTGAGTTGGGAGAAATTGGAGAGGGAGACAAACCATGAGAGACTGTGGACTCTGAGGGGAGGGGGTTGGGGGTTACAAGGGCCTGGTGGTGGGTATTAAGGCAGGCACGTATTGCATGGAGCACTGGGTATGGTGCATGAACAATAAATCTTGGAACACTGAAAAAAAAAATTAAAAAATAAAGGAAGAAAACCATTATTTTAAAGTTGTCAATTTTCTCCCAAAATCAATCTATAAATTAAATGTTATCCCATACAAATCCCAACAGAATATTTTTAAAGGAACTTGACAAATTGGTTCAAAAATTCCCGTGGAAGAGAAGAATATAAAAACAACCAACATGCTTTTGAAACAGAATAACAACAGCTTTTCCTATAAGATTTCAAAAATATACTAAAAGGTTGTTTTAGTATTAAAGTAGTATGGTTAAGAAATAGGATAATAAATGGAAGGTAATAAAGAATCCAGAAATAGTAGTCTCTCTCACTTGTTCCCTTCCCTTGCCACACACACATACATGTGTGCATGAGTACACTCTGGTATTTGGTTAATATTAGATGTGACATTTCACATCAGGGAGAGGGGAGTAAAACAGAAAAGTAATTTAAGAATTTGAGTTATAGACAAAAAAAACATCTTTCTCTCTACCCATCTTAGGTTCCCTGCTTGGGGCTTTGTATATTGGACTGACAAAAGAGAGACTAACAATAGTAAAGTATAAATGTATTTAATATAAATTTTGTATGACACAGAAGCCTTCATAGGAAATGAGGACCTGAAGCAGTGGTAAAATCTGAGCCTTTTTCTACTAGGTTTGATGAAGAGTAGAAAGTTGTGAGAAAATATGCTAGATAAAAGGGTATGAGCAAGGGTAGTAAAGTAGGAGAAATTCAGTAAGCCTAATATGTTTGGATTCCTCTTCAATCCCTCCATCTTCAAAGACAAGGATGCTCCTTTCCTCCAGGTATAAGGAGAGCACCTCTCATCTGAGGGTCTTATGACTTGCTTCCAGGTAGAAGGGGGTTGATCAGAAAGTTCTTCTTGTACCTGCCATTTCTCAGATTCTTCCAACTTAAAATATTCAAAATGCCAAAGCATCATATTTTGGAATAACATGTCCTAAACCCTGTCACATGTAAAAGCTATCTATTGCAATGCCATCTGTAATAGAAAGAACTTAAAGGAGTGTCCCTGAAACAAAGCATCAATAGGAGGATGGTTAAATAAATTACAGTAATCCACACTATGGAATACCATACAGTTATTAAAAAGAATAAAGTGGACCAATTGTACAGGAATAAAGTGGACCAATTGTACAGGAATAAAAGATCTCTAAAATACATGAGCTGGAAAAGAGCAAGTGGCAGATAATTCCTTGCAAAATAAAACAACCTCTATATTCACAATGTGTATATGTACACATATGTATGTAAAAGAGCAGTGAAATGACTAGAAAATTATATTATTAACCGTAACAGGGAAATGGGCATGTTTATGTGTATACAGGTGATAGCAGGCTTTAAAGGAAGATTACCATATTTTATTCTACATCCTTACTTGTTTTAATCTCTTATAAGAATGTAGTTATATACTGCTTATATAATAATATACAATTTCATAAACAACAATATTCAAATAATCAAGATTTTACCTCCCTTTAGGGGAAACACAACAGCAGTAAGAAGTCCTGGAACATACTAGTTCTGCCTCTTAAATTATCTGGATTATCATTTCCTTATCTATAAAATGAGGATTTTGACTAGATTATCTCATTTCTCTAATAAATTTTATATTTCTATGAGACTATAAAATATAATTAAATATTTTTTCACTTTTTTATACTTTATTTCTAACTTGCATTTAACAATACATCAGTTTTATGGTTATATTACCATTTACTACAAGTGCAATAATTAAATTTTTGCTTAAGTAAATTTTGTCTGCCACAAATATAGTTACCTACTTCTATACTTAAAAATGATAGAGTTTAGTTTGTTATCATAACAGAATTGCTACATGGTCAATGAATATTATAATGAAAGGATACAAATCACACAATTGTTCTTGTCGGGAAGAAATGTGGCTAATTTGACTTTCTTAAACTCTCTCAGTTCTATTCATTAAATCTGAGAAAAGAAAATGACATAATATAAAATTTCCATAAGAGAAGATCAAGCCTTTCTCCAGAAGAAGTAAAGGAAGAGTTTAAGCTAGAAAAAAAAAAAATGTCCTTCATTTGAAATTTTTTTTTAATTTTATTGATTTATTTTTCAGAGAGGGAGACAGAGAGATAGAGCATATGCAGGGGGAGTGTCAGGCAGAGGTAGAAGCAGGCTCCCCACTGAGCAAAGAGCCCGATGTAGACCTCGATCCCAGGACCGTGGGAACATGACCTGAGCCAAAGGCAGACGCTTAACCGACTGAAATACTCAGGCATTCCTGAAATCTTCAAGAAAATATGTTCCCAATTCTTCAAGATATTGAGACAAAGGCAAAATGACATTATTTGAGGGGAGGGATTATTTTCATGCAAAAGTGCCTGAATAATTCACCTAGAACTTTCTCTAGATCATCACCCTGGTAGTGAATCCTAGAGGAAAGAAAAAAAAGAATTTGTAGGTTCATCAGCAAAGAGTTCTACCTTCATAAGCCACCCAGTCACTCAGAATCCAAATACAATTTGTATCCTGGTTCAGGAGGACATATAGTTGGAAAATGGAAAGAGTTCATGAGCTCAAGAATAAAGCAAGAATATCCACTCTTTCCACTATTGTTCAACAGTACAGAGAAAAATGACCAAATAAGATGTTCCTGGCTTGACAGTAAAATCAAAAGCAACAAAAGCAAAAATAAACATTTAGGGGTTCATCAAACTAAAAAGTTTTTCCACAGCAAAGGAAACTACCAACAAAATGAAAAGTTTATCCACAGCAAAGGAAACTATATACAAATATACTTGTAATTTTTAAAAAAAATTTGTAAATTACAAGTATATTTGTAAAGTATATTTACAAATATACTTGTAATTTACAAAAATTACAAGTATATTTGTAAATCATATACTTGAAAGGGGTTCATATCCAAAATATATAAAGAACTCATACAACCCAATAGCCCCCACAAAAAAATCTGATTTAAAAAACGGGCATTGTATCTGAACAGACAATTTCTGAAGAAGACATACAGATGGCCAACAGGTACACAAAAAGATGCTCAACATCACTCATCATCAGGGAAACGCAATGCAAAACCACTATGAGGTATCACTTCACACACATTAGAATGGCTGTTATCAAAAAGATAAGAGTTAACAAATGTTGGCAAAGATGTGGAGAAAAGGGAACCCTCATGCACTACTGGTGAGAAGGTAAGCTGCTATAGGCCCTATGGAAAACAGGATGGGAGTTTCTCCGAAAATTAAAAATAGAGCTACCATATGATCCAGCAATCCCACTTCTGAATATTTATCCAAAGAAGATGAAAACACTAACTCAGAAAGATATATGCACCTTCATGTTCGCTGACTGAAGCATTATTTACAATAACCCAGGTGTCCATTGATAAGTGAATAAAGAAGATAGAGTGTGTGTGTGTGTGTGTGTGTGTGTACACATACACAATGGAATATTATTATCTAGCCATAAAAAAGAATGAAATTTTGCCTTTTATGACAACATAGATGGACCTTGAGGGCATTATGCAGCGTGAAATAAGTCAGACAGACAAATACCTCATTATCTCACTTGTATGTGGAATCTAAACAAACTGAACTCAGATACAGAGAACAGATTGGTGGTTGCCAGAACCAGACTTGGGGTGGGGATTGGGGGGAGCACAAATAAGTGAAAATGGTCAAAGGGCACAAACTCCAGTTATAAATAAAATAAATATACATCCTAGGGATGTAATGTACAGTATGGTTACTATAGTTAATAATACTGTATTATATAATTTTGCATATTTTAAAGATGCTAAGAGAGCAAATCTTGAAAGTCCTTATCACAAGAAAAAAAAATTTGTAACCACCTATGGTGACAGATGTTAACTAGACTTATTGTGATGATCATTTCACATTATATACAAATATTAAATTGTTATACATCTCAACTAATATTATGCAATCCCAATCAAAATCTGCACAGGTTTTTCTGTAGAAATCAACAAGTTGAGTCTATGAACATATAAATGATGTAGAATGCCAATCCAACTTTGAAAAAGAAGAACAATGTTAGAGGACTTGCACTAGTTGATTTCAACTTCTTATGAAGCTACAATAATCAGAGCAATGTAATACTGATTGCCTCTGGGTTGACTGGAACGGTACATAAGGGAGCTTTCTGGGGAAAAGTAAAAGTTCTGTATCTTTTGATAATTTCACAGGCATATAATTTTTCAAGATAAATATATCTGCATACCTGGCCTATTTGTGGTGGTTGAGCTTCTTTGATAGACAAAAAAAGAAGCAGCAGTGGAAGAAGAAATGAAGAAAGAGAAAGAAGAGGAGGAGGAAGAGGAGAAGAAGAAATGCTTGCTTTCACAGCAGCATCAGGAGAAAGAGACAGATAATGGAGAAAAAGTATAATAAGGAAAGTTATGACATGTTAGAGAGTGACAATATTGTGGGAAAGAGAAAAGTCCAGTAGGCTAAAGGAGCATAAAAGCCCTGGGAGGATGCCGTTTTATACTGAGTGATAGGATGATCTCAGTAGAGCAAACACCTGAAACCATGTTCCAACTTCTTAGAGGAAAGAACATTCCAGGCCTTCAGGCCTAGGAAGTGCAGGGAAGCCAGTGTACCCACAGGAGAACTTTCTTAGTGCAATTCCAATAGAATGGAACTTCCTCTAAAGATCCAATGAGCACCTCCCTGAGCTGTTCCACCTGAGCTTAGTTAGGGACCTGCTGTCTAATGACATGTGTTAACCCAGAGGACAATGGAAAGAAGAGAAAAATGGTGGCTTCTTTACATTGGTTATCCCATTCTGTGTATACTTCAATGTTGCATGCTCGAGGCAGGAGGTGAAGTGTCTCATTGCTGAGCTCTGGTCACATATCTGGCATGGACAGACACTGGTGCACTCTCAAAAATTTTGTTTCTGAGAGATTAAAAACTAAAAACAAACAGAACAAAACAAACAAAAACAGTGTTCGTTTCCCAATGACTCTCAGGTCTTAACCATTCCCTGCACTGGGGTAGAGAAAGGGCAAATTACAGCAAATAAGAATGTTCCAAGCCCTTGAGAGCCCCCAGAGGTAGGCAGGTGGCTTCTGGAAAGAAAAGAGTACAAACGACCATAGCCAGGGTGCACAATTTTGAAGACAGTGGATATTTACTGATTTCCCAGAATATAGCACTGTGTGGTCACACAAATGGGAATTCACTCTGGTGTTGTTTTCTAGAAGACAGTCTATTTTGCTTGCTGTGTCTGTGATGGGCACCCGTGTGATAACGACAAACATCAGTTGGCCTAGCCAGTTCAAGCAGCTTTCCTTAATAATCTCTTTCTTTTTGTTTTTGTTTTTGTTTTTAACCTTGGGTCTTCATAAAGGAAGCCAAATACTAGTTGGAAAGAGCTGAGCCAACACTGTGATTCCTAGTTAGACATAAATGCCAAATACAAAAGAAAGCATAAATATTGGACAATGATCCCTCCTCTTTCAGACATAGCCCAGCTTAAGAAACTCATATCTAGAAATCAGAGCAGTAGCAGAGCCTGGAACTGTTTACTTGGAGATGTGAGGCAAGTAGGAGGAAATTTAGCTACTATTTTATAGTTCACTACTGCTATTAAGTACATAACTGAGCCTAGTTTTAGGGAAACTCCCTGCTAACTAGCCTGTTCTGTCACTGTGGATTCAAGCCACTGCTATAGTTTAATGACTCCATAGAAACAGGGAAGGATCTACTTCATGGCAGTTAATTTTCAGTTCTACAGTTTTAAGAAAATATTTGGTATTTACTTAATAATGCTTATTAACTCAAAATCAATGTGAATCAATTAACATGAAAGTGTTATCTAATCGTCTAATGTGAAGCGCTTAACCGATGTGTTTCCCAAGTTTTCTCCCCATTGTATTCAGTTTTAATTTGTGTGACAAGTTTCACCTCACAAAATGCTTCCTCCTATTTGATTTTTCTTAAATGCATATTGAGATCTGTTTATATATTAATTTCTGCTAGAACGGTAAACTTCTCTTTCACGCCTCTTCCCCAAGGCCTTCATAAAGGCCTCTTGAGTGGCTATAAATGTCTCTTTATAAACACTTAATTAAAAACTGTGTCACAGTTAGAGTCAATCTGGTCTGCACTCTCATGCCAAAAAGCAGTCTTTCAAGCTGTGCATTTTACTCTTAACTTTCCAGTGTAGCTTTAGAATCTCAATCAATTCTTTAAGACATGCAAATGTTCTTTTCCCTTTGGCTTAGCAGTAGCCACTGGGAAATACATATGTATAATTCCTTCCTGGTTATGCGTGTGCTGTAACAATAATCAAAGCTAGATGCCAAAGAAGCTATTTCAGAGCGTTTTTCCAACATTTAACTTTCAGCCTTCCTCTTGGCCCAGCCAGGTGGATCTTGAAAGTGCCACACAAAAATGCAGCCTGTTTGTAGGATTAATCTTAATGCATTCTCGCAACTTAATTTCTATTTCTGCTGTTGGGCCTCTTGCCTACAGCTCCCTCTCCCTCCAACCTACTCTCCACTTTTGCTAGGGTGTTCTAAGGACGTTTCCAGGCCTGCCTCAGACAGCCCTCTAGGTTCATCATCTTCATCCCCTTAACACCCAAGCCCAGTAACATACTTGTGCTCTAATCGTGGCATCACTAGCAATTCCCAAAGACACCATGGGTTGCGTGTCTTTGTACACATTCCCTCTACCTGCAATGTCCTTGTCCCCTGGTGGTCTTCCATCCATCCTTCCATAGTCGGTTCAAAACCCATCTCCTCTGTGAAGTCTCTCTCATTGCTCTCCCCCAACCTGGGCAGAGTTGAGAATTCTCTGCTAGTTCCCATAGCACCATGGGGCCCTTCTCTATCCTAGTATCTATCATATAATCTTTAATTATGACTTTCATTACTGTCTCCCCACTAGTCTGTAAGCTCCTCAATAGTGAGGATATTTTTCATTCTTATATTCTCAGCTGCAGCACCATGCCTGGCATCTGACAAGCAATCAAGAAGTCTTCCTGAATAAACAGAAGCTGATACAAATGTGGTTAAGTATGGATTTTCCGGCTCTCCCACACATTTGGAAGCATGTGAATCCCACACTATGGAGATGGATGACCTCTGTTCAAAGGGGGTCTAAATTCCCGAGCAAGAAAAGAAACCTGCAAATGATACCATTTCTAGATGCCCTCTCACCGGATCCTTATCTCTTGTGTCTGATGGTATATGGGAAAGGATCATGGAAGCATTTCTGCTGAAGGCATCCAGAACACACCACTATGGCATAACAATTATTTTGAGCTTCAAGTATTTGAATTCCTGAAATGCTTTTTTTGACTAAAAGCAGAATCTCCAAAAAAACTTCAAAGAGCTCAATTGTCATAAATTCCCTCCTCAGAAGCAAGTAGGGAAGATTCACTCTTCCACCTAAACACACAGTGTTAAAAAACCATTATTTCCCAACTATTTTCCTAAAAGCCCATTTACCTTTCCAAAAAGTCACTTGTTTTCCCTTAAGTGACCTTTGATCCCTACCCTTTCCCCTATTAGGAAGTCATTTGTTTTCATAAATGCCCTTCTCCCTCTTACTTTTCCCTATTAAGACTGTAAATAACCCCCAAATTCTAATGACCCCTTTGAATCATGTTATTCTGTGAACTCCCATGTACATGCTTACATGAATAAAAACCTGTCTTTTCCCTCACTAATCTGTGTTTTGTCAGTTTAATTTGAAGGCCTCCAAACACTGAACCTAAGAGGGTAGCAGCAGTTTTTCTTCCCCTACACACATTAATCTGTACATGTGTGTATATGTATTTATGTGCCTATAGATACACACAGTCACATGGACAACTGGTCACGCCTACAGAGGGCTCCTATGGAAGATTCTGTTTGAAGGAAGAGGTCTATAGCTAAAATAAACAAATAAAAAACAAATAAAACACCAAGCCATAAAATGAGGCCATTTTCGTTGATGAAATTTCATCAGTTTTACAAAAATATGAATGGCCTAAGACCAGAACAGCAAGCTGGAAGGTAACCTATAGCTCCCATTACAGTGTAGGAGAAAGAAACCCAAAATTAGAGACAAGACACTAACTTTTGAGCCCTGTTCTGGATGTGACTGCCTCCCCCATAAGATTCCTAGGCTGCATGAGAGTAGTGACTCTTTGTTTTGTAAGCCATGGAATCCTCAGGGCCTAGAAGAGAGACTGGGACATGGTAGCCATTCAATGGCTAGCTATCAAACAAATGAACAAAGTCTCTTGTACTTATCTAAGGAACTCTGGATTCTCAACTTGCTAAAGTAACTTTTGTAAGCTGCAAATAATCAACTTTAAAATATCTATTTTAAAGATAAAACAAGCATAAAGACCTATACCAGAGAGTTGTTTTAAAGATTAAGTAAGATAGTTCCTATAAAATACACAACAATGCCTAACACAAAAAAAAAATCCAATAAGGATTATTTTTATAATTAATATTACTATTAGTACTCCCTGGCAGAACTGAAGTTTCTCCTTGAAGCACTTTTTTTTTTAACCTCTTAGAGGCAAGGTATACGAAGGCTGGCTATTCTAGGCAAATTCGTTAACTTCTCTGAATCTATAGTTCTTTAACTTAAAACATGAATAATAATGCCTTCCTTCCAGGGTTGCTGTAGGGTCAGTAAGGTAATATAGATACTCATATAGTTGGCTTTCAATAACTATTAGCTAATTGTCAACCAACAGGCTCATCTTGGTGATAATAATGCTAATAATGGCTGCACTTGGGGTGTACATTCTATGAGTCTACATAGATCATTCAGTCATCACAAGGTAAGCATTATTAGCCCCATTTTATGATGTAGAAACTGACACTCATAAGGGTTAAGAAACTTGTTTGACATCACACAGCTAATAAGGAGAGGAGTAGGATTAAAAGTGACATATACCTCAGCCCCACAGCACACAATCTTTTCTCTCGGTCCTGCAACTTTTGCAAGCCTTGCCCCGTGAACTCCTGCCTGCCCTGTCTGCATTGTCCCCAAGAGGGACACGTGTTACCCTGCATGTCAAGGCTAAAACACAGCATACCTCCACCCCTCATGAATCTGTCAGCCACAGAGACTGTCCATGGCAGGCAGGGACAGGGCTGTTCTCTACGTTGTTGGTTAGAGAAGCAAATTTGTCATCCACCCATAAGCAAGTATAAAGAATTTCAAGTCTGCTTTTAAATCGGCCTCATTTTTATACCATTTTATCTCCACTCTTTTTCTTCTTTCTCAGCTTTTTCTAACCTGTACTTTACATATGTTTGTCAGATATCTGAAAGCATATTTGGAGTAAGGTAGGAGTATCATAAGTAAGCTGGCAAACATACTCCACAGGGAATGCACTTGAATGCCCCAGGAAAATCCAGAAAGCACACTTCATGACAGAAGCGCTGTAACAGGAGACAAAAGCCCTGCATTCCAGCCCAACTCCCTGCTGAGTGCCAAGTGAGTCACACAGGAAAACCACACACCTTCACAACCAAGCTGCACCAAACTGCCTCACTGAGCCCCAAGAAGTTGTGAATGAGGTCTCCAGGCAAAATAGACAGCAAAGAAACAGAGGCTTAGAAGCCTAACCTTGTACAACAGTACAACTGGGGCAGGAGGACAGAACCAGGGACCATGGTGGGTTCAGGCTTGAAAGAAGGTCCAGCGGCTTTCTCACGAGGCCAGTGCCTACCCAGGAGCCACCAGCAATTCTCAAGGCAGAAAAGGGGTGCAACAGAGAAGTCTTACCCCTGGTGCTGTTCTCAAGGAACAATAGAGAACAAGATTTAGGCATTGTTTTCAGAGATGCAGAGTCTACCTTAAATCTTGCTGCCTTTTCAAAGCTGGTGTTACCACTGAGTGGTGACCTAAAATTTTGTCAGAAACCACCCCAGCTTCAGGTCTAGATGGTTGCTGGTGATATTTTAGTTGCACAAGGGAAGGTGGGTATTTTTTTTTTTTTAAAGATTTTATTTATTTATTTGACAGACAGAGATCACAAGTAGGCAGAGAGGCAGGCAGAGAGAGAGGAAGGGAAGCAGGCTCCCTGTTGAGCAGAGAGCCCGATGCGGGACTCGATCCCAGGACCCTGAGATCATGACCTGAGCCGAAGGCAGCGGCTTAACCCACTGAGCCACCCAGGCGCCCCAAGGTGGGTATTTTTAAAACATAAATTAAATCATATATCTCCCTTGCCTATAACCCTCCAATGAGTTTCCATTTCACTTAAAATAAAATTCCAAGTCCTCACCAGACCCTACAAGGGTATGGCCCCTGCCTGCCTTTCTGAGGGACCTCCCAACCCTCTCCCCTACCTCCCTGTACTTCAGCTACCAGAGCCCCCTCATGACGGAAAGGGCTGAGCCCACCCTATTCTTCTCTCAGCCTGAGATGCCCCCACGAAGATCTTTGCAAGGCTGGCTCTTGGGTCTAGCTAAGCCAGCACCTCCTCAGTAGGGTCACCCCTAACATCCCAAACCCCCAAAGAGTCATTGCCCATCTCATCACCTGGTTTTATTTTTTAATGGAAGTATCACCATCTGAAGTTATTTTGTCCTTACTGCCTTCTTGTTTATGTAGCTTCTTTTTGCCAGAATGTAAGTTCCATGAGAAGGGGCACTTGTCCTATTACCTCATTAAGCTCTGTGTCCAAGCCTTGATTTCATACCACACAGCCAAACCCTCATGTTATCCTCTTTGCACTAGGAGGTCTCATGTCACAGAAGGAACTGGTCTGACACCACAGTGCCTGTGTAAGGCATTTGGACCCAAAGCAACCTACCTCCACATCATAAAGCGTTGTCTCCATAAATATTTGTGGCAGAAAGGCAAAAGCAAGAAAGGCAGAAGAGAGGAGTTGCATGGGTCTTACTCTATTTATACAGTCCCTCATGCTCCCAGCCACAAAGACTCTGACCTCCCTTTTGCAGAACTCTAGGACTTCTCTCATCCAGGCAAGCCTCAGGGTCACAGAAGATGCTGGGTTCCTGGGAGCATGGACTATGTCCTTCCTATTCACTGGTGTGTTGGCTGGAGCACCAACCATGAGGCACAGCCTCTGACCTGGAGCTAGCCCTCAATAAAATACATGTTGACTGAATAAATAAGAGTAAGGATGAAGGAAGGTGGTTGAAAGCAATCCAGTTTCCCTCATCCCTGATGGCACTGTCCATCAAGGAGGCTTTGAGAGCATTACAACAGGCCTCAATCTTAAACATGCACCTGAATCATCCCAAAGAACTTCTGAAAAATACCAATTCCTGGATCTCACCTCCAGATTCTGTACTTCCAGGCTGGGGAGCTGATGCAGAGCCAGACTGCAGAGTCATGGTATTCAATATTAAGGGTTATTGATGGCTAGAATCCATATGAGGATTTTCTCCTTTATTTGGTCAATGGCCCAGAACTTCTGGATAATGATGAAGCTCAGTCATTCCCTATGCTGTATGGAACCTTGTACCCTGTGGGTATCTGATAGATGTTGGTTGATATTAACAGTAATAAACCTTTCCTTTAATCCTTCTGAGCATCTTCTAATGAGGAATCCAGTTCTGCCATGTCATTGTGAATGACTGACTTACAGGTCTTGAGCTAAGTATAATATAATTCATCTAGTTATGAGGCAGGAAAATGAGTATAACCTTCCTGAATGTAGCTGGCAGGTACTGAGAAAGAGGCCAGGCCCTCAGCTCAGGCTGGGAGGAAGTGAGTGTAGCCTTCAATAGAAGCTTAGTAAGTGCTGCAAGAGTCACTTGAAAAGAAGGTGACAGAAAAACTCCAATGGAAAACCGGTCTTAAGATAATCCAAAAGTGGGGCACCTAGGTGGCTCAGTGGGTTAAGCCTCAGCCTTTGGCTCGGGTCATGATCTCAGGGTCCTGGGATCGAGTCCCACATCGGGCTCTCTGCTCTCTGCTTGCCTCTCTGCCCACTTGTGATCTCTCTCTGTCAAATAAGTAAATAAGTAAAATCTTAAAAAAAAAATCTTAAAAAAAAAAAAAAGATAATCCAAAAGTAAGTCTTAAAAGAGAGCCAGTTTGGGAAAAGGTAAGGTATCAAAGGAGAGAAATCAAATACCAAGCATGACCTCCCAGCAGAGAGCCCAAAACAATACAATGGTCTTTCCAGTAGGCAAGATATTATTAATGAGGTACTTTTCCTTCAGAGAGATCAAAGCATTTTGCTGTATGACTCACATTTGCCCTCTGCATTCTGATTAGATGATGACTGTGCCTGGGACAGAGGTGAGGAAACTGAGGCATGGGGGAATAAAGCAAAATGAAGCTGTCTGCATAATCTACCTGGGGCAAAGTCAAACCCCACATGAATGGGTCTCCAGATTATAAAGCCCAGGTTTGTGCCCACTGACATTAGCCCACAGCTCATATGACAGCAACAAAGTACAGTATAGAATAGTAAGATCCGAAGAATGAAGTATCTGGATTAGGAGTTGTGAGGCTCAGACTGGCAGACTAGCTCAGATCTCTAAGATGGGCTCCCCAAAGGCTGCCCCATGACCAAACACATCCACCTCTTAGCCCAGCCCTGGGTCAGCAAGACTGAGTGGCCAGGTATGGTCTGGTGTGAACCAGGGATCCTAGTTAGGGCCTCAGCCATAGAGAAAGAAGGGAGGAGGAGGCCTCTTCAGGTTGCAACTCAGCCCCTCTGACCACAGTAAAGGGTGGAGAGCATACTGGTGGGACCCCTAGGCCACCCTCAGCCTTGTCTTCCTCTCCACACTTCCTACAGGTGACTCTGTCCACACCAGGCAAAGGCCTGGACAGGGTCTCCTAAGTTCCTCACATTATCCAGGGCCCTGCAGATGTTTCACTGGTTCCTCAAACTTAGCAGGCCTAAAACAGCACTGATCTTCCCCAGCAGACAACTGCGTCTTTTCTGTCTTCCCCAATTCAGGGAAGACCACCAGCATCCAGTTGGGCATTGTACCCCCACATCTCCATTCTGCGCCATAGACAGCCATCCACCCTCTCCTCAGCTGCACCTCCTCCTGGTCCTTCTTCTCTTAGCCACTGCCTTGATTCTGGATCTCAATACTCTCTGCCAGGGATGCCACAGCAACCTCCCTCCCTAAGCTACCCCTTACAACGGCATCTCTGCAATGTTGCCAAGCTGGCTGTAATGGAATTCCTTTGTAGTTCCCCATCACTTTCAGAATTAAACCCAATCTCCTTAGTGTGGCACCAGGCCAAGATCTTTATGATTTAATCAATACACCCTCCTCTCCAGTCTTTTTTTAATAGGAAGTCAGAAACTAGTAACAAGAACTTAGGGATTATCCAAGTAGAGAAAGACCCCACCCTGTTTCTATGCCCCAGTTGTACCAAGAAACAATGTACCATGTCCCTGTCTCCATGCCCGGACAGGGAGCTCCCTTCCCCTCTTTCTCCACCTGGATAACCCCGACTCCAAGTATTAGTTTCCTAGTTACCACTGTAACAACATACACAAACTGGTTGGCTGAGGACAGGAAATTTATTATCTTACAGTTCTGGAGGCCAGAAGTCTGAAATCAAGGTATCAGCAGGGCCATGTTCCCTCTAGAGGTGTGAGAGAAGGAAGAGTTCCAGGACTCTCTCCTGGCTTCTGGTAGCTCCTTGGCTTGTGGCAGCATAATTCCAATCTTCCTGAGGCATTATCCCTGTGTACATGTGTGTGTGCACGTGCACACGTGTGCGCCTTTGTGTCTAAATCTTCCCCTTTCATCAGGATACCTACTGGGTTAGGGCACAAGCTAATGACCTCAATTTGACTTAATTAACTCATAAATGTGCTAACTCCAAATAAGGTCAGATTCTGAGGTACTAGGGGTTAGGATTCCCACATATCTTTTGCAGGAGGGGACAATATTCAATTTGTAACAGTCCTTAAAGCCACAGCTTACACATCACCTCCTGGCTGAGCAGGGCTGGGTGCCCTTTCCCCTGCACTTCCCTGTATCCTGTCTAGTCCCTGTCACATCATACTTATAATCCACTTCTCTGTGTCCCCCATCCTACCATGACTCTGAAAAAAGGAACCAACACCTTCATCTCTGTAGTCCTAGGTCCTCCTCTGCCCAGTGCTGGGTACATCATGGGCATCAAACATTTGGGGTTGAGGAATGAACACAGATGGTAATGGATTTTGCAAGCTGTGCCGCTGGCCCCATTACTTGCCTTCACCACAGGAGTACAAGGGAACACACGGTCAGCAGGCTTGACTGACCTCTGTCCAGACTCCAGCCTCAAGGACAACTAGGTGAGCTGGCAAATTTAGTCCATTTGTCTCATACCAGCCTGATCCTGACAGCTGTAAACTTCAGCAAAGACAGGGACCCATGGGGCAAAACCTCAGGATTGCCAAACCTTTGCCTTGAATATCATCATTCAAGTATATTCATGAATGGTTGCCAAAATGAAGAAAGATTTTTTTCTTCTGGTTGATTTCCCTACTGACCTTCCTCTGAGCCTTATGAACCCATTCCTCTAGAAGGAGATCCTTGAGATGGAACAGCAACTGTAGACTCAGCTACAAAGTGCAGCTCACCTCTCCTCCAGCACTTCTCCTCCTGGAGAAGTCAGGAGGCCACAGATTTCACTGCTTCTTCACGTCTCGCCCCCTGCGTGCCAAAAGCTACTTGGAGCTGGCCCCAGACCCTGCTGTGGCCAGAGCAGCTAAGAACACTGCTTGGTGCTGTGCCCTTCACTTCTGTCTGTAGCACCCTGCCTTCTCAAAGCAAGTTTTGAAATTAAAACCACTACGTTCCACCTCAACTATAGTAAAACATTGAGAATTCACTTGGAAGTATGGGTCACAGCTGCCCTTCAGTAACTGCCATGCCTAAGATCGTGCCTGTGTTGAGGTTTTTATCTCAAACTTAATGAATTGTGAAACAGGACCGTCTTCTCTGTGCAGGACAACTCACCCAAGCAGGCCTGGTCAATAAGCATATGTTTAGATTTGCTCTTTTGTTCCCAGTGTGCTCTGGTGGGTTTGTGGCAGCATAATTCCAATTTGTCTCATACACATCCTTTTGATGTGCTAAGATCCTTCATGGTGATGGCAAAGTCCATGATCGAGTTCAGAGGAGTAATGCCACACAGGTGGGAACATGCTCATAGAGGAAGAATCCTGCCACTTCTATGCTGCAGAGATTCTTTAATGTTCTCGAGAACATGAGTTCCCCATCCTGAGAGCCTCTGCTTTGCACCATTTGTCATTATACTAAAAATGGCTAGTTTTTATTGTATATCACCTCATTAACAATAATTGTGGTCATTTATTGAGCATCTGCTAAGTACCATTAAGCCTTCACAGCAGTCCTAGCTGTGAAATGGAAAGAAAATGAAATGAAATGCATCTAAACAGGAAAGAAAGAACTAAGATTGTGTTTGTTTGCAGATGGTATGATCTTATATATAGAAAACCCAAAGATTCACCAAAAAATTGTTAGAACTAATACACAAATTCAGTATTATTGCAGGATACAAAATTAATCTACAAAAATCAACACTTCTATATATGAACACTGTATCTGAAAGAGAAATAAAGAAGACAGACCCATTTATAACAGTATCAAAAACAATAAAATATTTAGGAATATATTTAACTAAAAAGATAAAAGATCTGTTACACTGAAAACTATAAGATATTGATGAAAGAAACTGAGGAAGACACATAAATGGAAAGATATCCCATGCCTGTGGATCAGAAGAATTAATACTATTAATACTATTTAATACTAATTAATTTAATACTAATTAATACTATTAAAATGTCCATACTATCTAAAACCATCTACAGATTCAATGCAATCCCTATCAAAATTCTAATGGCATTTTTCACAGATGTACAGAAAATAATCCTAAAATTTATATGGATACACAAAAGACTTAGAATAACCCAAGCAATTTTCAGAAAGGAGGAAAAAGCTGGAGGCATTACAGTTCCTGATTTTAAACTATATTACAAAGCCATAGTAATCAAAACAATATAGCATTGGCATAAAAACATATAGATCAATGGAACAGGATCAAGACCCCATGAATATAAGGTCAACTGGTATTTGACAAGGGAGCCAAGAATACTTACTGGGTAAAAGATAGTCATTTCAATAAACAGTGATGGTAAAACTGGATATTCACATGCAAAAGAATGATACTAGACCCCTATCTTACACAACTCACAAAAATTAACTTGAAACGGATTAAAGACTTAAATATAAGAAACTGTAAAACCCCTAAAAGAAAATAAAGGGAAAAATCTCCTTGACACTGGTCTTGACAACAATTTTTTTGGCTATGACACCAAAGGCACAAGCAACAAAAACAAAACTAAACAAATGGTATTACAGCTAATTAAAAATCTTCTGCACAGCAAAAGAAACAATCAACAGAATGAAGAGGCAACCTATGGAATGGAAGAAATATAGGCAAATCATATATCAGATAAGGGGTTGATATCCATAATATATAAAGAACTCATATAATTCAATAGCAAAATAATAATAATGATAATAATCATAATCATCTGGTTAAGAAATGGGCAGAGAATCTCAGTAGACATTTTTCTGAAAAAGACATACAAATGGCCAATAGTACATGAAAAGATACTCAGTATCATTAATCATCAGGGAAACACAAATCAAAATGACAATGAGATATCATCTCACACTTTTAGAATGGCTATTAAAAAAGAGACAAGAGATAGTAAGTACTAGCATGGAAGTGGAGAAAAGAAAGAAAAGAAAGAAAAGAAAGAAAACTTTTGTGCACTGTTGGTGGGCATGTAAATTAGTGCAGCCACTATGGAAAACAGCATAAGTTTCCTCCAAAAATTAAAAATAGAGTTACCATATGATCCAATCCTACTTCTGGGTACATACCCTAAGGAAATAAAACTACTATCTCAAAGAGATATCTGCTACCCCACCACCATGTTCATTGCAGCATTATGTACAACAACCTAGACATGGAAACAACCTGAGTGTCCACTGATGGATGAATGGGTGAATTAAAGAAGATGTGCTACACACACACATACACAAGGAATATTTTATAGCCATAAACAAGGAAGAAAATCCTGCCATTTGTATCAACATGGATGGAATTTGAGGGTGTTATGCTAAATGAAAGAGGTCAGAGAGACAAATATTGTATGATCTATTTAGATATGGGGTCTAAGAAAAGCTAAACTCATAGAAAAGAGATTAGAAAGGTGGCTGCCAGGGGCTGGGAGTTGGGGGAATTGGAGAGATGTTGGTCAAAGGGTATAAATTTCTAATTATAGGATAAATAAGTTCAGGGGATCCAATATATTGCATAGTGACTACAGTTAACAATACCTGTATTATATAAAGTTGGTAAGAGAGATCTTAAATGTTCTCATCATCACACAGAAATATTATAATTATGTGAGGTGATGAATATGTTACTTAACTTTATTGTAGTAATCATTTTGCAACATAAATGTATCAAATAATCACACTGTACACCTTCAAATTACCCAATGTTATATCAATTATATTTCAAAAATGCTTGAAAAGAAAAGCCTTCACAGCAACTCTCTGAACCTTTATCCCCACTCTATTAGAGAAGAAACAGATGGCTTATCTGTCAAATACTCACATGGTCAGTGGGTGGCAAAGCCAGTGGGCCAGCCTGGGTGTGTTTGATTCCTGGGCCCATATTCTTCACTAAATCATCTTCAACACCTTCAGGTCTCCAGAAATCACAGTCAGAAATAAAACTCTGAAATGGATGAAAGACCTGGATGTGAAACAGGGATCCATCAAATCCTTGAGGAGAACACAGGCAGCAAACTCTTAGACCTCAGTTGCATCAACTTTTTCTTAGAAACATTGCCAAAGGCAAGGGAAGCAAGGGCAAAAATGAACTATTGGGACTTCATCAAGATAAAAAGCTTCTGCACAGCAGAATCAACAAAATCAAAAGACAAAAACAATCAACAAAACCAAAAGACAACCGACAGAATGGGAGAAGGTATTTCCAAATGACATATCAGATAAAGGACTAGTATTCAAAATCTATAAAGAATTTACCATATGGTTTCACTTACTTGCGGAACATAAGGCATAGCACAGAGGACATTAGGAGAAGGAAGGAAAAGATGAGGGGGCGGAAATAAGAGGGGGAGACAAACCATGAGAGACTATGGACTCCAAGAAACAAACTGGGGGTTTTAGAGGGGAGGGGGATGGAGGATGGGTTGGTCTGGTGATGGGTGTTAAGGAGATCATGTACTGCCTGAAGCACTAGGTATTATATATAAACAATGAATCTTGGAACACTACATCAAAAACTAAAGATGTACTGTATGGTAACTAACATAATGTAATAAAAAAATATTTTTTTTAAAAGAACTTATCAAACTCAATACCCAAAGAACAAATAATCCAATCAAGAAATGGGCAGAAGACATGAACAGACATTTCTTTCAAGAAGACATCCAAATGGCCAACAGGCACATGAAAAAGTGCTCAACATCACTCGGCATCAGGGAAGTACAAATCAAAACCACAGTGAGATACCACCTCACACCAGTCAGAATGGCTAAAATTAACAAGTCATTAAAAGACACATTGGCAAGGATGCAGAGAAAGGGGAACCCTCTTACACTGTTGGTGGGAATGCAAGCTGGTGCAGCTACTCTGGAAAACAGTATGGAGGTTCCTAAAAAAACCTGAAAATAGAGTTACCCTAGGACTCAGCAATTGCACTACTGGGTATTTACCCCAAAGATATAAATGTAGTGATCCAAAGGGGCATGTGCACCCCAATGTTTATAGCATCAATAGTCCACAATAGCCAACCAATGGAAGGAGCCTAGATGTCCATCAGCAGGTGAATGGTTAAAGAAGATGTGGTATGTATATACAATGGAACACTATGCAGCCATCAGAAAATGAAATCTTGCCATTTGCAAGGATGTGAATAGAACTAGAGGGTATTATGCTAAACAAAATAAGTCAATCAGAGAAAAACAATTATCATATGATCTCACTGATATGAGGAATTCGACAAACAAAACAGAGGCTCATAGGGAAAGGGAGGGAAAAATGAAACAAGACGAAACCAGAGAGAGAGACAAACCATAAGAGACTCTTACTCTCATGAAACAAACTGAGGGCTGCTGGGGAGTGGGGGAGGGAGGGATGGGGTGGCTGGGTGATGGACACTGGGGAGGGTATGTGCTATGGTGAGTGCTGTGGATTATGTAAGACTAATGAATTACAGACCTGTACCCTCGAAACAATCATTATATGTTTAGAAAAAAAAAACTCTGAATGGAACAAAACTGAACTTTGTCCTCTTTCACTTTCAGCACAGAGCACGTAAACCTATCTTCCTGGCATAACTGGAATCTTCCTCAATTGTCTCCTCCACCCCCTGCCACCCCCAGTTGTTGACGCAAATGCTGGGATGAGGCAAGAAGGCCACCCGAGTGAAAGCACAGAATGAAGCAGCTCCAAAGAGATGAAAATAACCTCCCTGTACCCAAGTAAACCTCCAGCATATTGGGCCCTGTGGGAAGCCTTGCAGAGCCTCGATGTAACAGCTGTGACTTAAGTTCCTGTCCCCACACTTTCTACAGACTATGCAGAAATGACATGGGTTCCTGTATGCCTCACAGAGAAAGCAACCCACCTCCCACCAGGCGAGCAGAGACAAACGTATGTCATGTGTTCCTATAGAAGTCACTCCTTCCACCAAGGCAAGAAGCCAGATTGGACAGGAGTCCAGGGTTTGAGTCCCAAAGATTTGTAGGAACTGGGTATATAAAGACAGGAAGCTGAGAAAGGGCCTCAGCTGACTCCAGCAGACAGGACTAAATACATAATTTTTTAAAAAATTCATTTCTAATTCATGCACATGGATAGAATGACTATGAGCCTGGGAACATTTGCCCAACTGGAATCATGACATTTCATTAAAGCATTGTTGACCCTGCAGGAGAAGCTGGGGCACTAAAGGAGAAGTGTCTGCATCCCTTCTACTTAAAGCCTTTCAGTGGCTTATCTTCTCTTTGGGAGAAGTCCCAGCTTGTCAGCCTGCACAATCTGGCTCCTGCCCTAGCCCCAGGCCACCTCATGCCTGTGCTCCTGAGCTTCCACAGATGCTCTAACACACCTTGCTCTTCTCTCTCCAAAGCATCTGTGCCTGTACCCAGAACATTATCTCCATGCCCTCCTCACCAGCTGACAGCTGCTCATCATTCACATCTCCACCTACCACCTCCTCCTGGAGCCCTCTCAGCTCCCCTCATGTGCAGGTCAGACACTTCTAAGTTTTCTCCTAACACCTCCACTCGTTATCAAAGCAGTCATGCTGATGGAAACTATTACAAGACAAAAATCTCCCTGAGGGTAGGATCCAGATCACTGTGTTGTTATTATGCATTGAGTGAGCAATATTGTACTGGAAACACAAACTATAAATGAATGGAGCAAATGAATTCAGGGATAAAGCTTGATTTATTCTCTCTGCCCCTGAGAGGTCTCCATCTGCTCTAAAATTAGATCCCTATGATCTTGTCTCCAGGGTCTGTCCAAGCAGGGAGTGCCAAGCCAAGGATCCACTCATATTCTTTGAGTTTTGACTATCTCCCATTAAAAATATAACCCATAAACCCAGACCAAGGCTCCATCCATCAGACACCAAAGGCCAAACCTGACATGATCAATAAGAGGGCTGCTCTTGCCGTCAGCACCAGGAAATGAAGAGTGATCCTGGCCCCGCAGCTCAGGGACACGAGCAGCTGCCCCAGCTCTGACAGATTACCTTGGATGCACAAAGAGTGTGTCTAAGAAGCAAAGAGGTTTCCTGTGCAGGAAGACGAGAATTGCACAGATACGAAGCTTAGCTGGTTGAGAGAAATTAGCAAAATGTTATCTGTCATTTAGATGTATTTTCATTTTTCATTTGGCTCAAAGATATGCTACATTTTCTTTATGAATAAAAACTGCTACCAAATAACAATGACCCGTGCAGGAGATGAAACCCAATGTAGATTCCTTTTAATCCTAGAGCAGGAGAATAAAGTTGTCTATTATCAAGATTAATCTGACCAGATTGGAGAGTATTTTGGCATTTTTCTGCCTTTAGATTTGTTAGAAGGAGGCTTCAGGGAAAAGCAACAATGTGCCAGTCACCCCAAGAGCAGCAGCTGCCCTTGGGCAAACTCCACACTGGCGGACTCTCACCCAACATCCTCCCCAAACCTGAAAAGTGGCCCAGAGAAAAGACCTTTTAGGCTTTTCACCCAGTTCTCAACAATCTCTCTTCTCTGGACAATGCCCCTTGCCAAGCTAGGCATTCCAGTCATATTTATACTGTGACCTACCCTCCTGGCTATGGTAACCTATGTGGGCCAGAGCTGGAAATTCGGAACTGGGGTTAAAAGTGTCCAGTTTCAATCTGGGTTGGTCCCTGGATCGGGGAAAGCCCAGGGTCTTTGCAGACAGCCATTTTTTGCCAAGTGGACAGAGGAAGACAGTAAGCCAGTACGTGGAAAAAAGCCGGAAGCAGCTGCAGTGACAAGAGAGGGACTTTCTGGATTCCCTCACCTAGACCCTCACTACTCCCTTTCTCCAACACTTTCCCTTCTGGCCTACACTCCTGTCCACTGTAAATGTATTCCCAGACACCCTCAGACTCTGTGGAGCTCTACTTCTACCTGACTGATCCTCCTTGACTTGACAGAATGTTGGATGGAAAGAGCATTGATTTCAGTGCTGCATTTGTTTGTCTCCCCAGATCACAAGTGCACACAGTTTCCCCAGCACTCAGGTGTGCTCAACACATATTTATTGAAAAAGTAATGATATCACCCTCCTTGAAGGCTTCTCAGTGAAGGCTGCTCATTCATTTTCTTCCTAGACACCATGAAGAAAGGAGGACATTGTCCCTGCTCCTTACTGTTGCTTCTAGACACCATTCCCCCTCCCTTATAAAAACAAACAAAACCCTAATAATGGCTACTCTTCTCTCAAGTTTATGACATCACAATCATCCATCCAGCTCAAATGCATTCCTCAGACAAGTTCTCCCCCACTTAACATGGACCCTCATCAGCCCTGGGTCCGATTCCAGCCTTTGGTAATTGCTCCTCAGGGTTACACTGAATTCATTTTGGAGTAACATTTGGTAATGGCCTGGTGAGAACTGATATGTCTGGATTATGGTAGCTACACGGTTGAGACCATGTATGCTAAATAAAGAGGTGAGTTCAGTCAATTCTGGTCAGTTTGGCTCATGCAAGCAGTTAAACTAGGGAAGCTGGCTTTGAGAAAAGGCTCACCTCCCCTCCCTTAACAATAAGTGCTTTGACCTGAGTGCCTTCATTCCTCTCTAAAACTAAACTGAGTGGACATTACAGCTTTGGCACTTCTCTAAGACAATTTATTTGGCACCGTGAATAATATCGCAGATTCTTTACGTTTCATCAGCACCAAAATGTAACACCACCATTCATTTATTACCCCCTGTACAGAGCCAGGATAAGGAAGGTCCATAGCTGTTGCTTGGGTGATGCAGTCTCCCTTTACAAGGCCCTCATGACCCGTATGTGGTTCAGTTATCCCTGAGCAACTAAATCCTACTGGGGAGAAGTACTGCAAAGAAAATTGCAATTATGCACATACGTAGCTGTCTGCACCATGCTTCAAAACCCTTTTATTTCTTGGTCTCTGTGCAACATGAAAGCTGTGCATGTGGAAACCAGTTAGGACCTGAGAGCTTCTCCCCACAAAATCAGAGAGCACGTTACTACTGGGACTCCCTGTCTGACAGAAGCTGTGGGGGTAAAAGCCACCCGCCCAACCTGGCAGGCCAGGTATAGTTTCACATGCTTTCCCAGGGCCCTAGCACAACCTCAAAAAAGCAGAGTTGAAATTGTTTGGCACTCAAAAATCAGACTCTTTGGTGCCCCACTGCTGCCCACTGCTTCCTAAGCAAGGAGAATCGTGCAGATGAATAAAGGAAGACATAGGAGGCCCTAACTGGTAAAAGTGACAATTTCCATAAGGCCAAGCAATACCCTTGACCAAATCCAGACATCTCCAAGGAAGCACCAATGATAGGTGGGTACACATGCCTGTAGAGTCACTCCCGTCTGCACACTGGGTACACAGCAATAGTAATGACCCATTCTAACAAACTGCCAAGAGGGTCTGGCCCTGAGGGGCTCATAACAGAGTAATATGTACCACTAAATACACACACACACACACACACACACACACACACTTGTTCTTGCCTCCCCCTACGTGAAGCAGATCCCACATGTAGTGCTATGGTACAAAGAAGTCTGGATGGTCACAGGTAGGTGGGATGGCAGTGATATTTCATATCCTCTTGCTCATTGGTCTTGGCTGTTGCCTAAATCATCAAGCTCAAAACTTATAATCAAATGATAAAATTATCTGAATCAATCATGTACATCTTACTTTCCATTTCAGTATGTCATATTAACTATGTGATACTGTATAGCTCTAAAGCATGTGATTGGCCCACAAAATCTTTAAGGTTCCAGCTTTCCACTTAGGAATTATCAGCCAAAACAGATATAACATGCTGCATGAGATTCCTTTTCCAATTCAAGTCCTCACCAAGACATTCATCCAAGCACGTGAGCACATCTAAATTTGTTGTTCATGGTCATGCTGCAAACTGACTTCAGATGAAAAATTACTGAGCCTTCCCTCATTGATCTTCTCCCAGACCATCCCCCCACTTCCAAGTCACATTTCTTAGAGCTTACGTGCCCACTATCCTGCCAGTTACCTCACTCTGTTCTTCCACACTCTGCCAAGGAGAAGGCCTGGCCCCCTCCCCTAAAAAAAGGTAGCAAATATCACTAAATTACAATGTCCCTGATACCACGCAAACTAGATTATTTCAGACCTAAATTGTTTCTAGGAAGCTTGAGGTAAATTTATCAAAAAGTTGCTAAAGTCTATGTTTCTCTTAGAGGCAGCAACACACAGGCTGACTGAACCATTCCAAAAAGATGGTCTAGTCACTGAAAAACCTGACAGCCAAGGGCTCAATTCAGGCAAGTCTGGATTAGTGAAATGACATAGTTGATGGGAGAAAGAAGAAACCCACAGGAGTGGCAAGATTCTCCTCCTCATAGAGAAGGAGGGGGATCAGAGAGAGGCTTACAGTAGTAGGTGTTAGAAAAGTTTAGAATTGTTTTAAAGTTCTATGTCTTAGTCAAGACGATTTGATGAATTAGTTTTGATATAAACTGGTATCTTCTTAGCTTTAGATTAACACAATCTGCACAGCAGTATTCATTTTAGCATTGTTTATGATGAAAGACTGAAAGTCTCTATGTGAGAGAACATAGTTAAAATAATGTTACTCCACTCAATGGAATATTATGATATAATTAAAACAAGGATTCTGAAGAGTGTCATACTATGGAAAATACTTAAGAAGTAGCAATAAGTCAAATGGCAAAGGGAACCAAAGTACACATAATCTATGTTATGATTTCACATTTTAAAGTAAAATTTATGCAAAGAAAAAGATACTCGGGCAGACAGTTCACCAAAACACAAATGGTTGATGTGTTTAGGTGATGGGATTATAGACTTTTTTCTCTTTTTTCTATATACCTCTGTTTTCCAAATCTAATGAACATGTACAACTTTTAATGAACATATTTTATAATAGATACTTATTTTAAAATATAAGAAAACTGTCTCAGAGACCACACTATAGAAATCAGAAGGAATCAGAAAAATACAGTTTAAAAAAAATCACTATATGAAACTAACCTGTTCATCTGATGAAAGATGAGGGAATGCTGAACTGACTTAGAGGCTACTAGGGCAACTGCCCTCTAGAAAAAAAAATCATGAGACTTAATGCTGTGGATACAACCCCACATTTTTCCTTTCTCTCTTTTGCTTTACCACAGGGAAACAAAATATCAAGCAAGATTTTTCTTTTGAGAACTAGAAGCAGGCCATGGAAAGCCTGCATTCACCTGCTACATTTTTAATTTTTACTCCTCTGTTACTTACAAGGGTTTTAGCACAGATGGTCTTTTAAAGACTCTCCATATTCAAGATGCTGGACATTCAAGAGCTTCAAAACACTTGATGCGTTTTCATAAAGGTGATGACCTAACAGCTTTCTCAGCATTTAAACCTACTGGTTGATTTCCTCTCCTAGGTATTGGGTATTGTCTACTTTTCCTCCAACTGTTCTCACCTGTTTCCTCTGACCTCTTCATCCTATCCAAGTCCCTGTGAATTCACAATATAGAGGGGGGTTTCCTCTTAAACCATACAGGCCTCAAAAGAAAAAAAAAAAAAAAAGGAGGATTATTAACCACAGGATCTTATTCAAATTCCAACAGCGGAAATTGCATTTGCCTCCTATCATTTCCCCTGTCATTTATTTGAAATACTATTTAATATCCCTTTCAAAATAAAACCTGTTGCAGAAAGGGCTGCCTCAGAGGGACCTGCCTCTTCAGAGGAGATGATGTTTCAGAGATGTATGACTAATACTCCTGGGGCAGGAGCTGAGTACACTGGGATCCTTTGGGAGTAAAAGTACCTCTGAAGGATCAAATTGGTTTTTATTTTATGAGTGCAGTAGACAGTCCCATTAGACAGATTTTTTCCCTCCAGCATTCTGCAGCATCTTCTGACATTCAGAATCAAGCCAAGAGCTGCTTTGTAATAGTGTGTGGATGACGCATTACACACTGACTCTGTGACATCATGTCATCTTGTTCTCAGTTATAGCAACCCAATGTGCCTGCCCTGCACACCCCAGCTCTGTGAGTCACTGCAGGATATATTGTCCAGGAAATGCAAAATGATGCTCTTCTTAAAAATTCACGATTTAAAAAATTGAAGCTTCCGGCTAGGGAATGTAGAGTGAAAAAAGTAAACTCTCAGGAGAGGTAAGTTCTAATTTCTGTTTTTCTTTTCATTATTGTTTAAGATCCTACAAGGGATTAGAGTTTATAAATAAGCACAGCAAATGGTTATTTTCTTCAGTGTTTTATTGCCACAAAAATTAACTTTATTTTTCACCAACCAGAACTTCCCATTATAAGCAGCTATGCCTCTCCACATCCTAAGAAACTTTCCCCATCGGGGCACCTGGGTGGCTCAGTGGGTTAAAGGCTCTGCCTTCGGCTCGGGTCATGGTCCCAGGGTCCTGGAATCCAGCCCCATGTCGGGCTCTCTGCTCAGCAGGGAGCCAGTCTGCTTCCCTTCTTCTCTCTCTCTGCCTGCCTCCCTGTCTACTTGTGATCTCTGTCAAATAAATAAAGAAAATCTTGAAAAAAAAAAAAAAGAAGAAGCTTTCACCATCAAAAATGTTTGAATATCTATGTGTGTTTTATGGGTATTGAATACAATTGTCTAAATAACCATCACTTACGCCTGAAGAATTCTGCAATACTAAACAATCCAGACACATACAAACTTACAGTGAATTTTGACAATGATAGAATAAAGAATAAAGTAAAAATCAAGAATAATCTACTAAGGAGAAAATTAAAATTTAGCCTTATCCAAATACTTCCAATCTGAACCAAAAAATCATGTGCTTGACGCAAAACACTGAGAATTCAAAGTTTAAAAACCTTTTCTTCTTCTGTCTCCACCTTCCAAATTTCAATAAATAAAAGAATTGGTGAACCAAAGGTTCAGTGAACAAAAAATGGAGGGAAAAAGAGAAACAGCAGACATTAATCAAGCTGGGATGTTAATAAGGATAGAATCTCTTTCTGGCAAGGCTGACCTTTCCAAACCAGTACATAGTACTTGTCATTCCTAAAGCTTAAGACACCAGGACAACCAGACAAATAGCAAGAGCCCAGAACCCTCAGGGTTCAAAGCAATCAGGTAGACAGCACACATCAAATACCCTCCCTTGCCTCAAAACCACCACCCTTTTCCAATTAGAAATGCACTGTTGGGGTGCCTGGGCATCTGACTCTTGGTTTCAGCTCAGATCATGATCTCAGGGTTGTTACACTGACCCCTGGGTAGAGCCTGCTTGAGACTCTTTCTCTCCCTCTCCCTCCCCCCCACTTGTTCATGCTCTCTCTCTCTCTTAAAAAAAAAAAAAAAGTAAGAAAAGAAAAGCACTGTTAATGAGAGGGCAGCATCATTTGGGACTTTGGTTGCTACAGGTTTGATTTGGACTGGTGTCTGGTTAAATCTCAAGGAAGTATTCCCCATGAAGGTATGGGCTCCATGGAGGAGGGATCACTCTGCATAGTCACTTAACAGGAAAAGAAAGCCCTGGAACCACTATTGGATTTGGAAGTCAGTCAACCAGCAAAACCTGAAGGACCCTCTGGACCCAGACACTCTATTACATCCCCGGAGGGATTTAATTCTCTCTGTGCCACAGTCCACTTATCCAGCAGCAATAAGGGTAACTCAAGTCCTCTTCGCTGGGTATGCAGTTGAAAATTCAGGCAGCCTTCCAGAGATACTTCATGTTACAGGTACATACATGCCTAGCTATGCATTCTCTTTGGCTTCATGGCTGGAGCACAGCTGGAGGTAGCAGGTGGGAAACAGAACAACTTTGCCTTTTTCCCCAGTATTACTCTGGGCCTGCCATGGGAAACTTCACTAGGCGTCCCAAATAGGTTCAAAGTCAATGTCCTGGAAGCAATAGTAAGGATTACAGCTACTAAAAAAAAGTTGTCAAAATTTCACAGTTATAATGATGTTCATCTAAGAACCTAGAAATAACGGCAATTGCATGGCTTAAAATTAATGCAAAAGAGTAAAAGATACCCAAAGGCATCTAAGGCAAGATGGCTCCCAGGCTTGCAGTTTTATCACAATTTCATTGAAAGCAACTTCTATTTTTAAAAAGACCCAGTCAATCAGAAGAAAGATCCAGTCACTATGGAAGCTCTAATGGCCACTCGTTACTGATACTACAAAAAACAACTTGATGGTTGCACAGGTAGAAATTGTCAGTTTTCCAGAAAGGCTATGCTTTTTTATATTCTCAACACAGCAATGTGTCAGTGATCTTCTCTGTATCCTTGTCAGCATTTGGTATTATCATGTATTTTTTTAGTCATTCTGATAGGTGTATAAAAATATCTCATTATACTTTTATTTTGCATTTCCTTAATGGATAATGATATTGTACATCTTTTTGTGTGCTCATTTGCCCTATGTATATCCACTTTGGTGGAATGTTTCTCATGTCTTTTGACTAATAACTGGATTATTTGTTCTCTTACTATTGAAGTTTGAGAGTTCTTTATAGTTCTTAGATACTAGTTTGTTGTCAGATAATGTGGTTTGCAAATATATCCTCCTAGTCTGTAGCTTTTCTTTTATACTTTTAATGAGGTCTTTCAAAGAGCAAATGTTTTAAACGTTGGTCAAGCCCAATTTATCAGGTCTCCTTCTATGAATCGTGCTTTTGGTATCCAAACTAAGAACTCTTTGCCTCGTTCTAGATCTCAAACTGAATTTTCTCATGTATTTTTTCTAGAAGTTTTATAATTCTGCAATTTACATTTAAGTCCAAGATCCATTTTGAGTTAAATTTTGTATAAGTCATGAGGTTTAGGCAAGATTCATTTATCTCTGCATGTCCAACTTCTCGAGGACAATTTGTCATACAAGTTATCCTTCCTGTATTTAATCCCTTCTGTATGTTGGTCAAAATCAGTTGGGCAAATCTGTATAGGCCTATTTCTGAGTTCTCTATTTCATTTCATTGATCTATGTGTGTAGCTCTCTACAAATGCCAAACAATCTTGGTTAGTGTTGCTTTATAATTAGTTTTAAAATTGGTTAGAGTGATCCCTCCCACTTTACTTTTCTCTTTCAAAATTATTTAACTATTCTGGTTCCTTTGCCTTTCCACATAGATTTTAAAATAACCTGTCTACATCTATAAAAATCTTGCTCAGATTTTGATATGTATTGCATTAAACATGCACATTCTATTTGTAGAGAACTGACATCCTTGCTATGCTGAGTCTTCTAAACCATGAACATATCTCTATTTATTTGATCTTTGATTATTTTTATAGTATTTTGTAGTTTGTATAATACAAGTTTTATTTATGTTTTGTTTGATTTATATCTATTTCTCTTTTATTTGTGCAATTATCAATGGTACTGCACTTTTAATCTCAGTGTCCACATGTTCATTACTAGGATATAGGAAAACAATTCAATTTTGTGCTGGATTCACTTAATGATTATAGGAGTTGAGTTTTGTTTGTCTTCTAGAGGGGTACTTCTTGGTAGATTTTTCAAGATTTTCTAACAGACAATTATGTCATCTACATCTAGAGATATATATCTTCCTTTCCAGTATGTACAACTTTTATTTCCTTTTCTTGCTTCTTGCACTGGCAAGATTTTATAGCACTATGCTAAAGAAGAGTGGTGAGAGCTGCTGCTTCCCACTTCTAGGAGGAAGACATATAGTCTTTCACCATTAAGTTTGATGTTGGCTTTAGGATTTTGTAGATTCATTTGATCAAGCTGAGGAAATTCCCCACTAGTCCTGTTTTTCTGAGAGGGCTCTTTAAATAAAAATCTAAAAAATCTAAATTGCCAAGTGTATATATGTGAAGTTTGTATGAATATTCCTGTATTATCCTTTTAATATTTGGAGGAGGAAGACCTCTTGGTAATTTGCATCTTCTCTGTGTTTTTTCTTTGTTAATCTTGCTGAACATTTGTCAATTTTATTGACTTTTTCAAAGAATCAACTTTTTGTTACATTAGTTTTCTTTACATTTGTTTTTAACTTCATTGATCTGTTCTTATCTTTATTATTTCCTCTCTATGCTTTCTTTGAACTTATTTTGTGGTTCTTTTTCTAAATTCTTGAGGTGAGAACTTAGATTATTGGTTTGAGACTTTTCCTCTTTTCTATTGAAAGCACTAAGTGCTATAAATTTCCCTTAAGTACTGCTTTGGCTGTGCCCCCACAAATTTTGATATGTCCTATATTCACTTTCATCAGTTCAATTTCTTTTTACTTCAGTATAATCTTTGATCCAATGGATTACTTAGAATTGCACTGCTTTATCTCTACATGCTTGGAAATTTTCCTGTTATTCCTCTGCTGGTGATTTCTAGATAATTTCATTGTGGCCAGAGAGCATATACTTATGACTTCTATTCTCTTAAATTTGTTGAGGTTTGTTTTATGGCCTAAAATATGTTCTATTTTGGTATATGTTCCATAAACACTTAGAAAGAATGTATGTACTGCTGTGGCTGGGCAAAGCTTTCTATAAATGTCAAGTAGATTTTGTTGGCTGATGATGTTGTTGAACTCTTCTATATTCTAGCTAATTTTCTGTTCAGTGGCTCTACCAGTGTTGCTAGAGGAGCACTGAAATCTCCAACCATAACTGTGGATTTGTCCATTTCTCCTTATAGTTCTATCAGTTTTTGCTTCCCATATTTTGCAGCTTACTCTCTAGTACATACCCCTTTAGGGTTACTATCTCTTCTTAGCAGACTGATCTTTTATAATTATATGATGTTCCTTTCTTATTCTAATTTTCTTTGCTTTGCAATATACTTTATATGATATTAGAAAGCCACTCCTGATTTATTTTGGTTAATGTTTGCATTTTTCATCTTTTTACTTTCAATCTTTCTATATTGTTATATTTGAAGTGTGTTTCTTATAGACATCATATAGTTGGCCATAGTTTTTAATATACCCTGTCAATCTCTGTCTTATAGTTGGTATATTTAAGCCATTGACATTTAATACAATTATTGATATGTTGTGACTTATGGATGCCATTATATTTTTTGTTTCTCTTTGTTCTTCAAGTATTCCATTTCTGTTTTCTTTGGTCTATCTTAAACATTTTTTTAAATTTTTGTTTTTATTTATTTTCAGCATAACAGTGTTCATTGTTTTTGCACCACACCAAGTGCTCCATGCAATCCGTGCCCTCTCTAATACCCACCACCTGGTTCCCCCAGACTCCCACCCCCCCGCCCCTTCAAACTCCTCAGATTGTTTTTCAGAGTCCATAGTCTCTCGTGGTTCAACTCCCCTTCCAATTTCCCCCAACTCCCTTCTCCTCTCTAACTCCTCTTGTCCTCCATGCTATTTGTTATGTTCCACAAATAAGTGAAACCATATGATAATTGACTCTCTCTGCTTGACTTATTTCACTCAGCATAATCTCTTCCAGTTCCGTCCATGTTGCTACAAAAGTTGGGTATTCGTCCTTTCTGATGGAGGCATAATATTCCATAGTGTATATGGACCACATCTTCCTTATCCATTCGTCCGTTGGAGGGCATCTTGGTTCTTTCCACAGTGTGGCAACCGTGGATGGCCCTTCTTTTCACTACATCTGTATCTTTGGGGTAAATACCCAGTAGTGCAATGGCAGGGTCATAGGGAAGCTCTATTTTTAATTTCTTGAGGAATCTCCACACTGTGCTCCAAAGTGGCTGCACCAACTGGCATTCCCACCAACAGTGTAAGAGGGTTCCTCTTTCTCCACATCCCCTCCAACACATGTTGTTTCCTGTCTTGCTAATTTTGGCCATTCTAACTGGTGTAAGGTGATATCTCAATGTGGTTTTAATTTGAATCTCCCTGATGGCTAGTGATGATGAACATTTTTTCATGTGTCTGATAGCCATTTGTATGTCTTCATTGGAGAAGTGTCTGTTCATTATCTTCTGCCCATTTTTTGATATGATTATCTGTTTTATGTGTGTTGAGTTTGAGGAGTTCTTTATAGATCCTGGATATCAACCTTTTGTCTGTACTGTCATTTGCAAATATCTTTTCCCATTCCGTGGGTTGCCTCTTTGTTTTCTTGACTGTTTCCTTTGCTGTGCAGAAGCTTTTGATTTTGACGAAGTCCCAAAAGTTTATTTTTGCTTTTGTTTCCTTTGCCTTTGGAGACATATCTTGAAAGAAGGTGCTGTGGCTGATATCGAAGCAATTACTGCCTATGTTCTCCTCTAGGATTCTGATGGATTCCTGTCTCATGTTGAAGTCTTTTATCCATTTTGAGTTTATCTTTGTGTACAGTGTAAGAGAATGGTCGAGTTTCATTCTTCTACATATAGCTGTCCAGTTTTCCCAGCACCATTTATTGAAGAGACTGTCTTTTTTCCAGTGTATATTTTTTCCTGTTTTGTCGAAGATTATTTGACCATAGAGTTGAGGGTCCATATCTGGGCTCTCTACTCTGTTCCACTGGTCTATGTGTCTGTTTTTATGCCAGTACCACACTGTCTTGGTGATCACAGCTTTGTAGTAAAGCTTGAAATCAGGTAACGTGATGCCCCCAGTTTTATTTTTGTTTTTCAACATTTCCTTAGCGATTCGGGTTCTCTTCTGATTCCATGCAAATTTTTGGATTAAACATTTTTTATTGTTATTTAAATAATTTTTAAAAATCCTCCGACTTACTATGTTATTTTTTAATGTACCTCTTTGTACAGTTTTTTAGTGGTTGTTCAAGGTACTACATTATATACAGATAACTTACACCTCTACTGATACCGTGGGGCAGGGAGGTAGTATCACTACCCCTGAGGAATGTTGAAAGTCCTAACTCTCTACTAGGTCTCCTCCAACAGCACTCTAGCAGAGGGGTTTCCTTATTACAATGTGAAGAAGGTAAGTCTTTTCCAATGTGGGTTAAGGTAGGGCCATGGTTTTCCTGTGGTATTTGACCAGAGTAGAACAATTATCTTAAAGTTTTCTGTCTTGAGATTTGGCTGGAGTGGGGGAGGTGTAAAAAAAAAAGTTTTCTGTCTTAAAAAATATAAATAAATAAATAATAGTTTTCTGTCTTCCTAAGCTGCCTCTTTCCTAGTCCTTTTGCTACAGACAGCAGGCTTTAACAAGTGCTTTCTTTGTACTTGGTGCTTCCAGATGACTGGTTTATCAAGCTCCAAGTCTCAGATTTATGAGACAAAAAAAAAAAAAAAAAAACAAAACCCACAGGGAATTTACCATTATGTTGTTCCTTGAGTCTTAAGGTTCCTAGCTTTTCTGTCTTCTTCTTTCCACCTTTCATTCTTATATATGTTTTATATATACTGTCCAGGGTTTAGGTTATACTTAACCAAATAGGAAAAAGTACGTCTATTCCATCTTCCCATCTTCCCAGTAGTGTAAGTGCTTCTTCCTTAGCTATTTAATAAAGAACACTTAAAATAACTAAAGAAAGCACCAGCTAGCCATTTATACTGTCATATAAATATATTCACCATCAGTTAAATATATTTATTGTAAGATAAATAAACGTTATCATAAAATTTAAATTGAACTGGTATTTACTCTGATTCTCATTATCAGAAAACTGGGTTTTTCTTTAAGGCAAAGAGACGTTTTCTTCGAATGTGAAAATGATTCATTTTAATAATTCAAAAGACTGTTCAATTATCAACTTGATATTATGAATGTTATTTTTAATTTATTTATTTATCTTAGAGAGAGTGATAGTGGGGGGGGCAGATGGAGAGAAAGAGAAACTTCAAGCAGACTCCCTGCTGAGCATGGGGCGTGACATAGGGTCCAATCCCACATTCTTGAGATCATCACCTGAGCTGAAGTCGAGGCAGACACTAAACTGACTGAGCCACCCAGGTGTTCAGTTATTATAAATATTCTCATATGAAAGTACATTTGTATCAGCTTGTTATAAATGCTGTAATTTGTGGCAGGTTAAAGATAGAGCAGTTGTTTTTTTTTTTATTATTAAATTCTGCTACAAATACTAGCATCTGTTACCAGATACTAAGAAAGCAACCTGTTTTCTTAGCTAGATGATATCCCAGTCTCTGTCTTCTTAAATGCTCTAACCATACCTTGTGTAATCTTTTTCAAGAAAAACATGAATTCTAAAGGCAAAATTCAGTTAATCGCTCAATCAACCTCACGTGACCGGAATCTTCTAAACTGTAGGAATACAAGACTGTTATATTTAAGTCTCAGGCACCAACTCCATATGTGAGGGAAGGAAGCTTCCTAGTTTCTTACACCCTTTTGTGTAAGAGTAGAATAGTGTCTCTAAAATATTTCAATGTTTTCATGAAAATATCCACTAGCATCCCCCTACACATCACAGAGAATTCAATAGCTGAGGAGTAAAGTACAGGGGTGAAGAAGAAGTAGTGGACGGAGCATTTTACAGTTTTTCCAGAAGTGGAGCAGCTAATAACCACTCTGTTACAGAGTCACCTCTTGTAAGCTTCTGAAAGTCTCTACAAGCTTCTGAAAGTCATTTTAGGCTGGGATAAATAAAGCATTCTTTACAAAGGCTATTTTCAGGCTTTTTAAAAAAAACTTGCATTCTAGTAGAAAAGAGGGAGGGGTTACTAAAGTCCACCCACCTGGCTACCATTACCCAGTCCCCTCCCCAGGACAGTGGTTCTCAAATTGTGACCCCACACCAGACTTACCGAGTCAGAATCTCTAGAATTAAGGTCTAGAACCAGCATATTTAACAACCTTGTGGTAACTGGGAGATCTCTGCCTTTGTACTTCGAAGAACATAGTTTGAAAATCACTGTGCTTCAGTTAGTTTAATAGTTAGCGTAACACAGAGAAAATCAGACCTTTCTGGGGAATATTAAGTGGAAACAGAACCACCAAAATCTCCAGTCACAGTGAACAATTAAAGGGCAGCCACCATAGGTGGTCCTGGGGTCCAGAGCAGGAATGTCGTCTGTACTGAAGACCAGACCACGCCAGGGTGGCTTCCTATTGTTTTTTGCTTCATTGAGTTATGAGGTGAATGGTAGTATAGTATAGGTAAAGGTAGGGGGTTTTCTTTCAAATTCCTTTTTTTTTTTTTAAAGATTTATTTATTTATTTATTTGACAGATGGAAATCACAAGTAGGCAGAGAGGCAGGCGGCAGTGGGGGGGGGGCCGACTCCCCACTGAGCAGAGAGCCCGATGTGGGGCTCAGTTCCAGGACCCTGGGATCATGACCCAAGCCGAAGGCAGAGGCTTTAACCCACTGAGCCACCCAGGCGCCCCTCAAATTCCCTTTTTTATGAAATAACTTTTTTTAAAATAGGGACTTATTAAAACATTTTATGTCTTACTAAAACATCTTACTATGGAAACACGACATTTAGAGAGAAATCTATTAGTCAACAAATGTCAATTCATGAACAGTGTTCTTTCTAAAGTTAACACGAATAATTTAATTGATCAGCACCATCAGCTAACATCAATCACCAAGGGGACAGAGATAGCACTCCAAACAGAGAACAGAAAGAAGGGGTTTGGAGGAAGTGTGCTGCATGAAGTCACATATATATAGAACAAACAAATACCTATGCTGCCAAAAAGCAAAACAAAACAGGGTACCTGACAAGCCCTCACATACCAAACCACCGGAAGCAGGCAATGTTAATGTTAACACTGCTTTTACATGAACTGTTTATGTTTTAATATCTGATTTCAGATTTCCCATATTGCTTCTCCTGTATGTAGGGATTTCACAATTTTGCCTATTAAAGCAATAGCAATATTTGACTATACTTTTAGTATCCTAAAAACAAGCCAGGATGTCCAAGAAAGTAATAAACAAATTTTAAAATATTTATTTCCAAAGAATATATAGTGGCATATGGGAAAACTCTTTATACAATGTTAATTTAAAAAAAACCAGAGATATAAATCTATATTTTGGTATAATAATGAGTTTGATCCCAATTTTATAAAATTTGCATACATATGTTTATTTGAGATAGGTTGAAAAGAAGACTGGAGTGAAATAAATGTATTGGCACATTTATTTCAACTCTGGATATTGAGTATATTATTTTCTGTTTTACACATTTTTGTTCTAAAATTGTCTACAATAAATGTATATTCATTTTATAATTAGGAAAAAAATGTATTTTTTACATGACCAAGTTTCCATTCTCTTGAAATGTTTCTAGAATCTTTTCTACTTAGTCATGTTCTTTTTAGCAATAAGATCATCCCCAACATATTTGAAAATATCCTTCAAGCACAAAGACATTGACCCCAAATATGAACACAAATCACTGAAGCTTTAAAATTCTACTATCCTATAAAGAAGATGTGGTTCATATATACAATGGAATATTGCTCAGTCATCAGAAAGGATGAATACCTATCATTTGCATCAACATGGATGGAACTGGAAGGGATTATGCCAAGTGAAGTAAGTCAAGCAGAGAAAGACAATTATCATTTGGTTTCACTCATATGTAGAACATAAAGAATAGAGCAGAGGACCATAGGGGAAGGGAGGGAAATCAGAGAGAGAGATGATCCAGGAGAGACTATAGACCCTGGGAAATAAACTAAGGGTTACAGAAGGGAGGAGGGTTGGGGGAATGGGTAAGAGAGTGATGGGTATTAAGGAGGACATGTGTTGTGATGAGCACTGGGTGTTATATGCAACTAATGAATCATTGACCACTACATCAAAAACTAATGTACTATATGTTGGCTAACTGAACATAGTAATTTTAAAAATTCTACTATCCTAGATCTTTCCATATGCCATGTATTGGCACATTTGTTTCATAAATAAAGAAGCTATAGGATAATAAGGAATTTTACCAGAACCTGGTGTGTCTGCCATATTGCCATTCACATTCTGTTGTACTTTAGGCTTTATAAAGGATATGTCAAATACTAACAACTGAGACTTCACCTGTTAGAGAGGCATAGCTTGAGGATATAAATCATACATACATACATCCTGTTCCTAATTAAGGAAGAAGACTGACATATGTCATTGGAGACAACATAACAGACAGCTCTTCTGTGACACCAGGTTTTACATTAGTCAAAATGTTGCTTAGGAAATACTTGTCAGGATAAGACAAGGTTATATATACTGTTACCCATGGGACTGAGGACAGTCCCAATTATATGTGTACAAGACAAAAAAATTGCTACATAAAATCTTTACTCTTGAGTTACTCCAGTGATATATACAGCAAAGTGAATTGAGATTTGAGCAAGGGGGCCCATGGATGGGCCCACACATTAGCTTTGTTGGAGAGATGTAGGGACAAGTTATCTCTGCCCATGGCTATAAGTCACCAGTTAGCTGATTAAGAGCCCTGGGTTTATTTGTATTTCTTGGGCAGAGGACACATGGGGCCAGAATGGCTGTTATGAATTAGGGCCTTATGAATATCATGTGTTCATTTAGTAACCTGAATACTTCATGCCTTTTTTATACTTAGCATTTCATAGATCCCATATATATTTAGTGTATAATGAATATTTAGTACCCAGGACCTCATGAATATTAGAGATATTTTGATCTTTTTATTCCTTAAAACCAGATAGAATGTATAAAGTTATCTAAAAAAAGAATGTGCCATAAAAACTGTAGGAAAAAAGAAGTCAGCCACTAACTGGTTGATTGAAGAATCATTCTACTACTCTCTTGTCACTTTCCACCAAAAAGTATAAAAATGCCAAGCACTTCCTTTTCCAGCCTTCTTTGCAGCTGGAGGGATGGGAGACAGGCACATAAGGAGACCATGCAATGGGGTCATATTACACAATTCTGACAAGTGAGAAATAACTGGAAGTCTGCTGGGGATGTCTACTAGAGGTTTTGCTTTCATAACAAAAGGGACACTCCTCCCTCTATGTTCTCCTACCTTGAATGAAAAATGTAACAGCTACAATCAGAAAGGACATGGCATTTAGACTCTAATATATCTGGATTCAAATCTGTTTTCCCACATACTGGAGGTGCAATATTGGGCAAACTCTTTAACATGCTTCAACTGTAAATGGGTTTAATAATACCTGTAGATGTTCCAATGAGAAGAGAATGATGCACCAGAATGGTCAGATGCTTGAATCCTCAGCTGTTTTTTTCTCTCCATCTGGCAGCTTCACAGAATTGCCAGATTTTAATCAGAAGGCACTTGCCACTCTCCGGGTGCAACCACATTCCTTGCTCTGCCCATGTCTCTGAAAAAAGTCTTTATTAAACTCTCTCAAATGGACCATTTCAGGGTGCCATGAACTTTCTGCTAGAGCCCCAACTGATGCAACCGCTGATGAAATATGTGTATCTGAGGTGACTTCACTCAGACCGAGAGTAACCAGTCCAACCAGGCCTCAGAGGTGCCCTTCAACCCAAAGACTCCTGAGCCAAGCCTTCCTCCCCTTAATGTCTGTTATTCTCTCCCACGTTACCAGGAGAGAACTCTGGTCTCCTACCTATCTCAGGAACAAACACACACACACACACACACACACACACACACACACACCATCCCACCCCAACCAAAGAAAAGGAAATAACATCCAAGCAGGTCAATAGCTGGATTAAACTTTCAGAAGAATAAAGAAAAAGCAGGAAGGACTAAAATACTTTAAACTCCATCTAATTTCATGTTATATCCCTAAAGCTTACCACAGTGCAGGCAGTGAATGAATAATAAAAAGGACTGCCCATGTCCACACTCCCAATCCAGCCCAGGAAAGAAGGAAAAGCAGAGATGAAGGGGGAAAGCTTCCCTCACAACTAGGATGGAGAGAGGAGGAGAAGGCCAACAATTACTCAGTTATCTCAATCAGTCTGGGATTATTTATATGTTTCATGTTATATGCTTACCCTCCATTAATTTTGATCAGGTTATCAAAATCCTGAATATTTCCACCTGGTATTATTTCTCTTTTTTACTCTAGATTCCTCCAGAATTTGGACACACTGAGGTGTTGAGAAGCAACTTTCCTCAAGCTTAGTGGCCAACTTCCATTCATTGTTTAGCATGAAAATTAACACAACAGAATCCCAGTTCCTGCCAGAATTGAGCCATTTCCATAACCTTAGTGGCCTTGGGCTTTTCCTTCTGGCCTGTTGGGCTGCTAGCTCCCTGGTCTTCTGGCACCTCAATGCTATTTATACTACTCTATTCCCTAGTCCTGCTATCTTAAGATATGTCTTTACTGATGCTAGGACAGCCACTTGCTATTGACAGCAACTTACCAGTAATCAGCAGCAATTAGCAGCAGCTGCCTGAGTTAACACACATTAGAAGTAACTCAGCAAACTCCGAGGGAGAAAACTCTGAGAATTTGGACAATGACTAACCTCTTCTCATCCTCCAGCTGCAGAGGAAGCCTAACACCTATCTCCCCAGAACTCTAAAAAGGCTGCTAATGTACACTAGATCTTGTAAACTCACAAGGAGCCATTCCTTCTTGGGGTCTGCAACATATCTTCCTGGAACTCCTTCCATGAAACGCGGTTTGGCATGCTCAGGTGTAGCCAGATGGCAAGTGACTAGCTTCACGTTATCCTCAGTGATGAAGGTTCAAAAGTCATTCACCTCGAGCTTCTTCCATCAGCAAAGTGGCACCAAAGGATATCACAGGGGTGATGTTCAGAGGTGGCTCATAGAAAATGCATCTTAATACCCTCGTTATTCCATTCAAGCCACAAATCGGCAGTGCCCACCATCCAGTGGCCAGAAGTCGAAGTCTGCTGAAAAACAAGACATGGTCATCAGTGTGGAACTGCTGGTCAACTCCTAGAGAAAACCAATCAGCAATCTATCTACATATCATTAAAAACAAACAAGTATTAAGTGCCTCCTATGTTCCAGGCACAGTGCAGGCACTGGTATTCAGAGCTAAGGAGTTCACAGGCTGGAAAGAGTGAGAGATCTAAGTAGACAGTTATTATACGGTATGAGAAACAATGTGATAGCAGGAAGTACTGTGTGCTAGGAAAGCTTCTAAGAGATATCGGGAAAGATTTCCTGAGAAGATGATGCTCAAACCAAGCCTTAAAGAACAAACAGGATTTGTCAGCACAGAGATGGCTGAGGGCACATCAGGTGCATATGGTCTAAGACAATGGGAGAAGCTGGGATCTTTGAGGTCCTGTACATGCAGTTCAGCTGGTAGGTCAGGGAACAAGAAAGGCGTGAAGTAGCAAGAGATGAGACTGAAGGAGAGTCAAAGGAGGAAAAAGTCTAAGGGTTCTCAGTGAATTCCAAGGTTCTTCCAACCACTGTCTCTATTTTCTTAAAAAAGAGCCATGAAAAAATGAAATTTTAGGAATAGAAGAGAATTTGGATATCAACCACCTATTTTATACACAAATGAACTCTGGCCCATGGAGGTCAAATCAGGGTAAGAGGCAGCACACCGAAATGATGGGATGATAGCAGTTCACATATGTCAAACATCTTACAGACCACCAAGCTCTTTCATTTACCACATATCAATAATGGAAGGAAACATGAACAAGTCAAAAGACTGAAGTTGTGAGCTCCCTCAATTGCTTCTTGCGGTGAGTGATCTTCGGTAGGCCCTTTTATGGCTCAGGATCTCAGTTTCACATCTACAGGATGAAGAGGCTGGACCACGAAGGGTTTTTCCAATTCTAATACCCCACATTCCTAAAAGCTGCTACTACTGAGTCTTTACTGCCACGCTGGAAAAAAATAACTTCTCCTTCAAAGGCCTGAAGCTGTAATTTTCTGAAGGTTTTCAGGGTAGATCTGATCCATATTTCTTTTCTTTTCTTTTTTTTTTAAAGATTGAGTGATGGATTGACTGATTGGACAAAGAGACACAGCCAGAGAGGGAACACAAGCAGGGGGAGTGGGAGAGGGAGAAGCAGGGAGCCCGATGCGGAGCTCAATCCCAGGACCCCAGGATCATGACCTGAGCTGAAGGCAGACATCTAACAACTGAGCCACCCAAGCACGCCTAACCCATATTTCTAATCATAATCCACTTTCTGCTTAAACGAACTTATCACAAATAATCTAACACCATCCTTATTAAAACGTCTCCAATTAAACAAAAAAAAACAAGGTGCCTTCATAAACTCTGGAAATCCCTCTAATCCCCAAAGAGTCTGCACTGCACTCCAAACTGAAATTATTTCATGATATGCAAACAAAGGCCCCAAAATTATAGCTTTCTTTTTTAGTTTAAATTTAGGCACTAAAAACCTACAGGGACATTCCATAATAAAGAAATGAATATATTGCACGTTCTGCCTTTCTCATCATTTATTATTAAAGACATTTGCAGGAGAGCAGGCTCACATTGTTTAGGAATCCATTCAGGCCTGCTGGTAATTCTCATTATGAGGTGAGGAGCACAACCCAAGAGGTCCTTCATCTTACAGAGAGTGGAACAATGTGGCTGTCAACACAAAGATTGAGGATGAGGGCAGGCACTACACAGCAGGAGCAAAAGGATGCCTCGGGAGCAGGGATCATATTTCAGGCAAATGACCTGAAAATCAAGAGAAGAGAAAATTCTAAAAATGTAATATGCTAAGTTTTTCAACAATGGCCACTTCTTTTTAAAATAAGGGTTCTGTACTTCAGGGCATTGTGCTCTGGTGTGGCATCTGAACATGGAAAAGCTCAGCCTGTCTTCAAGGAGTTTACAAGGAACAGGAAAGATGACAAATGAGTAGAAGGCAGCAAGAGATGGATATCAAAAAATCAGAAGGTGAGTCCAGAGAGGACAGAAATCACATGCTAGGCGATCTGTGAGACTGCAGCCAACTGGGGCAGAGCAGGGTTGTGGCAGGAGGTGAGTGAGGCATCTATCTGCCCGCCAGGCTGTCTGGACCACGTCCCTCGCACCAGTCACTCTCCCTTTGCTTAACCATTTCCCTCCTTGCATCATCTAGATTTCCTTCCTTCCTCTCCTTCTTTCACTTGTTCATTGTGTATTCTTCCACTAAAATGTAAGCTCCATGAGTGCAGAACTTTGCATTGTTCTCTTCAATGCCTAGAACAGTGACTAGTATGGAACAGGTACTGAATAAATGGTAGGAAGCAAGGCAGGCATGTAGGAAATAAGGAGGGCGGGGAGGTAAATAGGAAGGAAAGGTACAATCCACAGAAATGAATTCATGTCCCTACTCATCTTTACCTTACATCCTATTTACATTTTAAAGTTTGATGTGGATTCCTTCCACTGAGAGAGCTACCCCTGCTCCTTTTAGCCCACCTAATTCTTAACTTGGGCCTAAATTCTCTTACAGTCCTGTGCCTGGCCATTCCCCACCATGCATCCCACCAAACTACACAATCATTTGTACATGCCATGTCTTTGTTCCTGCTATTCCTGTGCCTAAAATAGCATCCTTCTTGTACCTTTCTCTGCCAGATAAACTCCCACTCATTCTTCAAAACACAATGTAGCAATTTAGCAATATATAATAAAATGTTAAATAGCACTCCTTTTAATCCATCTACCCACTGCTATAAATGTATCCTTGGGGTTTCCTCACACAAGGCAAATGTTAGCTCTTCTAGGAAGTTCTTTCTGAACTCTGAGGCCAGGCCACAGGCTCTCCTGCATTCCTACAGCACACAGAGCACCACTTTTTTTTCTTTTTTTTTTTTTTAAGATTTTATTTATTTATTTGACAGACAGAGATCACAAGTAGGCAGAGAGGCAGGAAGAAAGAAGGAAGCAGGTTCCTTGAAGCAAAGAGCCCAACGTGGGGCTCAATCCCAGGACCTGGGATCATGACCTGAGCTGAAGGCAGAGGCTTTAACCCACTGAGCCACCCAGGTGCCCCAGAGCATTTCATGTACCATTTACCCTATAATGTGTATATAATGTGTAACTGTTTGTTTATAAGGTATTCTCCTCATAGTAAACCTGACCAGCTCAGGAAACATATATAGGCAGACAGACAAAAAGGTAAGCAAGAGAGGAAATAAATACATAAATACATACTTCCAAAAAAAGCTGGGGGTGGGGGGAAGGATAATGCAATCTCCAAACAACAAATGAGAATCTTCCTTCTTAACTTATTGTGCACTTATTGTGTCTAATGTTGACAAATTTTTAATCTAAATTCTCCTCTAAGTGTCTGTACTACGCACTTTGATATTCTATGGTATGTTGCAGGCATCTAGGTCCTGTCTGCCCAAAGTATGCTGTAAGATTACAGTGGGCAGAATCCATATCCTGTACATCTCTGCCTGTCCCCATGCCATCTAGCACATGGTACACAGCAGGATTTCAATTACTACCCCGTTGACTGGTCACAGAAATAACTGAAGGCACAGGTGCTACTGACAGGTTTGAAACATCATCTATAATAAAGAGATCAAACTCATGGAGGGAGAAGGGATCAAAAATGGCCCCTGACTAGCTCATATTAAAAACAAACAAATAAAATCTTTAAAAAAAAAAAAAAAAAAAAGGGCACCTGGGTGGCTCAGAGGGTTAAGCCTCTGCCTTCAGCTCAGGTCATGATCTCAGGGTCTTGGGATCAAGCCCCGCATCGCATCGGGCTTTCTGCTCAGCAGGGAGCCTGCTTCCTCCGCTCTCTCTGCCTGCCTCTCTGCCTACTTGTGATCTCTGTCTGTCAAATAAATAAATAAAATCTTTAAAACAAACAAACAAACAAAAAACCCTCTGAGGCTACAGATGAGTATCACTCTAATAATCTGAATTTACTGTCTATAACATAAATTTGTGACTTGTGAGAAAGAAACCTTATTTTGAAGGAGTACAGAAACCTATAGGAAGTGTATCATACATAGTCTCTGATTTCTATACCCTCTATTTTCTGAAGAAGGAGAAGGAAAAGGAAGAGTATCACACACATAATTAATAAGAATGAATAGGCAAGTCACAGATTGGGAAAAGTTATCACAAAACATATATATGGAATATTATTGCACATATACCAGATGGGCAACATTTTTTAAAATCTGACATTAATCAATGTTTTCAAGAATGTGGCTCACTGGGAACTCTCATGCATTGCTGGTAGAAGTATAAATACATCCAGGTACCTATAGTTGATTCTCATTATCGGGAGTAGTTATGTTCTATAAAGTTGCCACAAACACTGAATTAGCAAATACTTTCTGCCCCTGGGAGAAAAAGGGTTAGTTTCCTGCAAGTCTCTAATCACAATATTTTTGTCAACCATTCAATACATAAATTTGTTTTATGTGTGTTTCTGTTCAAAGACACCTTATTTAATATGTGTTATTGATTCATCAACATTGAATTCATGGCTAATAGCACTATAACTTAAGTCTAAAGGAAACATCTAAAATACATATATTCTCCGTAGGGCATATCATAGCTTTCTTGTGCTTAGGAACACTAGACAGCACTTCAGCACTACACTTGGGGCCCATTTTAAACAGTGACATCAACAAAAAACACAAGAACATTAAAAACTTGGCAGCAACAAACATGGAAAGGACACTTGTCTGCAATGAGCTGAAAAAAGAAGTCAGAGTGCCACCTGATTCAACCTCAGCTGGGAATGTGCACATTGGCAAGTCAAATATTTTGCCACTCTGCACCTGTCTGTATTTGACCATGAAAGCAGCATGAAGACTGATTTTGGAGTTACAAATAAGTTCTATCAAGTAGGAGAAATCATAAGTACAGAACCTGCAAATAATGAGGATAGACTGTGCATTGGAAGAGAGCATTTGTGGTCATTATTATAAATCAGTTCAATGACAAGCATGCACTGTAATCCAGCAATTCCCTCCTAAGTATAAACCCTATAGAAAGTCTTGCACATGTTCAGCAGAAGGTATATACAGGTTCATTTGTAATACATCACTCATAATAGCCCCAAATTGGAAGCAACCTAAATACCTGTCCTCAGTAGAATGGGTAAATATATTATAGTAGAAGAGTTACATAATTGCAATACTATATAGCAACAAGCATTTTTAAAATTTTTTATTTAAATTCAATTAGCCACATATAGAGCAACAACCACTTTTAAACTACAATTACATGCAACAATGTGAATGAATTTCACTAAGTGTAGAAGGAAAGATGACACCCATAATGTAGTTTTGAATGAAAGAATACTCACTGTATGATCCCATTTCATAAAACATAAAGTTTTTAACACCCCATTTTTTGTTGAAGAATATAAACAGGTAGTGGTATTACAAGGAAAAGCCAAAAAATTATTATAACAGATGGTTAAAATATGTACATAGGTTTGTGATGTGGAAAACAAAGGCAAAAGAAAAAATTAAGTTTCCTTACTGCTTACAGCCCAATGACAAGTCCTTGAAACAGGCAGAGTGGCATTCCTCTAGGAACTTGGCTGCCTCAATGTTAATACTTTGTTAAGGGCAAAAGGCAGTCTTAGCCCGAACCCCCCCAGGATCCTGCAAGTCTACTTTAAAATTTATTTAGATGTATATAAATAATGTACAATTATAAAATATAAATATAATATGTAATTACATAAAATATAATTATGTATAAAATATAAATATAATATATATTATTCATATATATTATATATCTAATATATGATATATAGAATTAATATAATATAAATATAAAATATATATTTATTTATACTTTAAATAAAAATTCCTTTAAAAACTTTATCTCTACCCCCCCCAAGATATATGTTGGCAATCATCCCCCAAGCATAGGGAACACTGATATACATCTGAAGGGTCTCATGACTAGGGTTTTATCAGACAGTAATAAATGACCTTTTCCCTAACAATAACTAGCCCCCTCAAGGTCCTATAAACCTTGCTTCCAAAATTCCTTAGAAACTTACACTATCCCTAACCCCTTCCCAACTTGAAAGTATGTGACTGGCCACTCCTCATAATCCCAGTGCAGCTCTTTCTGCCCATGGGTTCTGGTCCCAGCTTTAATAAAACCACTTTTTTTGCACTGAAGATGTCTGAAGAATTCTTTATTGGCTGTCAGCTCTGAAACCCAACATTTCCTACATCACTCTGCATACACTTTTCTGTGTATATAGTATACTTTGCTATATAGAAAAATTAAAATGTTTTTTTTAAAGGGTCAGGATGTTCTGCGAGTAAAATTCTTATATGAAATGGGAAAGGAAGGCAAGGAAGACCTACTTACAAAGAGGCTTTTTAGCTTTTTCCAATGTTTAAAAGATTATCACCTTAATAAGAGCATACATCAATTTGCCTTTTCTTAATATTATATATGAGTTGGAGGGCCTTATCTTGTAATTAAATAAGCAAAACATGCAATGAATATATAGTGTATTTATACGCTTCCATTAAATGAACGTAACCAACCAAAAACTAATCCTGAGTCTTTTGGTTTAAACTAGCATATGAGAACCATTAAGTTAGCCAAAGCCATATCTGAGCCACAAAAGTTAGTGCGTGAAATTGCATCTGACAGAAGTACCTAGAACCTTCTACGTAGAAGTGTACTAGTAAGAGCTCTAAGCACCTTGGAAAACAAACAACAAAAAGCCAAACTGTCTGAACAACAACATCAAAGCCCACAAAATGTGAAACAAAATAATCCTCACAATAACCAATTTTTCTATAGGATGTATAACTTCTCTTTTGATCATGATATTCAGTGGAGAGAACTTTTCATATGTTAATCCAGAGTCTCTTACTTGTCCTATACAGATGAGTGACCTTGATTAATCATGTAACTTCTCAGGCCTCTGGTTTTCTCTCTGTAATACATACGTGTGGGCCATCCATCTCTAAATTGCTTTCCAGTGCTAAGGTTCTCTGAAATCAAGAGTGAATTTTTTTTTTTAATTTAAATTTAGTTAGTGAACATACAGTGCAATACTGGTTTCTGGAGTAGAATTCAGTGACTTGTCACTTACATACAATACCCAGTGTTCATCACAAGTGCCCTCTTTAATCCCCAACACCCACCTAGCCCATTCCCCACAGAAGGAAGTGTTTTTAAAGGAGAACCCTTCACCTTAATTCTTGCTCAACCTACAATCCATCTGCATTTAAGTGATAAATGACCTGACAACCAAAGAAAATAATAAAATCAAAAGGCAATAAGAATCTCAAGGGAATTATTATAATTATAATCTCCCTTACTTAAATTGACCTAAAATGAAGGTTGTTATCAATAAATCCCTCAGCATGTAAACCAAGAACACAGACCTTAGGGAACCAAAAGGGGGACATGATTAAACTGGAAAAAAATCACACATTTGAGAGTACAGACATCTCATAGTTTCCAAATGGCCTTCCTCCAAACTGTTCCTCACTGGCCCTCATGAAGTTTCACAAAAGAACTCATTAGGCTTTGAGAAGTGCTGGTTAACATTTATAATATGTGTTTCAGGTTACAATATGTTGCTAAATGTGAAGAAATAAAATCAGTAATCTTTAATTCAAATAGAGCCATAAACATATTCAATTACCTGTTTGTTTGCCACAACAGCTACAGATGATATGATTTTCACCTTTTACTTAAAGCATTAGTAGGCAATTAGGTCAGGAGCCTTCAACAGCCAAATGGGTAACTCATCACTTCCTTATTAGCACAGCCCTATGGGTCCTGGCCTTCAATACTGGGTCTGGGTGAAGAGCTAATGTTTCTGAATTGCAATCTTTGTCCTCCACTGCCAGTACAACTAGCAAGTAAGGAAAAACTGATTTTTTTAAGGCCCTGTGTGGAGGAGACTGGTGTTAAATTCTACTTTGGTGTTTTAATAAACTGTTCAAATTAAAGATCAGATAATCTTATGAACATTTGGGTTTGTTAAAATCATCTTTCTCCAAATTTGAAAGTCTTCATCACTTTAAGCCCTACTCTCTCCCAGGAATTAACTCATCTAGAAGAGTCTTGATTTCACCAAGAGGAATAAAGATATTCTAGATGGAACTTCCATTTTCCATTGGAAGAATGATGACAGCTAACATCTACCGACTCCCAACAATGCCAGGCACTGTTAAATGTTTTACGTGCATCATCTCTTCTAAAACCATAAGTCTAAGTGGCTAAAACTATCATGATTCTCACTTTGCAGGTAAGGACAAAGAAGGACTGACAGATTAAGTAATTTGCCCAGGACCACGCAGGAAATACTGAGTCTAGGACTGGAACCCTGGAATCCAGACACAGTGCTATAATGCATATCTTTTCCTCTATACATTGTTGTCATAGTTGTCCTTCCAGTCCTACGTTATAGCACACACCATTTAAGTTACCCTCACAGCCCCCAATAACATCTTCCTCTGAGAACTGCCTACACACACACACACACACCAGAAGAAGCCTGCAAACATGTACCTACTATGTTATTTCACCTTGGTCATAGCTGACTGGATCATGAGTGGACAACTGAGCTAAGTCAGGAAAGTCAGAATCTTAATTTCAACGGAAAGCTCTAGTGTGGAAGCATTAGGAGCTGTCATCGTAATAGACAAGTTCTCTGGTGGTTGCTGCAGTTCCCAGAGCTGCCTGGCTTAGCCCCTTTCTGTATACTGCTTATCCAGTTTCCCTAGAATTCCATGAAGTTTCTTTTCATGAATCTAGGTTACATAAGAGTGGTAACCAAGACACAGTCATTTATTCATTCAGTAAACTTTTCAAGCATCTGCTATGTGACAGGCACATAGATGGAAACTTAGTGGGTGGAGCCTGACATTAAAACAACTAACCACACAAATAAATACATAGTTTTCAGTTGTAAAAAGTGCCACAGCAAAAAAGTATGGGTGCTATTAGAGAGGGAATTACTTTTGTCATAAATGAGATAATTTATGTAAAGCACTTAGCACAGGGCCTGGTTCCTAATAGGCTCTCAGTGTATGTAATTCTTTGGCCAAATTCTCTCTAAATAATAAATAATAGTTCTGGCACAATGTCTTCCTAGTTGAGGCCCAAATCCTGCCAAACTGTTCTAATTGACTGCTAATTTACTCCCTGTCTTTGGTTTCTGCTGCCAAATTATTATTCCCAAAATATCCTTTTATTATGCTGCCTATTCGTATCCCACGCCAAAGAATTTGGACTCTTTCCTGTAAGCCAGCTGTGAGGTCTCAGATGGGAGAAATGTAGGTAAGCAGGATCCTTGGTCACCTGCCCCCTACCCCAGGGAAAATAAAGGTGCCCATGGGGGCAAGAGAGTGCATGAAGAATGAATACATTCTTCATGTACTGAAGTACACAAAGTACCGAATACAGCACTCATAATTTCTATTGGGTTAAATAAGTAGTCCAGCAATCCAATCTGAGCAGGTCTGAGGTCCACCCTTCATTCTTCAGCACTGGAAAGACTGCTTTGATCACTCAGAGCAAACGTCTATGGAAATGGTGCGTTCAGTAAAAACAAGTTCAACCATCTGTTCCATCTTCTTCGCCATACCTGGGGTGTTGGAAACATTCTCTTTTCCAAGCAGAGGGAGCTTCAGCAGAGGGAGACTCAGGTGCTACTCTGCCATCTATTCTCTCCTCCTCCTCCTCTTCCTTTTTCTCTTTCATCTCTCAGTCTAAAACATGTTGTGACATTCAATGCGGCTGTCATTCAATGCATGGAACTGCAGTAACCACCAGAGAACTTGTCTATTATCTTGTTATTCAAGATAACAATCAATGCACAGTATTATGCACAAGGACCTAGCTGGTTTACAATGGGAATTATAGCTGTAGGAAATAGGGTTTATTCCTGGGAAGGATAATGAAAGCATTGAGAACTTGATTTTATGAATCATACTACCCTGTGTGGAAGCGAAGTTCACTTATGAAAAAATCATAACCGTTCATAAAACTAAATCCGAGTCTGCCCCTGAAGGAGTAGTGAGTTAAACAAAACACATTCCTTTTTCCAGAGAAACGCTGTGATAACCATTAAATGACAACTCTGAAATGAAGTAGCACTTGGGAAAATTACTTACAAATTAGCAATTAAATGTAAACGCCCCTGCCTATCAGCTTCTTTCTCCCTCCAATTTTTAAATGTAAATTAAAAGAGATCCTTAGAGAATGTTCAGCAGAAAAAGGGAGAAGTAAAGCAACATTTTCTACCTCTACAGTGCTTGTCGACCCAATCAATTTAATGTGGGTTGGGCACCCCTCAACCTGAGTCCAGGAACCTCTACTTCCCTCCTTATCATCAAACTGAATTCTAGCAGAGACAGAGGGCACTTGTCCATGAAATTAGTGGATTGGGATGCCAGCTGCTCGGTCTGCCTGCCTCTCTCCTATCATCGACTCTCACGTTTCTCAGGAGGCCAAATGGAAAGGAGCTAATAAAATTCTCAAATATGTTTTCCGGTTGATGATAAATTCAAAAGCCATTGTGCAGATTTTGCCCCCAACCTTCAAGTCCTGGGGGCTTGACAGAATAAAGTGGAAACACTTTAGAAAGGATAACTGGTATTCAGAGCAGACTTCAGAATAAACTGTATTTTTAAATCTGAGAGCAGGAACCATTCATTCAACATTTATTGAGCCAGGAACCTGACTCAGAGCTAAGCACTCAAAGATCAATACCAGAATAGTACTTGCCCTTAGGGAACTCCTAGTCCAGTAGAGAGACAACCACTTTAAATATTTTCAGGAACAACACAGGTTTATCTAGTATTGAAAAAAAATTTTTTCTGATGCCCAGTACCCACTACCCTTCTGATATTAGCACTTGATTTTGCCTACCCCATTGGATTCAGTCTGGATATAATAACTCAGTCATGGTATGATGTCCAAGACCAAACCAAGTCAACTGGAAATCAATCTCACTGAAAATTATACACAAGTTTCTATGGAACTACAGAAAAGGATTCATAACTCAGCCAGGAAAGATCAGGTAAGGCTTCCTGAAGTAAGTGATACTAAATCTGAGTCATGATAGCCAATCAAGAGTTAGGGAAACAGGGTCAAAAATAAAGACATTTAGGAGCATAATGCACAAAAGAAAAGAGATATATATCAGTGGAGGGAAGAAGAACAGCACAGTGGAGACACACATGTATAATTTATTCCAATAAAAAGTTTGAAAATAATATTGATATTTAAGCCTCACCCCATACCTACTGAATAAGACCGGGCATTGGTCTTTTTTAAAAGGCTCCCAGATAATTCTAACTGCAGCTAGAAACTGCACACCAAACCATTAAAGGCAAACACCTGTACCAGCACAGCAAACCCTTCACATTCTGGTACCAGACTTCACTTCCCACTTACTTTTCCACCCGTTGGCCCTCCCTGCTCCCCCCCTTTTTTTAAAACCAACAGTACTAAATTTCTTATAGGTCTTCAAACATACCATGCCTCCTCAACTATTTACACAGGCTCCTCCCTCCTCTGGACTCTAGGAGGCTGCCCTCTTCCTTGCTGGGCATCTGGAAAGTTCTCCTTCTTCATGGCCAGCTCAAAGTCTAGCTTCCCTGGAAAGCCTTTCCTGACTCCACTACAGATGGAGGAGCTTCTCTCTGTTCTTCCCCAGCACCTATCCCTAACTCCACTGGAGCGACCATCTTAGTATCTTATAACACTTTTCACCTCTCTCTCCATGCTAGACTCTGAGCAAGGATCTTGTCTTATTTCTGTATCTCTAGCCTGGAACATATTTCTACCCAACAAATATTTGTGAAAATACAGCAGAGAGGAAGGAATCCACCCACCTTCTTCTTCTGATGGATACTGATTATACTAGCCACTATTTCTTCCACTCAAGTAGAAAGCCTTAAAGTCTTTAGAACTCCTTTTCAGAGTAGTCATGCGAGAGGAACCCTTGCTTAACTACAGAAATAATCAGTTACTCCTATTTCACTTTGATATCTTTGGATGTATTCAAAGTTGAGGAGGTAGAACAGACTGCCTTAGGCCAGGAAATCTTTTCAGTGTCTTATATAGCAACTTCTCCGTCTTTGCTAGTGTTGAAAAATACACAGGAGTACAGAGATCAACAGTCTATCTCCTCACCTAGATCATAGGCCCCTTGGGGACAAAAGCAACAGTTCATTCACTTTGAATTCACAAGTCATAACATGGTATCTAGCTTAGAAGAGGAACTCAATAAATGTACAGAAATAAAATAGTCAATAGGTTGGGGTCCCAGCTGGATCCCTCTGGGCCAATAGATGAAGTCTGTGTCTATGCAGAAATCATCCCCTTATTTCATTTCTCCAGTCAAGACTTTAAGGATCCTGGATTCTTATTCCAGCTCTGTCACTTACTGGCCACATGCCCACGTCTTCTTCCTTTCTCAGAGCCTCAGTTTCCTCAGCTAGAGAGTTTTCATTCAGAGTTTATGCAATTGCAGTCAGATAGTGGCTTGGCTAGAATCACCTTGAATGCATCGTCACTCACAGATCTGGCAATTAATGCTTGCATTTTCATGGGATGTAATCTGGGCTGTCAGCTGGAATACCCTGCACATTGCCTTTGCATGTGACTTGGGCTTCCTCACAATGCAGTGGCCAGGTTTCAAGAATGAGTGGCCCAAGAGAGCAAAGTAAATTCATGGCTTTTTTTTTTTTTAAGTACATGGCATTTTTTGACCTAGTTTTGGATGTCACCCTCTATCATTTCTGCTGTACTCTACTGGTCAAGGCAGTCACAAGGCAGTCACAAAGATCCTGATTTCAAGGAGAAGAAATATAAACCTCACCATTCTATGGGAAGAGCATTAATACCACATTTCAAGAACAGCATGTGGGACAGAAAATATTGGGTAGTTATCTTTGAAAAATGCAATGTGCCACACCTGCCTAGGATGACTATGCAGAGTCATATATCATACATCAATCATATATTGTATATGACTTATATATCAATGATATATAAGTCATATATCAATGAGGCAGTGATAAGAAGTACTTAGCCTGTAAATGGCATATGGTAAGTGGTCAATAAACAACAGCCAGAGGTTTTTTTTTTTTTGCCAAAGGTATTTTTTTAAATTAGTGTTAAAATGGCCCTTTCACTTTCCACCTATGCCACAGAACCACACAGACTCACCTACAGATGAACTATGTAGTCACGTGGCCAAAGAAGGTCATATCACCAGTAAGTGGCAGAGAAAGGATTAGAGCCCAAGCTACCTGGCTCCTGAGTTTGCCCCCTTAATCTCTATACCAAGAAATCCCTCTTTCGGAACTTTTGTCTCATTGATGAACCTGAGAACCTGAGGAAGGAAGAGAGCAGCCATCAGTGAAATGAGCAGCCCATTAGGTTGGGAATATCCAGTACTAACTTTATGCCTATGGACACTGGTGGGATAAAGAACATCATCCAATCCATATGGACCATTAGCCAGGGCTCAGTTCCCAAAGAAGAGGATCCTCCTTGATCCTAGCATTGACTATGAACAGCATTTCGTTGTCCACCAAAACCATCCTGGGTCAGGAGAACCTGTTCATATCACTGTCTCTGTACCAATGAAGCTACAGAAAGGCAACTCAGGCAACCAGTGCACCAGGGAGGCAGGGGTTTAGCTGAGCTAAGTGTACAAGGCTGAGGAGAGGTAGAGATGGCCTCTCCTCCCTGGGGAGGCAGTAGGGTTTGAGAACATGGGCCCTGGAGGCAGTCACCTGGCTCCACTTCTTACCAGTTAGGGGACCTCCAGTCTGAGCCCCAGTTTCCTTGTTTGTAAAATAAGGGAGTGACAATAAGACAACCCTTGATGAAGGGTTGCTGTGGGAATTAAAGAAGCCAGGGTTTGGAAAACAATGGCACCTAAAAAGTGTTCAAACAGCATTAGTGATGGTGAGGATTCTAGTGTTCCAGTTTAGGAAGCTCCGGAGCCCAGACGCTGACTCTCTTGGCAAACATTTAGACAGAACTATGCAGATGTGAAAGGCTGGAGACCCCTCCCTACCACCCAGGAGCCTGATGAGACCTGCTACCCCACAACTTGCATTCTCCTTCATAACCTACATTGCATTGGCATTTCTTTTTCAGTTTCTGTCTTCCTACATAGACTATGGTGCCCAGGAGGGCACAGACCTCTTTTCTTACCTTTAAATTCCCAGCACAGTGCTTGGTACCTTGGTACTCAATAAATATTTGTTGAACTAACCAACAAATGAATAAAATAAAAATTCAACTCCCTGCTCAAAAAACAAAATAAATTTTTAAAAAATCTCAGCCCTGTTGTCCAAATAGACAATATATTTTAAGAATTTAGTACGCTCAGGCACCTGGGTGGCTCAGTGGGTTAAGCCTCTGCCTCTGGCTCAGGTCAAGATCTCAGTGTTCTGAGATTGAACCCCGCACTGCACCGGACTCTCTGCTCAGCAGGGAGCCTGCTTCCCCTTCTCTCTCTGCTTGTCTCTCTGCCTACTTGTGATCTCTCTCTGTCAAATAAATAAATAAAATCTTAAAAAAAAAAAATTCAGTATGCTCTCCCTCCTCCTTATAGCTGTCATCATCTTCTCTACCTCTTGGGACTTCTTCCCTTCAGTAAGACTCTACTGAGGACCTATTTTGATTAGGTGCTAGGAAACAGTAAAAATTTTTTAAAAATAAAGATAAAAACTCTGCCTTCACAGAGCGATTTCTAGTATGGGAAACAGACACTGAAAAAAGCAAAATAATAAATAAATATAATTTCAGATAACAAGTGCTATGAAGGAAATAATCAGGATATTACAATATAAAATTTCTGGGTTGAGCAAGCTTATAGAACCAGAAAGAAGCATCTATCTGGAACTATGCTGACATTAAGTGGCTAGGACTTTTCTTCCTCCCTGGACCTAAAACAGCCCTCTCTGAAGGATACTGGGCTGTTAGGTCATTAGGAGGCAGGATTCTGACACAAGTGCTCAACCCAGGAAGGGCTCTTCATCTTTACCAGAAATCCATGCAGGCTAGGGAAGCTCCTTCTACCCACTAAGGCAGCACCAGCAGGGACCTGTTAAAACTAAAAGGGCACCAAAATAGTACAACAAAGGCTCTGAAAATGAAATTGTCAGTGAAACCACAGCCTACAAAAGGAGCCCAGGACTTGAATGCTAAACCTAAAAAGGGTGACTGCCTGTCAAAAATAAATAAATAAATAAATAAGATCCAGAGTCTCATGTAATAAACAAGATATCCAGGATACAACCCATCATACCAAGAAACAAGAAAATCACAACTTGAATGAGAAAAGATAATCAACTGACACCAACACCAACACCAATCAGATGTTGGAATTATCTGACAAGAATTTTAGAGCAGCCATTGTAAATGTGCTTCAGCAAGCAATTAAAAATGCTCTTTAAACAATGAAAAAATATAAAATATAAAAATATATAAAATATATTTATATAACTTTTTTATTATATAAATAATGTATAAATATATAAAATTCATATAAAAATATAAAATCTCAGCAAAGAACTATAAGTTATAGGAAAGAACCAAATGGCAATTATAGAACTAATAAATATAATAATCAAAAATTTTAAATCTGACTGAATGAATTCAGTAGCAAAGTGGAGATAACAGGACAGAATCGGTGAACTTGAAAATACTTCAATACAAATTACCCAATATGAACAACAGAGAGAAAAGAAACCAAAAAGCAAAACAAAACAAAACAAAAGCAGTCTCAGGAACTTGTGGGACAACAATAAATGATCCAATACTGGCATCAGTGGAGACGAAAAAGAGAGTGGTTAAAAGAGTATTCCAAGAAATAATGGCTTAATATTTCCCAATTTTGGTAATAAAAAATAAAAAATAAAGCGACAGATTCAAAAAGCTGAGTGAATGCTAAATAAGATAAATGCAAAGAAATCTATACTAAGACACACCATAATTAAACTTTTGAAAACTGAAGACAAAGAAAATCAAAAGCAGCCAGAAGCAAATGATATTACCCATGGAGGACATCAATTTAAATGACACCAGGTCTCTCCAATTTCTCATCTAAAACCATGGATGCAAGAAGGAAGTAGAACATTTTTGAAGTGCTGGAAAAGAAAAAAACTGTCCACAATGAATTTTATATCTCACAAAACTATCCTTCAGGAATAAAAGGGAAATAAAAACATTCTCAGATGAAACAAAACTTAAAAAAAAAATTGTTGCTGGAAGGTAAGGAATGGCTAAAGCAGGTTCTTCAATAGAAAGGAAATGATAAAAGAAGGAGACTTGTGGCATCAGGAAGGAAGAAGAAACAACAGAAAGGGCAAAAATGTGGGCAAACAATAGATTACCCTTCTAACAAGTTTTCTAAATTATACTTGGTAATTAAAATAGAAATGATAGAAGGAGTCAAGATGGGGGAGAAGTAGCAGGCTGAGACTACTTCAGGTTATGGGAGATCAGCTAGATAGCTTATCTAAAGATTGCAAACACCTACAAATCCAACGGGAGATCGAAGAGAAGAACAACAGCAATTCTAGAAACAGAAAATCAACCACTTTCTGAAAGGTAGGACTGGCGGAGAAGTGAATCCAAAGTGACGGGAAGATAGATCGCGGGGGAAGGGGCCGGCTCCCGGCAAGCGGCGGAGCAACGGAGCACAAAATCAGGACTTTTAAAAGTCGGTTCCACTGAGGGACATCGCTCCAGAGGCTTAACCGGGGTGAAGCCCATGAGGGGTCAGTGTGGCCTCAGGTCCCGCAGGGTCACAGAAGGATCAGGGGTGTCTGAGTGTCGCGGAGCTTACAAGTATTAGAACGGGGAAGCCGGCTACAGACACAGAGCCGAGGAGTGAGCTCTAAGCTCGGGGTTACCTTGAACCAGTCGCAGTCTCCGTCAGCTTGGAGCCCGGCCGGAGGCCAGGGTGACGGGAGTAATTGGGCGCTGTTCTCTGAGGGCGCGCTGAGGACTGGGGCCCCGGGCTCTCGGTTCCTCCGGGCCGGAGACTGGGAGGCCGCCATCTTCATACTCGTCCTCCGGAACTCTACGGAAAGCGCTCAGGAAACAAAAGCTCCCGAAAGCAAACCCGAGCGCATTACTCAGCCCGCCCCTGGGTAAGGGCGGTGCAACCCCGCCTGGGGCAAAGACACTTGAGAATCACTACAACAGGCCCCTCCCCCAGAAGGTCAACAAGAAACCCAGCCAGGATCAAGTTCACCTACCAAGGAGTGCAGTTTCAATACCAAGGAGAGCAGCAGAATTCCAGAGAAGGAGAAAGCAAAGCACAGAACTCATGGCTTTCTCCCCATGATTCTTTAGCCTTGCAGTTAATTTAATTTTTTTTTTCTTTTTCAATTTTTTTTCTCTTCTTCTGCTAAATTTTTTTAACTTTTACCCTTTTCTTTTTTAACATGTTTTAACTAGTTTATCTAATATAAACTAGTTTTATATTATATATTTTTCCTTTTTTCCATATATATATTTTTCCTTTTTTCCATATATATTTTTTTCCTTTTTATATTTTTTCTTTATTGGTTTTCTTTTTTTTAATTGTTTCTTTTTTTTTTTTTCTTTCTGAACCTCTTTTTATCCCTTTCTTCCCCCTCACGATTTGGGATCTCTTCTGATTTGGCTAAAGCATATTTTCCTGGGGTTGTTGCCACCCTTTTAATATTTTACTTGCTCCTTCATATACTCTTATCTGGACAAAATGACAAGGCGGAAAAATTCACCACAAAAAAAAGAACAAGAGGCAGTACCAAAGGCTAGGGACCTAATCAATACAGACATTGGTAATATGTCAGATCTAGAGCTCAGAATGACGGTTCTCAAGGTTCTAGCCGGGCTCAGAAAAGGCATGGAAGATATTAGAGAAACCCTCTCGGGAGATATAAAAGCCCTTTCTGGAGAAATAAAAGAACTAAAATCTAATCAAGTTGAAATAAAAAAAGCTATTAATGAGGTGCAATAAAAAATGGAGGCTCTCACTGCTAGGATAAATGAGGCAGAAGAAAGAATTAGCGATATAGAAGACAAATGACAGAGAATAAAGAAGCTGAGCAAAAGAGGGACAAACAGCTACTGGACCACGAGGGCAGAATTCGAGAGATAGTGACACCATAAGACGAAACAACATTAGAATAATTGGGATTCCAGAAGAAGAAGAAAGAGAGAGGGGAACAGAAGGTATAATGGAGAGAATTATAGGAGAGAATTTCCCCAATATGGCAAAGGGAACAAGCATCAAAATCCAGGAGGTTCAGAGAACCCCCCTCAAAATCAATAAGAATAGGTCCACACCCCGTCACCTAATAGTACAATTTACAAGTCTTAGTGACAATGAGAAAATCCTGAAAGCAGCCCGGGAAAAGAAGTCTGTAACATACAATGGTAAAAATCTTAGATTGGCAGCAGACTTATCCACAGAGACCTGGCAGGCCAGAAAGAGCTGGCATGATATATTCAGAGCACTAAACAAGAAAAACATGCAGCCAAGAATACTATATCCAGCTAGGCTATCATTGAAAATAGAAGGAGAGATTAAAAGCTTCCAGGACAAACAAAAACTGAAAGAATTTGCAAACACCAAGCCAGCTCTACAGGAAATATTGAAAGGGGTCCTCTAAGCAAAGAGAGAGCCTAAAAGTAGTAGATCAGAAAGGAACAGAAACAATATACAATAACAGTCACCTTACAGGCAATACAATGGCACTAAATTCATATCTCTCAATAGTTACCCTGAATGTTAATGGGCTAAATGCCCCAATCAAAAGACACAGGGTATCAGAATGGATAAAAAAAAACAAAACCCATCTATATGTTGCCTACAAGAAACTCATTTGAAACCCGAAGACACCTCCAGCTTTAAAGTGAGGGGGTGGAAAAGAATTTACCATGCTAATGGACATCAGAAGAAAGCAGGAGTGGCAATCCTTCTATCAGATCACTTAGATGTTAAGCCAATAATAAGAGATGAGGAAGGACACTATATCATACTCAAAGGATCTGTTCAACAAGAAGATCTAACAATTTTAAATATCTATGCCCCTAACATGGGAGCAGCCAACTATATAAACCAATTAATAACAAAATCAAAGAAACACATCAACAATAATACAATAATAGTAGGGGACTTTAACACTCCCCTCACTGAAATGGACAGATCATCCAAGCAAAAGATCAACAAGGAAATAAAGGCCTTAAATGACACACTGGACCAGATGGACATCACAGATATATTCAGAACATTTCATCCCAAAGCAACAGAATACACATTCTTCTCTAGTGCCCATGGAACATTCTCCAGAATAGATCACATCCTTGGTCCTAAATCAGGTCTCAACCGGTATCAAAAGATTGGGATCATTCCCTGCATATTTTCAGGCCACAATGCTCTGAAGCTAGAACTCCATCTCAAGAGGAAATTTGGAAAGAACACAAATACATGGAGACTAAACAGCATCCTTCTAAAGAATGAATGGGTCAACCAGGATATTAAAGAAGAATTGAAAAAATTCATGGAAACAAATGATAATGAAAACACAACGGTTCAAAATCTGTGGGACACAACAAAGGCAGTCCTGAGAGGAAAATATATAGCGGTACAAGTCTTTCTCAAGAAACAAAAAAGGTCTCAGGTACACAGCCTAACCCTACACCTAAAGGAGCTGGAGAAAGAACAAGAAAGAAACCCTAAACCCAGCAGGAGAAGAGAAATCATAAAGATCAGAGCAGAAATCAATGAAATAGAAACCAAAAAAACAATAGAACAAATCAACGAAACTAGGAGCTGGTTCTTTAAAAGAATTAATAAGACTGATAAACCCCTGGCCAGACTTATCAAAAAGAAAAGAGAAAGGACCCAAATAAATAAAATCATGAATGAAAGAGGAGAGATCACAACGAACACCAAAGAAACACAGACAATTATAAGAACATACTATGAGCAACTCTACGCCAACAAATTTGACAATCTGGAAGAAATGGATGCATTCCTAGAGACATATAAACTACTACAACTGAAATAGAAAGCCTGAACAGACCCATAACCAGTAAGGATATTGAAACAGTCATCAAAAATCTCCAAACAAACAAAAGCCCGGGGCCAGATGGCTTCCCGGGGGAATTCTACCAAACATTTAAAGAAGAACTAATTCCTATTCTCCTGAAACTGTTCCAAAAAATAGAAATGGAAGGAAAACTTCCAAACTCATTTGATGAGGCCAGCATCACCTTGATCCCAAAACCAGACAAGGATCCCATCAAAAAAGAGAACTACAGACCAATATCCTTGATGAACACAGATGCAAAAATTCTCACCAAAATACTAGCCAATAGGATTCAACAGTACATTAAAAGGATTATTCACCACGACCAAGTGGGATTTATTCCAGGGCTGCAAGGTTGGTTCAACATCCGCAAATCAATCAATGTGATACAACACATTAATAAAAGAAAGAACAAGAACCATATGATACTCTCCATAGATGCTGAAAAAGCATTTGACAAAGTACAGCATCCCTTCCTGATCAAAAGTCTTCAAAGTGTAGGGATAGAGGGCACATACCTCAATATTATCCAAGCCATCTATGAAAAACCCACCGCAAATGTCATTCTCAATGGAGAAAAACTGAAAGCTTTTCCGCTAAGGTCAGGAACACAGCAGGGATGTCCGTTATCAACACTGCTATTCAACATAGTACTAGAAGTCCTAGCCTCAGCAATCAGACAACAAAAAGAAATTAAAGGCATCCAAATCGGCAAAGAAGAAGTCAAACTATCACTCTTTGCAGATGATATGATACTATATGTGGAAAACCCAAAAGACTCCACTCCAAAACTGCTAGAACTGGTACAGGAATTCAGTAACGTGTCAGGATATAAAATCAATGCACAGAAATCAGTTGCATTTCTCTACACCAACAACAAGACAGAAGAAAGAGAAATTAAGGAGTCAATCCCATTTACAATTGCACCCAAAACTATAAGATACCTAGGAATAAACCTAACCAAAGAGGCTAAGCATCTATACTCAGAAAACTATAAAGTACTCATGAAAGAAATTGAGGAAGATACAAAGAAATGGAAAAATGTTCCATGCTCCTGGATTGGAAGAATAAATATTGTGAAAATGTCTATGCTACCTAAAGCAATCTACACATTTAATGCAATTCCTATCAAAGTACCATCCATTTTTTTCAAAGAAATGGAACAAATAATCCTAAAATTTATATGGAACCAGAAAAGACCTCGAATAGCCAAAGGAATATTGAAAAAGAAAGCCAAAGTTGGCGGCATCACAATTCCGGACTTCAAGCTCTATTACAAAGCTGTCATCCTCAAGACAGCATGGTACTGGCACAAAAACAGACACATAGATCAATGGAACAGAATAGAGAGCCCAGAAATAGACCCTCAACTCTATGGTCGACTAATCTTCGACAAAGCTGGAAAGAATGTCCAATGCAAAAAAGACAGCCTCTTCAATAAATGGTGTTGGGAAAATTGGACAGCCACATGCAGAAAAATGAAATTGGATCATTTCCTTACACCACACACGAAAATAGACTCAAAATGGATGAAGGACCTCAATGTGAGAAAGGAATCCATCAAAATCCTTGAGGAGAACACAGGCAGCAACCTCTTCGACCTCAGCCGCAGCAACATCTTCCTAGGAACATCGCCAAAGGCGAGGGTAGCCAGGGCAAAAATGAACTATTGGGATTTTATCAAGATCAAAAGCTTTTGCACAGCAAAGGAAACAGTTAACAAAACCAAAAGACAACTGACAGAATGGGAGAAGATATTTGCAAACGACATATCAGATAAAGGGCTAGTGTCCAAAATCTATAAAGAACTTAGCAAACTCAACACCCAAAGAACAAATAACCCAATCAAGAAATGGGCAGAAGACATGAACAGACATTTCTGCAAAGAAGACATCCAGATGGCCAACAGACACATGAAAAAGTGCTCCATATCACTCGGCATCAGGGAAATACAAATCAAAACCACAATGAGATATCACCTCACACCAGTCAGAATGGCTAAAATTAACAAGTCAGGAAATGACAGATGCTGGCGAGGATGCGGAGAAAGGGAACCCTCCTACACTGTTGGTGGGAATGCAAGCTGGTGCAGCCACTCTGGAAAACAGCATGGAGGTTCCTCAAAATGTTGAAAATAGAACTACCCTATGACCCAGTAATTGCACTACTGGGTATGTACCCTAAAGATACAAACGTAGTGATCCGAAGGGGCACGTGCACCCGAATGTTTATAGCAGCAATGTCTACAATAGCCAAACTATGGAAAGAACCTAGATGTCCATCAACAGACGAATGGATAAAGAAGATGTGGTATATATACATAATGGAACACTATGCAGCCATCAAAAGAAATGAAATCTTGCCATTTGCGACAACGTGGATGGAACTAGAGGGTATCATGCTTAGCGAAATAAGTCTATCGGAGAAAGACAACTATCATATGATCTCCCTGATATGAGGGAGAGGAGGTGCAACATGGGGGGTTAAGGGGATAGGAGAAGAGTAAATGAAACAAGATGGGATTGGGAGGGAGACAACCATAAGTGACTCTTAATCTCACAAAACAAACTGAGGGTTGATGGGGGGAGGGGGATTGGGAGAGGGGGGTGGGGTTATGGACATTGGGGAAGGTATGTGCTATGGTGAGTGCTGTGAAGTGTGTAAACCTGGCGATTCATAGACCTGTACCCCTGGGGATAAAAATATATGTTTATAAAAATAAAAATTAAAAAAAGAAAAAATAATAAAAATGATAATAATGATACTGAACACAATGATATTTAAAAGTGGAAACGGTAAAGGGAGCTGAATGAAAGTAAGATTTTGACACTTCACTAAAAGTGGTAAATGCTGATACATTCAACTGTGCTAAGTCACATGTGTATACTGAACACCCAGTGCAACTACTATGAAAATGATATAAAATGACACACCAGCAAACACTAAACTGACAAGTTAATAGTTTTGACAATCCACTGAGCCTGGTTCTAAGAAACACAATATTTTTTATCCAATACCTGACTGTCAATTTATGAAAAATATACTAATGGCAAAATGTTTATATGTTTGACTCAAACCAGAAATTGCATTATAGTCTGTTAACAATATATAAATCACTAAATGGCCCACTTGATATTTTTACCCTGAGGTGTGTTAAAAGGATTTTCTTTATCTTATACATGAATGACTTCATGATACTTTTTTATTAATGTGGGTGAAATTCCCATACACATAATAGAAAAGAAAATATTTTCAAGAAAGTACACATAAAATAAAATTCAAAAAAATCTTTATTCTTTGATAGGAATAAACTTAACCACTGAGGTTAAAAAAATAAATTTATGCCTCAGAGAACATTACTTTAGGGAGACGAGTCAGGAAAACTCTTTCCTTGAAACCAATGTTTGAGAAGATCCTAAGATAAATGCATTCCAGGTAGATAAGTACCCTATGTAAACACCCTAAGGCAGAACACTGCTTGGTTTCATCCAAGAGTCTTCTATCAACTAGATTAATTATTTGTGTACCTTCTCTAATTGTTTTTTCCCCTAAAACACACAGATTCTTTTTGCCATAAGATTTTTACTGACACCTGCCATAAGGAAAAATACCAATCAATAACAAAAGCAGCAAAAATGGGAAACTTAGTAGGATACTAGTAATCTCTCAGAGTAAATGGGGTCTGGATTTGTCTTGTGTCCCTTTTCTCCATCACCTCGAAAATGACTCCATGCAGGTTCCTACCTTTCTACCTTATCTCTCCCCAAGAGAGAGAGACACACACACTTTTCAATCTTTTCAATCACTTATCTTGGTATTTTTTTAAAAAATATTTTATTTATTTATTTGAAAGAAAGAGAGAGAGAGAGCACAAGCAGGGAAGAGGGCCAGAGGGAGAGGGAGAAGCAGACTCCCTGCTGAGCAGGGAGCCCAACTTGGGGCTCAATCCCAGGACCCTGACGTCATGACTTGAGCCGAAGGCAGACATTTAACCAACTGAGCCACCCAGGGGCCCCTATCTTGGTACTTTTAATATAGAAAACAAGTGTCAATCTGTGAACTTTTTCAGTAACCTGAGATTACTGGCTCTCAAGCAGGAGCAATTTTGCTCCCCAATAGGACATTTGGCAATGCCTGGACACATTAAGACTGTTATGAGTGGGAAGTAGCTGCTACTAGCATTTAACAGGGAGAGGATAACGCTGCTAAATATCCTATAATGGACAGAACAGCCCCCACAACAGAAGATCATCTAGTCTGATGTCACCTGCCTTAGATTAATGACTGTAAATGTCCATCCTAAGGGAATTCCAAGAACTCTGTCTCCCACCCCAGTGTCTAATCCTGATTTCTCCTTGAAAAGTCACCTTGATCTTTTTCCCAGAACATCTATGGGTAGTAATTCCCAAAAGATGCTCCATGTGTTATATGATAAAATTGTTCTATGGTGAAACAAGTTTCATAAATGTCTGGTCAAACAGAGATATATAGTTCCTCTTATTCTTCAAAACTGGCTAAGCTAAGTCAATAGAAATGGCTAAGGCCACAGATCAGAGTAGAAATGAGCACCAAGAACTATAGCAAGAGCTCTTTAATGACTACCAAAGAGGCAAAGAGGAAGATAGGGAGACTACAGTCTAGCAATTCCACTGATAGAGGCTGGAACCAAATATCACTGCTGTTACTCACACCCATTGATTACCTTCACCTAGGCACCTAGGTGGGGAAAGTGATGGAGATACAAGTAACAGTGGTACCAGGAACTGTAAATACCTAAGTGAGAATTTAAACCTACTATTAGTTTCCTAGGGCTACCATTACAAAGTACCAAAACCTGGGTGACTTAAGAAACAGAAATGTACTGTCTCACAGTTTGGGAAGCTACAGGTTTAAGGTCAGGTTTTGACAAGATTTGTTCTTGTTAAGGACTATGAGTGAAGGATCTGATCTGGGCTTCTCTACTCAGCTTATATATAGCTGTTTTCTCCCTGTATCTCCGTATAGGAGATACAAGGAGTATTCCCTTGATGTGTATCTATCTCTATGTCCAAATTTCCCCTTTTTTTCTAAAGGATGTCAGTCATTGGATGATGGCCCACTCTAATAACTTCATTTTAGTTTTACTACCTCTATAAAGATCCTATCTCCAAAGATCATATTATAAAGTAATGGGGGTTAGGACTCCGATGTATCTTTTTTGGGAGGACACAATTTAACCCCTAACACAAGGCTAGTTCAAACTCTTTGTTCTGGCCAATGGTTTTAGTTTTCTGGCCTAAAATCCTTTCACCAAAGCTATTAGTGAACAGTAAGAGGGACATATTTAATTTAATGCCTTCTTGTGCATGAGCTACTTCATACAGAAACTGTCAAAAGCTAGACAGTAGGAGGGCGAACAGAAGAGAGGCCACATGTTGAATAATTGGGGGCTCATTATGGACATTTGGGCTTTCCAAGATAAATGAACTGAGCTATCACAAAGATGTCAGCATTTACCTTCAGACAAAGTGTGACAAGAGTTTAGGCAAAGGGCAGTTGTTCTTCTCACTGTCAAAAATAATCCCGAAGTCTGTCAAACCTCAGACACAAAGTTCACATCTGTGGAGAGCCCACCTGTGGTGGCCCCTTCAAATCTATCCTATCCCCTACACCTGCTGCCATTTATTTACGTTAAATGGCACTGCAAATTGTAGCAATTATGTGGATCCTGACCTGAAAGTCATCAGTGCTTATGCACCCGCTTCACAGACATTGTACTCCCCTAGAGAACTGGCTGCATTCCATTATGAAGTTTGAGTCTTGGAAACTATTCAGTGGCAGGTGTAGATAGCCAATAAATGACCCACTGATGGCCTGCTTTGGTGTTTGAGCAGGAGCCATAATCCAGGGGAAGTCATTCCACATCAACTGTCACTGATAATGACATGGTGCCAAATGTCTGCATATTCTTACTTCTCTCTGTATTTTTTATTTCATTTAAAAATATTTATAATGTCCTTACTATGTGCCAGGGACACAACAACACTATGAGATAGGTACAACTGCTCTTCCCATTTTATAGATGGGTAAATCAGAAAGCACTGAAGGCATAACTTACCCAAGGTCACATAGCTAGTAAGTATAAGAACTCACATTTGAACAAGGCAACCTGGTTTCAGGATCCATGTTGTATTCATTGGGCTCTGCTGTCTCTACGTTGGCTTTGTAAGCCAATGTTATGTGACAGAATTTGTTCAAACCTAAACACAGACAAATTCTGAGTATTCCACTCAGTTCTAAATATATGGACATTGCTCAGAGCAACACTGCAAAATAGGTACTCTTTCTATTCCCAACTTACAGTCTGGTAAATTGAAAGACAAAAGGAGGTTAAGTAATTTGTCCAAAGTCACTTACAGTGTATCTCAAAAATAATGCTAGATGCTGGAGATACAACCTTGAACAAAGAAACCACGGTTCCTGCCTTCACTGAACTGAAGCCACAGATAAGGACACAGCCAAGTAAACAGGCAACTGTAACACACTGCAGTAAAAGCTCTGCAGTAAAAGTTCTGAAAAACAATCTGAAGGGTTTGAAGAGGTGGGGGGTGGGAGGTTGGGGAAACCAGGTGGTGGGTATTAGAGAGGGCACAGATTGCATGGAGCACTGGGTGTGGTACAAAAACAATGAATACTGTTATGCTGAAAATAAATTTAGAAAAAAATGATTAATAAAAAAAAAAATGTTCTGTGCACCGTGCCAGCACACAGAGGTAGTAGTAAGCCTCCCTTGGGACACTGAAAAGACTTCCTGAGGACTGATATTTTGACTTAAACCTGAAGATTAAGTTAGAAAGGCACAGAGATCGTGAAAAGGGGGAAACTTCCAAGAGAGTAAACTGCATTTGTAAAATCAGAAAGCAAGACAAAGGGCACAGTTCATTCTAGGAGTTAAAAGAAATTTAGTAGGATTTGATGTGTAAAATGCAAGGAAATGGAATGGCAAGAAATGAAGTGGGGAAATAACATTATGCCCTAAGAACAATGAGGACTCACTGAGTTTTAGGAGGTTAGAATAGCATCATCAGGTCTACCTTCAGAAAGATAAGACTATAAAGCATGGATTGGTGGAAGGAAAACCAAAGTCAGAGAGTTATTTCTCTCCATTCTGGGAGTCACTGCAATAAACCCAACTTAATATTGTGCCAGAATTAAGCTTAGTGATCAGCTGTCTCCATGGGGTGTGTGGTATAATAAAAAAAATATATTTACACCCAGTTTCTGGCAGAACTCTTAGAACCCTTGGAATTTCCTTAGCAATAAGAGTGTCTTTTGTTATTCAAAAGGAGCCTCTTTTGAGCACATGTGATTTATTTTTAGGAATGATATTGGCTGGGGCCTTTAGACAGTTTCAGGATAGGACTGGTCGCCAGAAAGACCAAGTGATTAGAGGGTTGAAACTTTCAGCGGCACCCACTAATGTCTGGAAAGGGGGAAGGAGGAACTGTAAATTAAGCTCTATGAAAATTCTTAAACAACAAGATTTGATGAGTTGGTTAGTGGACATATAGAGGTGCTGGGAAAGTGGTATCCAGAGGAACCGTGATTTACAGCCAGTCAGTCAGAAGTACAGGTAACAACCTAGATTTGAGACTGGCATCTGAAATACAGAAAGTTTCGTGAAACTGAGTCCTTAATCTATCTTCAGATATAATGTGTCAGAACTGAGTTAAATTTGTAGGATACCCTGTCAGTATCACTGAGAGTTGGAGAACTATGTGGTGTGAAAAAATAAAAACAAAACTTTCACACATGTAGTGTCAGAAGTATTGAGAACAGAGGAGCAAAATAGAGTTTTCCCTTATAGGGTGAAAGAGAGAGGTGTTCTGTGTCACTCCTAAGCCACTGATTTATACAGTTAGATAAACGGTGGTGCCATTTGCTGGGTGGAGGACACCAAAGGAGAAGTAGGTTGAGAGACAGCAGTAAAAATGAGTTCCATTTTGGACATGTTTGGTTTCAAGAGAATGTAGGACATCCAAAAGGCAAGTGGATAGATGGATCTGAAGCTAGAAAGAAATCTGGACATGAGATAAATCTTTTTAAATTATCAGTAAATAGGTGCCTGAGTGGCTCTGTTGGTTAAGTGACTGCCTTTGGTTCAGGTAATGATCCCAGAGTCCTAGGATCAAATCCCACTCCGGGCTCCTAGCTCCATAGGGAGTCTGCTTCTCCCTCTGACCTTCCCTCTCATGCTCTCTCTCACTCTCTCTCTCTCAAATAAATAAAGAAAATCTTTAAAAAAAAAAAATCCAGAAGGGAAAAGAATGAACTTAAAAAAAAATTATCACTAAATAAGTGCATATAGAACTCAAAAGACTAAATGCATAGACTAGGAAAAGTGCAACAGGGAAAGAGAACAGGGTTTCAGGTGACATTATCTTCTAAGTGCTAGCCAACAAGAGAAGCCTACAGAACAGACTGAGATGGCTCATTCAGAAGTAATAAGGAGCTGAGGCACATGGGTATCAGAGAACCCAAGAGAAGCTAAAGGAAGTCTTTTCAAATGATTTTTGTGCTGCAGACAAGTCAATTAAGCAATAAATGGGAAGTATCCATCTGATTATGCCATATTGGAAAAGCAAAATGTTTGTTTCTGAGGGTTGTTTAGGAAGACAATCGTGGGCCCTCTGAAAAGAAAGGAACTTAACAAGCAATCATCTCTTGTCCTTCACTGTTTAGGCCTAGCTGGTAGCTGGAAGATAAATCACTCAAGATCTTTGGGTGCCACTTGCAGCAGAAGAACAGCATCTTCAACTCTGTTTGGGGGCATTCACATAATAGAATTTAATGCTGAGCTAATTTTCTATCTTTGGGTTCATTCTTTGGCAACAGTTATAATCAAAGAGTTGGATATAATTGTGAAGGAGAAAACCTGACTCAAGGATCCTTATCCTACCTGTTGCCAATGATCTAGTATCCTACATTTTCCCATTCCATCTCCCAAGATACTATAATCCCTGAAGGCAATAGTACGCACAGGTGTGTGTGCTGCAGCCACGGTTAAAGTTTTTCCCTATATTCATCCCTCCAAATCAGACAGGTCTTTCCTACTTTTCCCTTGTTTAGAGTCCCATGGGCAGGAGATAAACCACTTGAGGGTACTGCAATGCAATGGAAAAAAGCTACTGAATCTGCAACCAGAAAACCTGGGCTAGATTCCCAGTTTTACCATTTATCAGAATGATGTGACATTTCGGTAGGTCATTTTTCCATTAATCTCTCTGAGCCTCAGAATACCTACCTCTAAAAGGCACATAGATTGGGAGGGGTGGGAGGGAAGTGTGTCAAAACTATCTTTTAATGTAGTATAGAATCATTCAGTCTTCCCACTGGATCTCTTGGATTCTTGGAACTACAGTTTGTCTAGCATGGAGTCAGATTTGCTTTGGTATCTGGTAAATCAATGGACTTTTTTTCATGTAAGTTTTTGTGAGAACATTATTTCTGAAACTCTGTAAGAAGAAACAAATATCTCACTTCTGGCTGGGCTGAATTCTCCTGTATTTAAACAAAGAGAGGTGTGATGAGCCTCAAAGGAGGAATTTCTTGTTACTTCCTCTTTTAGCAGCCTTGTATAGAAATAGCAAACTAGAATTTTATGGTGCTTTACCATCTCCAAGGCACTCTTGCACATTTGATTTGAAATTACCCCAGGATAGCTGGCCCAAACTGTGATCTCACAACAGACTGAAGGCAGAAGCAGATATGAAAAACTCTTCTTGTTATGAAAAACTGTTTTCTATCAAGCCAAACATAAGAAATTAGCAAAAATGTAAAACAAGGTGGCTCTTCTCTCAATTTTTTGTCATAGAAAATATATTAATTTTAATAAAAATGTGTTAATTATATTAATATATAATGGCTTTTTAATGAATTAATGTATAATTGTTTTAATTTCTCATGTGGAAACTATCAATAGATCCAACACATCAACCAAAACTGGGAGACGCAATGATTTTTAAGAATGTAATGGGGTCCTAAAAAAAAAAAAAAAGAAAGAAAGTAATGGCGTCCTAAAACAAAAAAATGTCTGAAGACTACTGTGTTGGTGTGATGCCCAGTGAAATGGAATTTTAAATATTTTTTAATTAGCTAATTGTCTTTATCATGTTCAATTAGCCAACATCATTAGTTTCTGATGTAGTGTTCAACGACTCATTAGTTGTGTATAAGATTCAGTGATCACAATGTGTGCCCACCTTAGGAATTTTAAATATTTTTTATTAAAAAAAATTACCATTTGGAAATTACTAACTGTTCTTTGGGTTCTGATGATAGCCACATGGAGTTGCCTTGAAGCCTTCACTGTTCCTGGACAAGTCACCAAAATGCCCTTCAATTACTAACAGACATTGTGCTGGCATTAAGTTTCAACTCCCTCAAACCCACAATCACTAAGAGACTAAGCTTAAAGACTGTCCAAGATGGAGTGAGTGAATTTGCAGAAGAAGCCCAGAGGCTGCAGGTAGGGGCCAACAGGAAGAAAATGAGAACCCCACCTCCTTTGCTTCCTGCTTCAATTACTGTAATTGTCACTTGACTGTGTTGGGAGGAAGAGATTCCCAACAATATTCCTCAGAGACACCCTAAGGTTAGGGGTCAGGCAAAGGGATCTTACCAGGACTTGGAGACAGCTAACCCACACAAGTGGCTACTGATCCATGTACAGATGGAAAAGACCATTTCATGAAAGGAAGTTATTGAGGACCTAGGGCTGCTTGAGCATGGGGTACCCATGGGTGAGGGAGGAAGTCCTTCCCTATTCCTGCCCTAGTCAGTTCTGGTCAGCGCAGCAATAGCAATGGCAACAAGCTTTGTATTTGGCAACTTCAATACCACCACACCTTCTATGACACAGACCCTGAATAAGTGGACTGTATGCCCAGGTTGGAGCAGTGACACCAGTGTGTGGGAACAGCAGCAGCAGACTAGAACAAGTGCCTTTATAGTAACGATCACTTTCCTTCCTGCAAGGCAATATTAACTGAGGCTGATGTCCTGGATTAAACTCCTAATGTTCATGGACTTACCACTGGGGCGCCCCCTCCCAGCCTCACTTCACCCAGGACCTCTGGCTAAAATGGCAGGTGGGGGGTCAGGGGTAGCAACTGAGAAACCACTAGGAGGTGACTTTTTTGCACTCTAAACTAATGATACTAAACACCTCAGTTTCAGTGTCATTCCTGTGGTAGGCAGAATAATGACCTCCCAAAGACGTGGAGATATCCAAAGATGTCCATGTCCTAATCCCTAGAAGTTGTGAATATGGTACCTTACAGGGCAAAGAGACTTTTCAGATGTGATTTAAAATTAAGGACCTTAAGCTTGGGAAATTGTCCTGGATTATCCAGGCAGTTCCAATCTAATCACATGAATCCTCAAAGCAGAGAATCTTTCCTGCTATGGTCAGAGACAGATGGGACAACAGGTGCAGAGAGAGGTTATATGAGGAAGGCTCCACCAGCCATTGCTGCTTTGAAGACAGAGGAAGGGGCCACAGGTCAAGGTCACTGAGAAAGGTAAGGAGACAGATTTGCCCCTAGGGCCTTCAGAACTGAACCTAGTTCTACCCTGATTTTAGCCCAGGGGAGGCCCATGTTGGAACTTCTAACCTCCATAACTACAGATAATAAATTAATGTTTAAGCTATTGAGTTTGTGAAAATGTATCACAGTAGTACCGAAAACAATTACTAAACAGGGCCCTGCCCAAAGAGAATTCCTAAACTCTCTCATATAACATTAGCCTGAGGATTATATGGCAATAGCTAGAAGGGACCGGCTGAGCACAGAGTGAATAAACACCTCTGGAGAAGCTCAAATAGGGGATCCCAAGCAGCAGGAGACCTGGGAGTCCTTTGGTAGTTCACCCCCCAGGCCCAGAAGCAAGTGATCTTAATGATTATATTATTGAAATCTCTTGATTACCATATCAGGACTTAATTTTAAAAGTTACTTATGGAATCATCTCTAGTCCCTGCATCTTCTCATGCATGATTCTTCTCCATCAAATGGCACAAGTTCTTTTGGGAATATTGTGTGCATTTTGTTTGTAAGTGGAAGCCTTGCTATTGGCTTCCTGGAAGGCCCAGATAAGGTTTTCTCTCATATTTCTCTGGCAAGTGCTTGCTTAGAAGAGGTCAAGGCAGCACAGTATCATTGTTAAGACCAGTTTTTGGAGTCAGACAAGTAGGCTTGAAAACTCACTTTCTACCACTTACCAGCTGTTTGGCCTTGTACAATTTCTTCATTCACCTCCCTATGCCTCAGTTCTCTCAGCTGCAAAGTGGGGAATAATTATAGTACTTCCTCTTGGAGTTCTCTATGAAGATTTAATGAAATGATGCATATAAAGTACATGACACATAGTGTTTTTACTATGATGTAGCCTGCGTGGGTCCTTTGAGGGACCCAAGGGTCACATTTACTTTATTACAAAACAGACAAATGGTCCTTAAAGAGAGATTCATCAATGTGTGCATGCCTCTCCCATCAGTGCAACTGACATAAGTCACAGCTACCAGCCAAATTAAAGTGGGATCACGTCTGTTCTCAAGAACAGGGAAGTTACCCTAAACAATTCAATAATAACATTTAACCCTTTGGGGGATTGGCCATGTGCCAAGTGCTAGTCTAAACCACATTCATACATTCAGTCAGTCTTCAAAATAAACCTATACCATAGTGCTAAAACTATACCATAACACTATAACTATCCCCATCTTACAGATAAGGGAATTGAGGAACAGAGAGGTTAAATAATGTTCCCAAGATTACACAGCTGAGAAATAGTGAGACCAGTCAGTCTGCTCTGAAATCCATACCCTCATGATGTAGTGAAATCATAATATGTCTTTGAATCAAGTCATAGTATGAAATATAAACCAATAAATCCAAAAGTACTGACCCTCCCCTTCATCAAGAAATAGGCAAGTACTGATTGGTTATTAATGATTTAAAGGAGCCAATTTTCTCAAAGAGTCAAGGGTTCCTTGGTAACTTTATATATATATATATATATATATATATATATATATATATATACATACACATATATATATATATACACACATCTATATATGTGTATATATATATTATATATATTTTTTAATTTAAATTCTTGGTGACTTTTTAAAACTGGAGTTTAGGATAGGCTTAACTGATCTTACATAACTACTTCTGTTGGGTGTTACGCAGCATTTAAAATTTTGAGCAAAATTAGTATTATTTTAGGAGAAACATGAGAAGTACTTTTTGGATGAGTTGTTCCCCTTGGCCCTTGTTAAAGAACAAATATTCAACTGAGTAAATCTGAAGATCTAATTGGCTTTATTCAGTGATTCATGAACCCAACAACATCCTATTTAGCAAGTGGAAAGATGCTCTGAGGAGTTATATAAAAATGGAAAGTTTTTATGGGAAGGAGGTTGGTGCAAGGAAGTTATTAGTAAAAGAAAAGAAAGATTGTTTCAAACAAGGTCACTTTCCCTTAGGGGGAACCACAGGTAGTCTTATTAGGTAGCTGACCTCGTCGTCTTCCTTTGGGGGATGGAGAGAGTCCCTGTGACAGATTACCTCATTACAGCTGACTAGAAAATTCCTGAGCAATTGGTTAAGAATTTATTTCTGGGGGAGACTGAAACTGCAATTAGGTTAGGTATTGAGCCCGTTTGGTGATTCCATTTTGAGCCTGTGGTTTTCTTTTTAACACCCATTTAGCAAGGGCATTGTACAAAGGAGTTGGTTTGGGACACTATGGAAAGAAAATATTAAACCAGACCAGACCTAGGACTTGACAATATCCATTTATCCTTTTATCTTTTCCGTTTCTCCCTAGGCATTCTGCTAACACTTTATTCTTGCTGGGTAACTGATTATTTTGCTTTTCAATGGCTGCCCCAGTGACCTCAGCTAAGCTGTTGGTTGATCTCAACCCTAAACCATCATATTCTCCCTTATACTTGTCCTAGGTAGATCTCAAGGAGCTCTCTAAACACTAATTACTTCTCATAGACCCCTGTACAATCCCCTCTGAGACCAGAGTCATTGAAGGTATAAATGAAAGAAAAAGTCCTGGGAATAAGGAAATTTGAGCCTCCTCCTCCCAACCTGGGGCTGTAATTGCTGGTCCGATGAACATTTTGTTTGGCTCTGCCTGGAATTTCCCTTCTTACCTTCCTGTGTTTTCTTGAGCCCATCTGCTTTCAGGGAATTAGGGCTGAGGCTGTAAAATTAAAGGTTCTTTATACTTAGTTTTCTTCCTTCTTCCCCACTCCCCATTTCACCATCTCAACTGAAACAATTCCCCAGGGGCGACTGGGTGGCTCAGTGGGTTAAGCCTCTGCCTTCCGCTCAGGTCATGATCCGACTCCTGGGATCGAGCCCCGAATCAGGTTTTCTGCTCAGCAGGGAGCCTGCTTTCCCCCTACTTGTGATCTCTGTCTGCCAAATAAATAAATAAAATCTTTAAAAAAAAAATCAAAATCCATAGTGTCCTTTAAAAAAAAAAAAACAATTCCCCAAAAGACTTTAAAAACCTTAACCAAAGTGTTCTCACGTAGCAAAACTTGCTACTAAGGCTTCTACCCCAGTTGTGGCAAGCATCTCAAAGTCAGTAATATAACTGGAAAGTGATTGGCCTTTCACATCTGCACCAACCACCTGGCTACATAATGAATCGTATAATTGGCACAGGTTAAGAAAATGTGAGATTATTTTTCAGATACACATAGTTGTGATTTTAAAGATAAAATAATGTGGTATCTCTAATTTGTTTAAGTAAGTCTAATTATTTAGCATTTGTCTTCTTTGTTGGATGATATACTTTACAAGGAAGGAGAATGTGTATGCTTTATTCTCTTCTGTATCCCTGACCCACAATAGATGCTCAACAAATATTTCTTGACTGAGAAAATTAATATGGAAAAGTATCAAACAAAGTGCAGCATGAAGAGCAGTATGATCTTCAGAGACAGTAACCAGCGGGCCCCTCTGTGAATGCTGCTTTTGGATGAATGGTTGTCACCAAAAGAAACACTGCTGGCTTCAAAAATTTTGAATAGTACTAATCCTATAAAATGAATAGAATTTCAACAGATACTTTAAATGCATTTTATTTTATTTCTCTCATTTCTCAAAAGGTTCTTCTTATTTTTCATGGATTTCAGTGAAGAAGAAATTCCAGTATATATGTTACAATAAAAGGCAGAAACCTGGGGCACCTGGGTGGCTCAGTCCTTAAGCGTCTGCCCTTGGCTTGGGGTCCTGGGATCTGAGCCCCATATCCAGTTCCCTGCTCAGCGGGAAGCCTGCTTCTCCCTCTCCCTCTCCCCCTACTTGTGTTCCCTCTCTCACTGTGTGTCTCTCTCTATCAAATAAAATAAAATAAAATAAAATAAATAAAATCTTAAAAAAAAAAAAAAGGCAGAAACCCTTTCTTGTCTGTAAAAGCACAGGTATGTTTTCCAATTTACTTTTGCCACAACTTCCCAAAGGAAACTCAAAGCTTGCCAAATTATAATATTGTTAGAACTCAAACAATTCTGGGTCCTGGGGTTCCAGGATGGAGCCATGTGTCAGGCTCCCTGCTCAGCTTCTTCTTCTCCCTCTGCTGCTCCCCTTGCTTGTGCCCCCACCCCCATGAAATAAGCAAATAAAGTAAAAGAACAAAAAACAAAACTCAAACAATTCCACAATTCAAAGGAAGGCAAGTTTTTAATCACCTCTGGAATGTTCATCTTCAATAACATTTTTTAGGGCTAAGAAGGGATAAGCCCAAATAGAGCTCTAAAATGTTGAGCTATCCATTTTTATAACTCTGTTGGTGATAGAATTGTTGTTGCTTTGTCAAATCCTACTGCAGTCTGACCCTTCTCTGTGGGAACCTGGTGATTAATAAAGCCCTTAATTGCTTCTCCTCCTGCCCTCACAGCTGGTAGGGGAAGTGATGGATATCACAAAGAAACACTGAACCAAGTTTTAAGGACAGAAAGGAAATGGGAATGTAGTGCTGCTGGGCTCAGCCTACTTCCTGAACCATGGGAGACCAGGAAGACTCTCCCTCCTTAAGGAGAAAGCCTCAGCCCAGGCACAGTAGGAAATCTCTCCCCATCACAATTCTGCTCTAGCTCGTGACTGAAAGGGAAGCATACCTAAATCCCCAGGCTATAGTTGGAGCTTTCCCCATCTGCCCTATAGGTCTATAGGGTGCAAGTTAATGAACCAATGAACTGTGTTTCCTTTCTCAGGTCCTTTGCTGATAATTAGTTGATTCAAGAGTGTCGAAGAGAACCATGGCTTTTTCTGTGCTGTGACTCAAGTGCAAGTGTTCCATAGGAGCTAAGATTACAGGGACAGTGTCCCAACTCAGTGCAGATGATGAAATCTAATCAAACAAGGAAGCGTTGGAGAGGGGATAGAGTGATAATGGGCAGTGAATGTGACTTTGATTTAGAAAGTGATTTTATATCATCTGAAATAACGCAGTAACTTTCCAAAAAGACAGACCAAATTTATATAATTAGGTTCCCCAGACTACTGAAATTCCTTTCTGATAACTTTATTCTTTTGCTTTTAATAACGACTCTAGGAGAACTGGTATGGATGGGTAGGGCAGAAAGGGATTAGACATCCTCAAGCAGCAGACTGCCTTGAACATAAAAAAGGCCAGGATCTGAAACCTCAAAGAGCTCTTGCCAAGAGAACATCTGTAAGATGCACAGGGATTTATTGATTATAAAATGTATTGAAGGGGATCAGAATATGCCAACTTATAATATGCCACACTGGATAAGATAACTGTGAAGCAGTAGAAACAGGAACTCTCCACCCTCCTATCTAACAGCAGGGCAAATATTTCCCTTCCATAAAAATAATTTCCATTTGTAAACGTATGGCCCCCAACCCATTCCAAGAAGAGAACACATGATGTAATTAATATGGGAACATCCTTTTCTTATCTATCCATGTATTTAACAGACTTTGTTACTCCCCTGCTTAAAATACTCCAGTGGCTTCTCATTCTACTCAAAAGTAAATCCAAACTCTTTACTTTAGCTGATGAAGCTCAACAATCCAACACCTACCAATATCTCCAAATCTATTACACGCCCACCCACTTAATATTTTCCAGCAAAACTGGACTTCTTTCTCTTGCTTGAATATGCCAGGCTACAGTTGTCAGAGTTAGCAAATAAAAATACAGGGTGCCTGGTAAAACTTGAATTTCAGATAAAAGTGAATTATTTTTTTGTATTAAGTATGACCCATACAGTATTTGGGACACACTTATACTAAAACAGTACATATTGATTGTTTATCTGAAATTCAAATTTAACTAGGCATCCTATATTTTACCTGGCAAAGCTCATCCTTGTCTTAGTGCCTTTGCACTTGTTGTTGTTCCCTTTTCTGGAGCCCCTTGCCCCCAGATCACTGTCATATCACTGACCTTTCTTTGTCATTAAAATCACAGAGCAAATATCACCTCCTCAGAAAATCAATCTCTGGTCATCCAATCTACATGGCTCCCAACACACACAACTCTCCCTAACCCAGTCACTCTTTATCTCATCATCTTATTTTTTCCTTTTTGACACATAGGCTCTATTAAGGCTGGCACTTTGTCCACCTTGTTCTCTCTTACATCCCATTACCTACAGAGCCTGGCATATAGCAGATGTTCAATAAAATACTTGCTAAATCAATGAATGAATGTCCTCCCAATATACCAGCCTGGATAACACCTGTACATCTGAAAAAGACTGATGTAGTTAGAAGTGAAAGGTCTTTTGCTTCAGAAAATGGAGGGGAGAAGTGTTACTAGAAGTAACCATACAAACTGATCATATGCTACTTCAACTACACCCCTAGCCAAATTATTTTATTAACTTTACCATCAGAAATTAAGGAAAAAAGGAAAAAATTCTAATTCTTGGAAATGACCTAAATCATTCAAATTACCTTCCTTTCTAAAAAAAAAAGAGAGAGAAAAAATAGCAAAGCAAGCTTTGAATTTCAAGAAAACAAAGAAAAACTGTCATGAATAAAATTTTTTTAAGATTTTTTTATTCATTTTTTAGAGAGTGAGTGAGCATAAGCAGGGGTAGGGGCAGAGGGAGAAGGAGACTCCCCGCTGAGCAGGAAGCCCAATGATGCGGACCTCCTCTATCCAAGGACTCTGAGATCACGACCTGAGTCAAAGGTAGATGCATAATGACTGAGCCACCGAGGTACTCACAAATTAGATATTTAATATTGTTTATTCTAAGTAGCATATTAACTGCAGCTCACATGTTTGACATAATAAACCTCTATTTTGTGTATGCTTTATAGAACAATTCTCTTGAATTAAAATATGCTTAGTACCATGTTTAATAGAATTTATACAATATTTTAAATTTTATGAAGTATTTTAAAATGTAGAACCCCATTTGATCATTCTGCATGCTCTAATCTGGACCACAGTTTTTCTATATTCAATTATTACAGAGGACACAAATTTAGTGTTACCATCACTTTTATGATATCATTTTAAAACCTCCAGGTAAAATATTGTTCCTGTCGGGAAACATTATCTGAATTACAACAATCTGTCTACAATGCCATTTTCAAGAATGCTTTACTGTGGAAAATAACAACTGCCTTTATATGGTTAGCTTTTTAAATTCTTAAAATCCTATTGATCTTTATTTACCTGGTCAAAGTAGAATGAATGCACATTAATGTGAGTTTCCTGATTTCTACTTTTTGCATTACAACGAATTACTAGTTCTTCAGGAAACTGTCAGTGAAAGAGAATACCAGAACAAGTATCTCACAACACATTTAGAGATTCTGTAAAAGCATGGTTACCATGGTCTCATACTCTAAACCTACATTTCTTGTTCCCATGCTTTTAAAGTTGAGTAGTCTTTAATTCTTCTTCAAAGCAGTTACAGCAAAGGCTAAAGTTGAGTTGCTCTTCTGGGCTTCTCCCTTTAATGGCTGAGAGAGTAACTGACACCTTTTTGGCACAGGGATAATTTCATCTGTCAATGTGGCAGTAGTTCCATTTGCTTCCTCATCCTTAATCTTCGGTTCTCTCTCACTGATACGCTGAACTTCTTCAGGACAGTCTGTTAGAAGTGAGCTATGGAGCTGCTGAATTAATTGCCTTTGCTCCTGCCATACCAGGAAGTCCAGCAGCAGACAGATCATGTGACTCCAAAATGGATAATTCAGACATCAGCCCAAAGTGAAAATGACTGGAAAAGGCTATAATCTTGATTTATTCTTCATCTTTTTTGAACTCCCTATGACACACTTAATATATTTTTGTTCTTTGTGCCAAGTAACACAACTACACAGCCCAGAATGCCAATTATTCCATTTTCCATGAGCTAAGGGATTGGAAGTTTCTTCCTAAAGTCTTCAGACGATCATGCAGATTGCATTTCAGTTCTAAGCTTATCCTTTCACTACTTCTACATCTTCCAATTTTTACCTGCATAAAGTAAAACAAACCTTGTCCTCTTTTTTCCACCTGGCTATCCCCCTCCATAACACCCAGGAGACATCAGTGCCACTCCCAACTGAAGACTCAAAGGGACTCCTGGCAGTTATCCACCTGATTCGCCTGCTTCAGGAGAGCTGAAGACTCATACGCTCACTCAGCCGCTCATTCGATATATATTTATTAAATGCCTCTGAGGCATTGTGCTAAGTACTGTGAGGAAATAAAGATGATTCAGATCCAGGACTTATCCTGAAGGGGTTTAGTGTCTAGTGAAAACATGCATACAAATAAACATTATAATGGCAGGAAAGAATGTGAGGTAATCCATGGAGAAAAAGAGACTCTATAGGAGAGGAAAAGATAAAGAGCTGTTGAACCATAGCTGACAGGATCTGAGAAAGCTTCATAAAGAAGGTAGCATGTGATGATAAGGTAGGTTTGAATCTCAGAGAGGGAGGGAAGGACATTTAAGCCCAACCACAAACTTGAGCAAATAAGGCAGTAGAACAGAGCACCAGAGCATACAGCATCTCCCAACAGACCAGTACAGTGCAGAGAACTGTAGACTTAGAATCGAAGCCACTGGGTCAAGCCCCAGCTTTGCTTTTAGTCCTGTAACCTTAGTCACTTAACTTTTCTGAGCTTCATTTCCTTCTGTAAAGTGGATAATTCTTTTTCAAACTTGCACGCTGTTGTGCAAATAAAATAGGATAAAAAGTTAAAGTGCATGTTTATAAATAATTTGTATCCCCTTTTCTCAAGACATTTCTCCCTAATTGCCCTGAGTTTCTGCCTCCTGATTACTCCCCACAATTTCCCTCACCTTGCTTTCAATATCCCATCATCTCCCATCAGAAAAATAATTAAATCTCATTAAATAGTGATCACTGCTTCTTGCAAGAGTGAATATAGGCACTATTGGTTTCCCTTTGAATTTGGCTTCAAAATGACACCCTTACTAAAACTATCCACAGAATTTACCCCTCTGAGAAACAAACGTCTTCCAAATTCCAGCATATTGGTATTTTGGGCTTTTTTTTCCTGTGCTAATTCACTGTTATATATGCAGAAGAAATGACCTAATCATTGGTCAAAGTCAAAGACACATATACATCCTCAAAATGTTCCTTAAGATAATCACATCAGGATTTCCTTGAACCTTAGGTTATAAATTATAAGCAATTATGTTTGCATGATTAAACCCCTTCTAATATAAGCCTATAATCATAAAAGAAATGAAACATATAAATACTCATGCATATTACAATAGTTACACTGTTGATCTTGATAATTCAGAATTATCAATAGAGAAGTGTCTTCCTCTTGAACTTGAGTTAAAAAGTTGGGTATGGGGGCACCTGGGTGGCTCAGTGGATTAAGCCTCTGCATTCAGCTCAGATCATGATCTCAGGGTCCTGGGATCAAGCCCCACATGGGCCTCTCTGCTCAGCAGGGAGCCTGCTTCCCCCCCCCACCACCCCGCCGCCTGCCTCTCTGCCTACTTGTGATCTCTGTCTGTCAAATAAATAAATAAAATCTTTAGAAGAAAAAAAAAGTTGGGTATGGCAAAAAAGAAATCGCAAAGTCAGGGTTTATAATTTTCATCTTTGTATTTCAAATGACTGATACAGTGTCCAGCATGTGCTAGGTGCTCAATAAATATTCACTGGACAAATGAATGAATGAGTAAAAATTACATCTCTCATCCTACCTTCAGTCCCAAATTCCATCACAAACTGTATGTTCCATTAGTACCTTAAATTCAATCAGTTATAAACCAAACTTGTTATCTCTCCCCTCAAAAAAATCCTCTTTTTATGATTTTCTATTTCTATTATTAGTACCATCATTCTCTGAATCACCCAAGTTCAAATCTGCATTGGTTCCTCATTTCATATTCCGTTATCAATTATCAGTTATCAATTCCTGAAAACAGTTTCTTTAGGATGTTTCTCACATCTGTTTCTTCTTTTTTGATTTATCTCCACTGTTGACCACCTAAGACCATGGACCAATTTATCTTCCTAGGACTCTAATCACTTTGCTCCCTAGAAGGTAGGGGTATGCCTCCTTTTTCAAGGTGCCAAACACTAACCTGGCATTCAAGATCCCCCATGATCAGATCCAGAATTACCTTTCCAGCCCTAACTTGTATGGGTCCATTACATACACTTATGTCCCAATTTGACAGGATTATAACTCATCATTCTGTTCAGACATTACTCCTTTTTTTGTTTCAAGTTTTTATTTAAATTCTAGTTAACAAGTCAAACTCTCTCTCTTCACAGATGACATGATACTTTATGTAGAAAACCCAAAAGACTCCACTCCCAAATTACTAGAACTCATACGGCAATTCAGTAATGTGGCAGGATACAAAATCAATGCACAGAAATCAGTTGCTTTCCTATACACTAACAATGTAACTGTAAAAAGAGAAATTATGGAATCTATTCCACTTATAATAACACCAAAAACCTTAAGATACCTTGGAATAAACCTAATGTTAACAACACTTGTTTCAGGAGTAGAATTTAGTGATTTATCACTTATATATAATATCCAGTGCTCACCGCAAGTGTCCCCCTTAATACCTATCACCCATTTAGCCCATTCCCCACCCACCTCCCCTCCAGCAACCCCCAGTTTGTTCTCTACAGTTAAAAGTCTCTTGTGGTTTGCCTCCTTTTTTTTTCTCTCTTCCCTTATGTTCATCTGTGTTTTTTTTCCCTTAAATTCCACACATGAGTAAAATCAGATGATATTTGTCTTTCTCTGACTTATTTTGCCTAGCATAATACATTCTCGCCTTATCCATATCATTGCAAATGATAAGATACCACTCTTTGTGATGGCTGAGTAATATTCCATCGTGTGCACCCCCCACACACACACGTCTTCTTTATCCATTCATCAATTGGACATTCGGCTCTTTCTATAACTTCACTATTATTGTAATGTTGCTATGAACATCAGGGCACATGTGCCTCTTCAAATCAGTATTTTTGTAGCCTTCGGGTAAATATCTAGTAGTGCAATTGTTGGGTTGTAGGGTAGTTCTATTTTTAACTTTTTAAGGAATCTCTATCCTGTTTTCCAGAACGGCTGTACCAATTTGCATTCCCACCAACAGTGTGAAAGGGTTCACCTTTCTCTGCATCCTCTCCAACATCTGTTGCTTCCTGTATTGCTAATTTTAGCCATTTTCACAGGTCAGACTTTATTCCTTTTCTTAAGCCTAGAGAATCTTTAAGTCCAGCCTTGATGTCCAGTTTGAACATTTCCTCATCTATAACTCCTTGGTGACCTCCTTGGCCACAATAAGTATCCCCTCTATGAACTCCCAGACCCCTAAGTTCAAGCCTCTCTTACCACATTTGGCTTTGCATTTTTAAAGTTCGAGCATTTGTCTTTATTATCCTCACTGGCTCATAAATTTACCTACTTACTCAAAAATAAGTATGGAGTACCTACTGCTACGCTCATGGAACCTAGATAAACACTGAAAAGTCAGCAATAAACAAGATAGTCATGGTCTCTGCCCTTGTGAAGTTTCCTCTGCCCCAAGAGATAGAAGAGTGTTCAAGGAACAGGAAAAAGCCAGAGCGGCTAACGCGGGAAAGTAGATGAGGCAAGGTCAGGGATGCAGACAGGGCCAGAGGCCTCATAGGCCATCTTAAGAAAGGGAATATTCTTTTAAATGTGAAGAAGTCATCAACGGGTTTTACGCAGAGGAAAGAGATAATTGGATTTAGATTTGTCTCCAAAGGTTTTACTGGCTACTGTGTAGAAAATGCATTACAGGAAAACCAGTTAAGGAGGCTGTTCCCATATCTAGGCGAATAATGAGAGTGAAGATAGAGAAAAGTAGATGAATCTGGAGTACATTCTGGAAATAGAGATAAAGTCCACATGACTTGTTAATGGGTTAAATATAAGGAGAAAGAAAGAGAGGCATTAAGGTTGACTCCTAGCTTTCTGACATGAGCAACCTAAGTATAGCACTGATTTATATAGAAAATGTTGGGGACAGAGCAGGTTTGGGGGAATGATTGGTAGATGAGAGAGGCTTCGACATATCTGAATGTTGATGGAAATTATCCAGTGGAGAGGAAATGATAGAAGATACAGGAAAAGAAGAAACCAATCCTCAGGGGCCCCAGGGTCACAAATTCTGGGCTACCTACCAATCTAGGTGTTGGAGGGCTCAGTTCTATTAAAGTAAATGAGACCTGGGGCGCCTGGGTGGCTCAGTCAGTTAGGCATCTGCTTTCAGCTCAGGTTGTGATCCCAGAGTCCTGGGATAGAGCCCCACATCAGGCTTCCTGCTCCATGGGAGGCCTGCTTCTCCCTCTCCCACTTCCCCTGCTTATATTCCCTCTCTCGCTGTGTCTCTCTCTGTCAAATAAATTTAATGACCTAAAAAAAAAAAAAAAAAAGGAAATGAGACCTGAGACTACAGTCACTGGCTAATCAGGATGGAAGAATACTTGGTTATACATGCATGAATGAATGAATGAATTTATTCAATGACTAAAATTCTCTATCCTATTACTTATAACTTTCAGAAGCAACATTAAAAGAAGAAATCTTAGAACATTTTTTGTCATTGTTCCCTATCCAGCCCCTCAAGAAAGAAATCTTCACTGGAAAAAGGCAGGTTACAAAGCAGTATTCATTGCGTAATCTCCTACATGTACATGTGTGCACATATACATATTCTATACATATGATAAATAATAGAGGATGAATTAAAATGTAATAGTATCTTTATAATTGGATTACAAGTATTTTTTTCATCATCTATATTTGACAAATTACTACAATGAACATGTACTATTTTTGTATTATGAAAAAAACTAATAAATTTGTTAGATAAATATCTTGGGCTCTCAGACACACCCAAGTTCTAGGAAGGAAGGAAGAGACTAGCAGAGTCAGCAGCATAGCTTTATTCAAGGCATTTGGTCTGTTTGCCTGGTCTTTCCTGCCACAAGAAGCATGTATATCCTCCCCAAGCAAGGTGCTGTGGTCCCAACCACCATTCCCTCCTACGCTAGCTGCCACTTGCCCAAGACAGTTCCTTTTTCCATATAGAAAGTCCAGACAAGGGGTCCACCACCATTTCTCATGTCACCATCTATAGTTTTTTTTTTTAATTTTATGATTTTTTCAATAAATATTGCATTCATATATTTTAAAATTCAAAAGTACAGATAGTATATCATGAAAACACCTCCTCAAATCTCTGTTCCCTCCACCTAGCCCCTTTCCTTTGGGGAAACAAATGTTACCAATTTCCTGTGTAACCACCTAGAGATAAATTATAGATGGAGTAATAATTTTTTTTAATTTAAATTTTGTTAGTTAACATACAGTGCAATATTGGTAAAGTAAATATAAATATTGGTAAAGTAAAATTCAGTGATTCATCACTTATGTATAAAACACAGTGCCCATCACAACAAGTGCCATCTTTAATACTCATCACCCAACCTGCCCATCTCCCACCTACCTCCCACCACCAACCCTCAGTTTGTTCTCTATCATTAAGAGTCACTTTATGGTTTGTTTCCCTCTCTCCTTTCTTTCTTTTCCCCCTTCCCATATGTTCATCTGTTTTCTTTCTTAAATTCCAAATATAAGCAAGATCATATGGTCTTTGTCTTTCTCTAAGTTATTTCACTTACTATAATGCATTCTAGTTCCATCCACATCGTTGCAAATGGTAAGACTTTTTAATGGCTGAGTAATATTCCACTGGGCATGCATGCACATGCACACGTGCGCACGTGCGCACACACACACACACGAACACACCACATCTTCTCTATCTATTCATCAGTCAATGGACATTTGAGCTCTTTCCATAGGTTGACTATTGTCGATGATGCTTCTATAAACATTGGGATGCATATACTCCTTCAAATCTGTATTTTTGTATCCTTTGGGTAAAATAACTAGTAGCACAACTGCTGGATCATAGGGAGTTCTGTTTTTAATTTTTTGAGGAATCTCAAAAATGTTTTTCAGAGTGGCTGAACCAATTTACATCCCTACCAACAGTGTAAGAGGGTGGCCCTTTCTTCACATCCTCACCAAGACCTGTTGTTTCTTATGTTGTTAATTTTAGCCATTCTGACAGGTGTGAGGTGGTGTCCCATTGTGGTTGTGATTTGTAGTTCTCTGATAATGAGCACGATGTTGAGATCTTTTCATGTATCCATTAGCCATCTGGATGTCTTCTTTGGAAATGTGTCTATTCATGTTTTCTGCCCATTCCTTAACTGGATTATTTTAATTCTTCATAGATTCTATCAGAAATGTCATTTGTAAATATATTCTCCCATTCCATGGGCTGCCTTTTAGTTTTTTTTTTTATTGTTTCCCTCACTATGTGGAAGCTTTTCATCTTGATGAAATCCCAATAGTTCGTTTTTCCTTCTGTTGCCCTAGCCTCCAGAGATGTGTCCAATAAGAAGTTGCCATGGCCAAGGACAAAGAGGTTTCTGCCTATGTTCTCCTCTAGGATTTTGATGGTTTCCTGTTTCACACTGAGGTCTTTCACCCATTTTGAATTTATCTTACTTCTTATTTATTTGTATGGTGCAAAAAAGTGGTCTAGTTTCATTTTTCTGCATGTGGCTGTCCAATTTTCCCAACCCCATTTGTTGAAGAGACTGTCTTTTTTCCACTGGATATTCCTTCCTGATTTGTCGAAGATTAGTTGACCACATAGTTGTAGGTCCATTTCTGGGTTATCTGTTGTGTTCCATTGATCCATATGTCTGTTTTTGTTTGCAGATTCCTCAAAAAGTTAAAAATATAACTTCCCAATGATCTGGCAATTGCACTACCAGATATATCCCCAAGGATACAAAAATACTGGTTCTAAGAAGCACATGCACCCTAATGTTTATAGCAGCATTATCAACAATAGCCAAATTATGGAGAGAGCCCAAATGTCCATCAACTGATGAATGGATAAAGAAGATGTGGTGCACACACACAGAGGAATATTACTCAGTCATCAAAAAGAATGACCTCTTGCCATTTGGAACAATATGGATAGAGCTAGAGCCCTCTGATCTAGGAAACAGTCATCAGTTTAAGAAATCATTGACCCCTTCCCAGCACACTGTGGAGGGTGGGGCAGGGGGAGAAAAAGCCCAGCAATAACCACCTCAGTTCTCCTTGGAGAACAGCCTCTTCCTCCAGCCCCCTGTTCTAGGATGACACAGTGAGTAACAACTAGTCATAAAAATCAGTCTCTTGGAGAGAGGAGTCAAGATGGCGGAGAAGTAGCAGGCTGAGACTACTTCAGGTTATGGGAGATCAGCTAGATAGCTTATCTAAAGATTGCAAACACCTACAAATCCAACGGGAGATCGAAGAGAAGAAGAACAGCAATTCTAGAAACAGAAAATCAACCACTTTCTGAAAGGTTAGGACTGGCGGAGAAGTGAATCCAAAGCGACGGGAAGATAGACCGTGGGGGGAGGGGCCGGCTACCGGCAAGCGGCGGAGCAACGGAGCACAAAATCAGGACTTTTAAAAGTCTGTTCTGCTGAGGAACATCGCTCCAGAGGCTTAACTGGGGTAAAGCGCACGCGGGGTCAGCGTGGCCTCAGGTCCCGCAGGGTCACAGAAGGATCCGGGGTGTCTGAGTGTCGCAGAGCATACAGGTATTAGAACCGGGGAAGCCGGCTACAGAGACAGAGCCGAGGAGTGAGCTCTAAGCTCGGGTTTACCTTGAACCGCTCGCAGGCTCGGTCAGTTCGGAGCACGGCCGGAGGCCAGGGTGACGGGAGCAATTGGGTGCTGTTCTCTGAGGGCGCACTGAGGAGTAGGGCCCCAGACTCTCGGCTCCTCAGGGCCAGGAACTGGGAGGCCGCCATCTTCATTCCAGTCCTCCCGAACTCTACGGAGAGCGCTCAGGGAAAAAAAGCTCCCGAAAGCAAACCCAAGCGCATTACTCAGCCCGGCCCCTGGTAAGGGCGGTGCAACTCCGCCTGGGGCAAAGACACTTGAGAATCACTACAACAGGCCCCTCCCCCAGAAGATCAACAAGAAACCCAGCCAGGACCAAGTTCACCTACCAAGGAGTGCAGTTTCAATACCAAGGAGAGCAGCGGAATTCCAGAGGAGGAGAAAGCGAAGCACGGAACTCGTGGCTTTCTCCCAATGATTCTTTAGCCTTGCAGTTAATTTAATTTTTTTTCTTTTTCAATTTTTTTTTCTTCTTCTGCTAAATTTTTTTAACTACTACCCTTTTCTTTTTTAACGTTTTTTAACTAGTTTATCTAATATATACGTATATTTTTTCCTTTTTATATTTTTTCATTATTGGTTTTCTTTTTTTGTTTCTTTTTTTTTTTCTTTTATTTCTTTTTTTCTTTCTGAACCTCTTTATATCCCCCCCCGCCCATGATTTGGGATCTCTTCTGATTTGGCTAAAGCATATTTTCCTGGGGTTGTTGCCACCCTTGTAGTATTTTACTTGTTCCTTCATATACTCTTATCTGGACAAAATGACAAGGCGGAAAAATTCACCACAAAAAAAAGAACAAGAGGCAGTACCAAAGGCTAGGGACCTAATCAATACAGACATTGGTAATATGTCAGATCTAGAGTTCAGAATGATGATTCTCAAGGTTCTAGCCGGGCTCGAAAAAGGCATGGAAGATATTAGAGAAACCCTCTCGGGAGATATAAAAGCCCTTTCTGGAGAAATAAAAGAACTAAAACCTAACCAAGTTGAAATAAAAAAAGCTATTAATGAGATGAAATCAAAAATGGAGGCTCTCACTGCTAGGATAAATGAGGCAGAAGAAAGAATTAGCGATATAGAAGACCAAATGACAGAGAATAAAGAAGCTGAGCAAAAGAGGGACAAACAGCTACTGGACCACGAGGGCAGAATTCGAGAGATAAGTGACACCATAAGACGAAACAACATTAGAATAATTGGGATTTCAGAAGAAGAACAAAGAGAGAGGGGAGCAGAAGGTATATTGGAGAGAATTATTGGAGAGAATTTCCCCAATATGGCAAAGGGAACAAGCATCAAAATCCAGGAGGTTCAGAGAACCCCCCTCAAAATCAATAAGAATAGGTCCACACCCCGTCACCTAATAGTACAATTTACAAGTCTTAGTGACAATGAGAAAATCCTGAAAGCAGCCCGGGAAAAGAAGTCTGTAACATACAATGGTAAAAATCTTAGATTGGCAGCAGACTTATCCACAGAGACCTGGCAGGCCAGAAAGAGCTGGCATGATATATTCAGAGTACTAAACGAGAAAAACATGCAGCCAAGAATACTATATCCAGCTAGGCTATCATTGAAAATAGAAGGAGAGATTAAAAGCTTCTAGGACAAACAAAAACTGAAAGGATTTGCAAACACCAAGCCAGCTCTACAGGAAATATTGAAAGGGGTCCTCTAAGCAAAGAGAGAGCCTAAAAGTAGTAGATCAGAAAGGAACAGAAACAATATACAATAACAGTCACCTTACAGGCAATACAATGGCACTAAATTCATATCTCTCAATAGTTACCCTGAATGTTAATGGGCTAAATGCCCCAATCAAAAGACACAGGGTAGCAGAATGGATAAAAAAACAAAACCCATCTATATGTTGCCTACAAGAAACTCATTTGAAACCCGAAGACACCTCCAGCTTTAAAGTGAGGGGGTGGAAAAGAATTTACCATGCTAATGGACATCAGAAGAAAGCAGGAGTGGCAATCTTTATATCAGATCAATTAGATTTTAAGCTAAAGACTATAATAAGAGATGAGGAAGGACACTATATCATACTCAAAGGATCTGTTCAACAAGAAGATCTAACAATTTTAAATATCTATGCCCCTAACATGGGAGCAGCCAACTATATAAACCAATTAATAACAAAATCAAAGAAACACATCAACAATAATACAATAATAGTAGGGGACTTTAACACTCCCCTCACTGAAATGGACAGATCATCCAAGCAAAAGATCAACAAGGAAATAAAGGCCTTAAATGACACACTGGACCAGATGGACATCACAGATATATTCAGAACATTTCATCCCAAAGCAACAGAATACACATTCTTCTCTAGTGCCCATGGAACATTCTCCAGAATAGATCACATCCTCGGTCCTAAATCAGGTCTCAACCGGTAACAAAAGATTGGGATCATTCCCTGCATATTTTCAGGCCACAATGCTCTGAAGCTAGAACTCCATCTCAAGAGGAAATTTGGAAAGAACACAAATACATGGAGACTAAACAGCATCCTTCTAAAGAATGAATGGGTCAACCAGGAAATTAAAGAAGAATTGAAAAAATTCATGGAAATAAATGATAATGAAAATACAACGGTTCAAAATCTGTGGGACACAACAAAGGCAGTCCTGAGAGGAAAATATATAGCGGTACAAGCCTTTCTCAAGAAACAAGAAAGGTCTCAGGTACACAGCCTAACCCTACACCTAAAGGAGCTGGAGAAAGAACAAGAAAGAAACCCTAAACCCAGCAGGAGATGAGAAATCATAAAGATCAGAGCAGAAATCAATGAAATAGAAACCAAAAAAACAATAGAACAAATCAACGAAACTAGGAGCTGGTTCTTTGAAAGAATTAATAAGATTGATAAACCCCTGGCCAGACTTATCAAAAAGAAAAGAGAAAGGACCCAAATCAATAAAATCATGAATGAAAGAGGAGAGATCACAACGAACACCAAAGAAATACAGACAATCATAAGAACATATTATGAGCAACTTTATGCCAACAAATTTGACAATCTGGAAGAAATGGATGCATTCCTAGAGACATATAAACTACCACAACTGAACCAGGAAGAAATAGAAAGCCTGAACAGACCCATAACCAGTAAGGAGATTGAAACAGTCATCAAAAATCTCCAAACAAACAAAAGCCCAGGGCCAGATGGCTTCACGGGGGGATTCTAGCAAACATTTAAAGAAGAACTAATTCCTATTCTCCTGAGACTGTTCCAAAAAATAGAAATGGAAGGAAAACTTCCAAACTCATTTGATGAGGCCAGCATCACCTTGATCCCAAAACCAGACAAGGATCCCATCAAAAAAGAGAACTACAGACCAATATCCTTGATGAACACAGATGCAAAAATTCTCACCAAAATACTAGCCAATAGGATTCAACAGTACATTAAAAGGATTATTCACCACGACCAAGTGGGATTTATTCCAGGGCTGCAAGGTTGGTTCAACATCTGCAAATCAATCAATGTGATACAACACATTAATAAAAGAAAGAACAAGAACCATATGATACTCTCCATAGATGCTGAAAAAGCATTTGACAAAGTACAGCATGCCTTCCTGATCAAAACTCTTCAAAGTGCAGGGATAGAGGGCACATACCTCAATATTATCAAAGCCATCTATGAAAAACCCACCGCAAATGTCATTCTCAATGGAGAAAAACTGAAAGCATTTCCGCTAAGGTCAGGAACACAGCAGGGATGTCCGTTATCAACACTGCTATTCAACATAGTACTACAAGTCCTAGCCTCAGCAATCAGACAACAAAAAGAAATTAAAGGCATCCAAATCGGCAAAGAAGAAGTCAAACTATCACTCTTCACAGATGATATTATACTATATGTGGAAAACCCAAAGGACTCCACTCCAAAACTGCTAGAACTGGTACAGGAATTCAGTAACGTGTCAGGATATAAAATCAATGCACAGAAATCAGTTGCATTTCTCTACACCAACAACAAGACAGAAGAAAGAGAAATTAAGGAGTCAATCCCATTTACAATTGCACCCAAAACTATAAGATACCTAGGAATAAACCTGACCAAAGAGACTAAGAATCTATACACAGAAAACTATAAAGTACTCATGAAAGAAATTGAGGAAGACACAAAGAAATGGAAAAATGTTCCATGCTCCTGGACTGGAAGAATAAATATTGTGAAAATGTCTATGCTACCTAAAGCAATCTACACATTTAATGCAATTCCTATCAAAGTACCATCCATTTTTTTCAAAGAAATGGAACAAATAATCCTAAAATTTATATGGGACCAGAAAAGACCACGAATAGCCAAAGGAATATTGAAAAAGAAAGCCAAAGTTGGTGGCATCACAATTCCAGACTTCAAGCTCTACTACAAAGCTGTCATCATCAAGACAGCATGGTACTGGCACAAAAACAGACACATAGATCAATGGAACAGAATAGAGAGCCCAGAAATAGACCCTCAACTCTATGGTCGACTAATCTTCGACAAAGCAGGAAAGAATGTCCAATGGAAAAAAGACAGCCTCTTCAATAAATGGTGTTGGGAAAATTGGACAGCCACATGCAGAAAAATGAAATTGGATCATTTCCTTACACCACACACGAAAATAGACTCAAAATGGATGAAAGACCTCAATGTGAGAAAGGAATCCATCAAAATCCTTGAGGAGAACACAGGCAGCAACTCTTCGACCTCAGCCGCAGCAACATCTTCCTAGGAACATCGCCAAAGGCGAGGGAAGCCAGGGCAAAAATGAACTATTGGGATTTTATCAAGATCAAAAGCTTTTGCACAGCAAAGGAAACAGTTAACAAAACCAAAAGACAACTGACAGAATGGGAGAAGATATTTGCAAACGACATATCAGATAAAGGGCTAGTGTCCAGAATCTATAAAGAACTTAGCAAACTCAACACCCAAAGAACAAAGAATCCAATCAAGAAATGGGCAGAAGACATGAACAGACATTTCTTTCAAGAAGACATTCAGATGGCCAACAGACACATGAAAAAGTGCTCCATATCACTCGGCATCAGGGAAATACAAATCAAAACCACAATGAGATACCACCTCACACCTGTCAGAATGGCTAAAATTAACAAGTCAGGAAATGACAGATGCTGGCGAGGATGCGGAGAAAGGGAACCCTCCTACACTGTTGGTGGGAATGCAAGCTGGTGCAGCCACTCTGGAAAACAGCATGGAGGTTCCTCAAAATGTTGAAAATAGAACTACCCTATGACCCAGTAATTGCACTACTGGGTATTTACCCTAAAGATACAAACGTAGTGATCCGAAGGGGCACGTGCACCCGAATGTTTATAGCAGCAATGTCTACAATAGCCAAACTATGGAAAGAACCTAGATGTCCATCAACAGACGAATGGATAAAGAAGATGTGGTATATATACATAATGGAACACTATGCAGCCATCAAAAGAAATGAAATCTTGCCATTTGCGACAACGTGGATGGAACTAGAGGGTATCATGCTTAGCGAAATAAGTCTATCGGAGAAAGACAACTATCATATGATCTCCCTGATATGAGGGAGAGGAGGTGCAACATGGGGGGTTAAGGGGATAGGAGAAGAGTAAATGAAACAAGATGGGATTGGGAGGGAGACAACCATAAGTGACTCTTAATCTCACAAAACAAACTGAGGGTTGATGGGGGGAGGGGGATTGGGAGAGGGGGGTGGGGTTATGGACATTGGGGAAGGTATGTGCTATGGTGAGTGCTGTGAATTGTGCAAACCTGGTGATTCACAGACTTGTACCCCTGGGGAAAAAATATATGTTTATAAAAAATAAAATTTAAAAAAAATCAGTCTTTTTCATTTGTTTTTTATTATGTGGTATATTACTAAAGATTTAAATACAAAGGAAAAAATTGAGAGGAGGGTTAAGTAACTTGCACAAATTTTATGGAACTAAAGTTGATAAATATTAAATAACCAAGAGGGTCTAGAGGCCTTAGAGGCCCCACACCATGTAATCTCTACCAGCACCCCAACACAAGCTTCTAAATGAATAAATGCTGTTTCTCAGGATTATATGTATAGAGCTCTGGAGAATAGCCTTGAAGCCCCAACATCTACCAAACTAGCACAACTGCTCTGGAAATTCTATAGCTACACAATAGACGAAGGACAGAGCTGGTACATGATTTGACAGTGACGAAGAGAAAAGAGATGATTATCACTCATCCTAAAGATAACCCTGGGAGACAGATAGTATTATCCCAATAGGGACACACCAAGTCTTTACCTATGAACAAATATAAGTTAAGTTGCTTGTCCAAGCAACAGTAGCTGAGGCAGGATTCCAACTCATATCACTCTTTCCTAAACCTAAGAGAGACAAGGGCCCAGTGCGAACTCTAGCTCAGGACCTCATGTCTTCTCAGAGTCCTATCTTTTGAGGGCAGACACATCAGATGGGCCTAGAGCACACCTGCCTAATTCCAACAAAGGTCTTTGAGAGAAATCAATAGGTATTTGTTGAAAAAAAGTACTTATCAAATCATTTCTGAGGAAAAACAAAAACAAAAACAAAACCTAAAAAGACCCTTCACAAGAAACCAGCCTCAAAGAAGCAATGTGAAGAGGCTAGCTAAAGGGAGAGGTGGTCTTAAGTACTTTTCCACTCCCTGAACAACTTACTGGGCTCCCCGCCCTTACCCTTTTGATTAATAGAGCCTCAAGAGCTGTTCACTCTCCAGGCCATTCTGCTCTAGGAAGCTTTGATTTGAAAAATGAGACAAGTAGTTTCAGTGCTGTCATCAATAGGAAATTAGGAGATAAAAAGAAATCTATTTAAATGGCTTTTAAATATTCACAAGGAGAGCCATTGGGTCTTGGCCATGTTCCTCTCCTCTGTGCCCCTTGCCCAGATACCCCATTGCATCAGAATAATGAACACAAACTATGCCACTGTCAGCAGATGCTGAAGACAGTTGCAGTGAGTACAGCCAACATTAGCCTGAACTCTCTTGCCCCTCAGGAACTTAGCTCTTTGGGGATGAGGTTCAATAAAGAGTCTTTGAGCTTTTTTAGAGCAAGATGCAAGATAAGATGACTGGAGAGGTATAGCACAGGAAAATGACAATCTGATTCAAAAGAAGCCTTGTACCTTAGTTCTATGTAACTGTTTAAATTTGAGACTCAAACAATAATCTAGAGGCCCCTGTAGTCTGCAAATTTGTGGTCCTTTTTCCTTTGGAGAGGCAGAACAGGAAGTGGTTAAGGGCATGAGTTCCCATATCAAACTGGTTTCAAATACTGGCTCTACTGCTTACAAGCCACGTGACTCTGGCCATATTTAATTTCTCTGAGCCTCAGTTCCCTTTACCTCAAAATAAAGATTATAATAGCACTTTCCTCAAAGGACCTTTTTACAGATTAAATGAAACTGTGGACACAAATTTCATTGTACACAATTAAAATCAGCTGTAATTATTAAAAAAAAAATCTTAGGGGACTATAAATTGATATAACTTCGTTTGATGCAATTTGCTGAATGCATCAAAATTTAAAATGTGAACTCCTGGGGTGCCTGGCTGATTCAATCAGTGGAGAATGCAACTCTTGAACTTGGAGTCATGAGTTTGAGCCCCACCTTGGGAATAGAGCTTACTTTAATAAATGTGAATTCCCTTGGAACTAGAGATTCCACTTCTATGACACTTATTAGAAATAAACAGATGTATATGTAAAGATGTTGGCAGATATACTATGTAACTGAAAAAAGCAGCAAAGTAAACATGCATCTATAGAGGAATGGTTAAATGAATTAGAACTCATTTTTACAAAGATATATATTTTGTGGTAAGAAGAAGATATATGTGTTTCAACAAGGTAACAAATCCTTAATATACCATTCTGTGAAAAAAAAAAAAAGGATTCAAGGTAGCATCTACTATATGAACTCACTTGTACACAATATATAGATACATATTTAAATTTGTACTTAAAAGACCAGAATGATAGAAACCAAATGCTGGCAGTCATTAACTCTGGGGAGTAGGATGGGCTGGTGCTTGGAGAAAGCAGACTTTCACTCTTTATACAGTTCTCCATTAGTTAAATTTTGACAAGCAAGTGATATTTTACATTTTTTAAAAGATTAGCAAGCTAAACTTTTGAGTTTAGCCAGTCATAGAAAAATTAAGCAAATCAGATACGGACATAACTAGCAACTAAGGCTTTAAGCATATAACCATGTGGTTCATTTCAGCCATTTCAACTGGGTAAAATCCAATGTAATAAATAATAGAATTATGAAAATTTTACTTTGGGATACCTTAATACACATTTGTTCTCAAATTGTTTAACTGAATATATACTTTGTTTTCAACTCGTCAATGCAACCTTTGTTTTCTTTTTATTTCTGATCCATGAATTCCCTCACAAGCCTATATACCTTCCTGATAGGTATCTCCTCCTAGATATTCCAATGTGCTTGAAACTAACGTGTCTAAAACCAAATCTATCATCTTCCCAAAATATCCTATTTTTCCAAGGATAGTCCCACTCTCCATGCCACCTGGCCTTGAAAGTCTCACTCTTGGGGTGCCTGGGTAGCTCAGGTCATGATCCTGGGGTCCTGGGATTGGGTCCCATGCCAGACTCTCTGCTCAGTGGGGGGGAACCTGCTCCCCCCACCCCACTCTCTCTGCCTGCCTCTCTGCCTACTTGTGATCTCTGTCTGTCAAATAAATAAATAAAATCTTTAAAAAAAAAAAAAAAGTCTCACTGTTATTGAGTAGTCAGGCCTCAGTCTTACTCTAGTCAAGTACTTTTTGTTTTTGATCCACAGTATCCCTGACATCACTCCCTTCTTTGCCATTCCCCAGGCCAGCCCCTAAAGACAGATATCCCACCTCAATGTCCCCTTGTATCTTTGTTATAGTATCTAGTACACTGTGGACATCTCCCCGCTGCACCCTCACCAACTGCAATTCCTAACAGACTATAAACTCCTCAAAAGAAGGTTCATTTTCTATTCATCTCAGCACCCAGCATCCTGCCTAGGGTACAGTGGGTGCTAGTTTAATATTTTTTTCAGTGAACAAAGAGATGGAAAGAAGTAATTGGTCTTTCTTTCTAGTAGATTCTCCTTTTCCCACTTCCTTATCCCCCACCTATTTTCTTCAATAATTCTCCATAGTTGGTAATTCAATAGCATCGTCATCATTGGTAATTTGCCACTTCTCAGATGAGAGTATAATCCTTTCAAATTCAATCATGAATGAAGTTTAAAGGGCTTTATTTGATATATTCAGTGCTTTTCAAAGAAACCTTGAAAAATTCAAAGCTATAGAACCTAAAAAACTCCAATAGGCCTTAAATTTCCATTGAGACTTTTACAAATCAGTGAAAATGAGCATTTATGAATCATTAGAGGGTTAAAGGCCAAGTCCCTTAATTATCAATCCTAAAATATTATTTTATAAGGGAATGCACATGTATTAAGAATGAATCATGTAATTTACAAATCATTTCTAAATAGCTCTCTGACTATGATGTTCAGCTTATTAGGAGTTGTTAATATTCTATTACTCAGAGGTCATTAGCACATTCTGCTGGCAGTATAGATCAAATAACATCAAGTGACAAGGGGAGAACATGAAATATTCCAATTATGATTTCTTTTAAAAAGGGCTGCCATAACCTTCTCCCCAGAGTGCAAACTATATCCTGCAAACTCTGAAAATGTTACAACCTTTCTCCATTAAATGAGGTACCATCAGGGGAGGGAAAGATTACCTAAATAGAATAATAGCTAACATTTAATATGTGCCAGGCACAGTTTGAAGGATTTTCCAATAATTCACAAAATCCTCACAAACAGGTAGTTATTATCCCTATTTTAACAAGTAAGGAAACCAAATCCCCACTGAGATTTTAAGTAACATGTCCAACCAAATTGTATACCTTTTAAAAAGGGAGCCACATGTAGAAACATGGAGCTATGCCACTCAGACTCCCACTTCAAGGAAGGTTTTGTGGCTAAACACTATAAAGATGTATTTCTTGCCCATGCTACATGTCTTCTGTAGGTGTCAGGGTGGCTCTGTTCACTCTGGTCACTCAGGGACCTAGACTGATGAAACAGTCATCATCCTGAATGCTTCTGATTTTCAATCCAGAGGCAAAGAGAGGCCCCTGAGAGTCTAGTATTATTAATTAAATGTTCCTGGTTTAAAATGACATATATCATTTCTACATAAAGCTTACTGGCCAGAATCACAAAAAGATGAGAAATGGCAATCCCACCACGTGATCAGGAAGGAGAAGAACTGAAAATACTTGATGAATTGTACTAATCGCAGTCACATCTAGTGAGAGAGATATCAAGGTCAAGGGTTCCCAAACTTGGCTGTATGCATCTTAATCATTTGGGGAGTTTTGGTTTTTAGTAAAAATTGCCAGATTCCAGCCCATATCTACAAAATACAAATGTCCAGAATGGAGGCTGGAAATACATATCCCCCTTGCAGGCAACCTGAAACCAATCTAAAACTATGCATCTGAGAATCACACCACTAGAACAGCTCCAAGATTCCTTCCAAAGAAAGAATGCTATAAAGCAGGGCACAGACTTTAATAGACTAAGTTGTTTTACATATGCAAATTTAATTTTTATTAATTTCTTAGTCTCTATTAAATCTTTCTAAAGTATATTTTATGTATTCATAAATTATATGGAGTAAACCTCTCTGTGTTGACCCTGATTTCAATCAGCAAAGAATTCCCACCTTCATTCCAGCACTTTGTTGTCATCATGGTCCTGACCTCAGGAGACTCAGGAGCTAGTATGGCCTGCTATGGCCTAATAAACCATCTCCCTGGACAGTATAGTCTGTGGCTATGACCAATCCCTTGTCTCCCTAGTACATGGCCCTGACTTCCAATCGTCATCCAAGTCTCACACACTGAGTACTGCTTGTCATAGAGAGAATTTTGATTAAATAGGCCCTTGATGGAGTTTATCAAACATATACAATGACTACTTAAATATATACAAACATAAAATTAGCCATATGCAAATTATACTCTAGCTTTTGTACAACTATAAAAACAACATAAATGTATGAAATAAAACCTAACAACTAAGAGATTGAATGCTTAAAATCAGAATGTCTAAGTTAAAACTAATTATTCCTCTTAAAAATTGTGTCTTTTTGAGTGTTACTTAAACTCTTCAGGCTTTGGTCTCCTTATCTGTAAAATAGGAATGATAATAATTCCTATTATATACATTGCTTCAGGATTAAATTAAATAATCCACATAAAGTATTAATGAATGATTATTTAATATTATTACAAAATCAATAACTTATAAAATCCAATAAAATACAAATTGAATTAATATAATGTGATACACAACAATATAATGTGATACATGATATTTTCCTGAAACCAAAGAGCCAACATGAATATGGTACTGAGCTATGACAGGTTGAGTCCCACATATCTATACTACTAGCTGCATGATGACTCAGTTTACCCATCATATACCGACTTCTGCGAAAACTGCATTTGTCCAATACACCACGATGGCTATGACCTTTTCCTGGAGTGAAATGCATTACTTGTCCATTGTCTTCCTCTGTACTATACCCATGAGTTATAACACAGTATTAGCACAAAGGCAGGCTTTGTGCTATTATGTGATACAGATTACATATCTGTATTTGGTAATAAGATGGCCATTAGGATTAGCCAGAAAATGTTTACTCCTATTTCCTAAACTGTCATCAAAATGAAAACACAATAAAGAACATTCCACAGGGGTGCCTGGGTGGCTCAGTTGTTAAGTGTCTGCCTTTGGCTCAGGTCATGATCCCCGGATCCTGGGATCAAGCCCCACATTGGGCTCCCTGCTTGGCAGGAAGCCTGCTTCTCCCTCTCCCACTACCTTGCCTGTGTTCCCTCTCTCATTGTGTCTCTCTCTGTCAAATGAATAAATAAAATCTTTAAAAAAAAAAAAAAAAAGAACATCCCAGCAAATCTTATGAGGAACCCTGCCTGGTTCCTTATGAGGAACCCCAGGAAGCCAAGAAAAAAGCTAATGGTACTGGATGCCAGAATTTAGATCTTAAATGATAACCCAAGTATAAGAAAATGAAAGTTAACATAAATGCAAATTCCTACACTCCTGTCCAAAAGACCAACCACGCAAGTATAACTGGGAAGATATATCCTGATAAGAGCACAAATTTTAAGAACCAAGAAATTGTTTGATTGTCAATAGGATGATGTGCCTGCCAAATAGTAAGATCTTGGTTACATTATCAGAAGCGAAGTCTCCAAAATAAAGTGAGTTCTACCCTGCTCCATGCAAGTGAGATCATACCTAAAATCATGTATTTGGTACCATATGTAGCCCTTTAATAGGTTTATTAGTAAATCAGAACCAGTCTACTGTGGTGATTAATAACATGGAATCTAGAGTTCAGGGAATTGGATGGGAATTGGAATATCAGCCCCAGCATCTCAGACATGTTTGTTCACCACTCTGGGCTTTAGTTTCCTTATCAGCCAAGTCCTAATACTAATAATATGTATCTCATGAGACTGTTGTGAGAATTAAATCAGAAAATACATAGTAGTATGTACTGTAATCTAAAGGTAAAATGCTGAACACAATGTTAAGCCTTTAACTTCTGGCCCAGTGGTATTTAAATAATCCATTGGAAGTCCATCATTTTTGTTATTTTGGACATACTATGTTTTCATTTATCCAGAAAATGAAGCAAAGTTCAGCAGATGCAAGTTTTCTGGTATCCATTTTTAGTTTAATAAAAGAAAGAATTTTTTAACCATTATTGCTGTCTAGTAATGGGGTGGCCTGTCTCTGGGGTTAGCAATGGCCCTGTCAGTAGAAGTATTAGAACTGAAACTAGGTGGGTATGGGGCTCAAACTAGATTACTTTTTAAGTCCCTTCCAACCATAAGAATCTATACTTCTATCTATATAATGATGTGGTGATTTCAAATGGAGTCTAGAAAGAAAAATCACTTGAGTGTATAAATAAATGAACCCAGGTTCACTTACTGAGACACATCTGCACTTGTTATAAACACTTTAATTTAGAAAATAAAATTAAAACTTGCATTTCAAATAGTTTTACTGCTATTTTCCTCATGAAAGATTAGTGCATTTTAAATATTTTATTTTTTTTTAAGTACTATTCTACACCCAAAGTGGAGCTCAAACTCAGGGCCCCATAATCAAGAGTTGTATGCTCTACTGACTGAGCCAGTCAGGTGCCTCCCACCTTTTAATTCAATTTAGTTAACATACACTCTGTTCTTAGTTTCAGGGGTAGAATTTAGTGATTCATCAGTTGCATATAACATCCAGTGCTCATTACAAGTTCAGGTGCCCCTTTTACAGATTTTTTTTTTAAAGTAATAGGTTAGTGTATTTTAATGATAAATGCTTGCAGTACATTACAAAGAAACAAGTTCTCTAAGAATATATATGTAATAACAAACAAAAAACTGGGTGTATAAAAGTTTAAGTGAAATCCCAGAGCAGCAATTGCGTAATATCCTCTGAAAATGTGTAACAAGACTTGACTTTATGTGGAATCACTACATTATATACGTGAAACTAATATAATCCTGGATGTTAACTATACTGGAATTTAAAATTTAGAGGAGAAAGGGCTTGATTTTGGTTCCTCCTTCCACTTTCAGATCATGAAAAAAATCACCCAGAAGGGTATGAAATTCAATGCATTGACTATAGATGAACACAAAAATGCATATAAGAAAGAAACTATCACCAGATCATCTCAAAGCTATTCCTATGGTTAAAAATCTGCCTTTATGACTTTCATGCAAGAAGCAATAATGTCCCACTGAACAATTTCATACTTTTAATGTCATGAGGCAGTTTTGTAAAAATGAATATGGATGCTTTTGACACACTTCCTTCATATTGCTAATGAATATACCTCCCCCAGAGAATGTTCATTCTCTGCCTCTACAAAGAGCATGATAGTCTCAACCCCTGGTATTTCCTCTTTAATAAATAGGGAATTTGTACATGGGCCAAAAAATGTCATTAAACACACTCCCTTTAGTCACTTGTAATTTAGTTGCCATGGTAATCTTTGGTAAACTTGAAAAGTACTTTGAAGGGGTCATTTCCAATGCTTGTTTTTAAAATTCTAAAACTTTTAAAAGTCCTAAAGGATAAAGAGGCTGAAAACGCTTATCTCTTCAATGCCTCACCAAGGATTCATCGAATGGAGCACAGCTATTCACAATGTGACATGCATTATACCTCTGACAATGATCATTTCATCATTTCCCACCTCAAGATCATTCTTATAGACTGCCCATATCTTCCCAACTGAGTGAAAGCATTAACTTGGTTCTCCCTGGCAGCAAAGGGAATTAATTCATGAAATAAGCACTTTCCCATAATAGTCCCCAAAGCTTTTCACAATTGAGCAGTGTCATTTTTGGCCTTCCATCAATAATAGGGTGACAAATTATACTCTGAAGCAGTTTAACAAAGGAACATCAGATAACTTGGGACTTGAACAGATCCAGGCTGCTACCCAAGGAAACATTGTCGGACATGAGGCTCTGATGATTCATAGCTCTAACCCACTCTGTTCATCAACCATGTCAGGGCTCAAAAGGTTTCAGGAAACACTGTCTGGAAGACTTTTTTCTGCCTAATAGCTACATTTGACAACTGACCTTTAATCTTTACTTCACATTATCATCCTATCATTAGCCAAGGATAATACACGAGCATTTTTCAAATATGATTTGATGGACTGAAGGTGTTCTAAAGATTTTTCATCCTAAGACACTATTATTAGCTTTATCAGACTCTGACTCTATCCTGAATTTTTAAAAAGAACTTAATTAACTAAAATTAATGGTTTCATAGAGTTGAATAAGCAGTCACACACTATTTGTTTTATTCTTTTCTGTGGGGCTCTCTTGGTCACATTAGAATAGGATAACACTCATGAACTAAAGCAGTGTAGGCTGTGTGGTAGAAGGAGCACTGACCTGGAAAACAAGAGTCTGCTTTGACCTTAAGCAAACCATTTAATATCCTTTAATCTGTTGCCTCATCTGTAATATCTGAGGACTGAACAGAGTAAGAGAGCATGTGGCTCCTATCAGTATAGCTAGAACACAGAGGAAGAAGTAAAATACAAGGCAAAATGAGGTTTAGCCATGTAGGGAGGGGCCATACCTTGCCTTGTGGGCCTTCTCAAAGATTCTGATTATTTACGGAGAGCAGGAGAATATAACCTACTGAAGATATAAGCAAGGAGGTGATGTGATCAGAGATTTATTCTGGAAAGTTCACTATGAAGTTTGGATTCTAGATCAAAGCAAAGACATGGAACCCAGTTAATAAACTACTTCAGTAGACTTGGGATGACCTGCTTATTATGTCTCTGCCCCTGAGGCAGAGGCCACTTCACTACCACCCAAGTAGATCCAGCCCTGCCCCAAAGCTGAACTACTTTTTTAAAGGTAGATCAAAATCCTGCTTTCCCAAGATTGTTAAAAAGCCCAGCACAGTGCTTTATCAAACTAATAGCAGTCCTATTCTCCATTCTCCCCACCTTGGTCCCGGGATCTTTTGGTTATGGGATCTTGGGATACTTACTTGCTACCTGGGGCCCTTAAAGTCAGAAGTTCCAGTCTCCATGTTGAGACTTCCTGGCTATGTGAACTTGGGCAGGTTGCTTACTATTTGCAGCCTTGGGATCCTCACCTGCAAAAAGTGGGGTAATAACTATCTCACAGTGTGATCAGGATGATCAAATGAGATGATTTATTGAAAGCATTTCAGAAATCATTCTGCACATCTTGTGCTTCCCATTCCTGGTAATCAGAGAGCAGACCCTGGACCTTCCAGCCGGTTCCACCGTGGGTGGGCCTGGTGTGGCAGGCTCCTTTCTGCCCTTGGGAGCTGCACTAAATAAACCATCCCCTTCTTCAAATACACAAAACCATCATATCATCATAACAGATGACTGCCCTATCTGAAGTCCCTGCTTTGGCCTCACTCTTATTTAGTAATACCCACTCTGAAATACCCCTTTTTTCCAATAATCTCACTTTCTCTCACTACTAGCTTCTGTTTCTCTTAGATCACTCCCCTCCATTCTCTGCTACAATTTTCCAGTTAATGATACCAGTTCAGACTATTCTAAGAGAATTGAGGGTAGGAAGGTAGGAGAGGCTAGGAAGTTCCACAAAAGTTCCTAGAACATGTGTGCATGAGGAGGATGGCTGCTGCTTAAACAAACCTCATTAGTTTTCCAGCTGCCTCTGTGTGTGTATCTTTCCATCAACAGTGATTATGCAAATGCGATATTTGTTTTAATGAGCATGTCAGGTGTGTTTTGCTGTAACGTTACATATGATTGACTGTGGTATTAAAGTAACAACTTGATGACAACTGCATACGAATATGTGGAGCTGTAAAAATAGAGGTCTGGCAAGCTTCTCTCTTCTAACAGTAGCACAATCTCTGCTGGACAATAGGAGCCGAAGTATCCTCTAGAGCAACTCCCGCAATGTGAAGAAAATTCAGATATTCAGAATCCAAGCATAGTCATCCATACCTGCTGACTTCTTTGAGGCACAAGACTCCTGGGCTCCAACTGGCCAGCTGACTTAGGGAGGCGGTTTTCGGACCATATGTGGATTGCTTTGTGAAGCTGTATAGGGTTGAGGAAAGCACAAATTATATTCTGGAAGATACAAAATAGCAGAGTATGAGCATACAACAGAGTATGAATTCCGGTTTCTGCTCTTTCTTGCTGTATGATCTTAGTGGAGTTACTCTGTGGATCTGAATTTCCTTACCTATAAAGTGAAGATATGGGACAATGCCTGGGGTGCTGTAAGAATTTGATGAGGTACTAGCAGCAAAGCATTTAGCTTCGTATATGAGCCCTCAACAAGTTGTTCATGTTAGTAGAGACAAGGACAACCAAAGCATTTGTTTTCTGTCCACTAGTCCAGTCTCTGTTCACTGTACTATATATTAGTGAAAATACTGCACCCTAGATCTGTCCTCCCATATTTTCCTCCCACCTCCAGCCTCAACTCTCCCTATCTTGACTGCCTCTCTCCACCTGTATTGAAAAATGTCAAACCCTCTTTTGAAAGATACATGTAAGTGACCAAAATAATGGGAACTACTAAAAAAAAAAAAAAAAGATGGGATAAAGATGGGAAATATTGGTATCTCCTTCTCAAGGGCTCTGACAGTTGTCTGACAGGATCAAGAAAAGAGCTCATTGGCAAGAAGGCTCTCCTCTGCAACTCCGATTCTTTCATTACTAGTAGATGGGCAAGGAGAAAGGTGGCCTACTGGAGGAAGATTCCACCCTTCTCTGGGACACAAACAGGGACAGTACCAAGGAAACCAATACACCAAAATTGAGTAAGTTACCAAGACAACTTTTTATTAAAATCCATTTTCAGTTCTTTGATTTTATCATATGACCTCTAGTTATTGCTCTGGCTCTCCCTATCATAATACGTACTTATATATATATTTCATCCAAATCACACAAGGTGACTATTAAAACACCATACATCATAAACCACCATTTGGCCATTTTATCTTCCTACTCCTGGATCTAGAAAAGTGTATGATGGGAAATTCCCAAATAACAACAATAACAGCAACAACAAAACTGATAGAATACCTGAATTCCTATGAAAATGATAGTAAGTCAGAAGGTTTTGATAATTTCCTCTTGTCATAAAGGTAAAAACAAATTTCATTATCTGAAAAGTCTGAGCATCAACAAGGACAACAACCCCTTATCCAATATATAGTTGCAAATATTTTGTTCCATTTTGTAGGTTGACTTTTCATTTTGTTGATGATTTCCTTTGCTGTGCAGAAGCTTTTTTGTTTGATGTAGTGCTATATATTATTAACAAGTGTTACTTGTGCTTTTGGTGTCAGTGTCAAAAAATAATTGCCAAGACCAATGTTATTGAGTTTCTTCACCATGTTTACTTCTAGGAGTTGTGAAAACAGGATATTGAGAAGATGTTTATTACAGCATTATTCACAACAGCCAAGATATGGAAACAACTTAAGTGTCCATCAACAGATTAACAGATAAAGAAGATGTGGTATGTGTAGAAAATGGAATATTATTCAATCATGAGGAAGAAGTCCTACCATTTGCATCAACACGGATGGACCTTTAGGGCATTACTCCAGAGAGATAAGTCAGACAGAGAAAGACAAATTCTCTAGGATATCACTTAAATCTCTAATCTAAAAAAACTGAACTCATAAAAACAAGAACCAGAGGGGTGATTATCAGAAGCTTGGCAGGTGGGATGGGGGAGTGGTGGAATTGGGAGACCTTGTTTAAGGATATGAACTTGCAACTAATAAATAAGTTCTGGAGATCTAATGCATAGCAGAGTGATTATAGTCAATGATACTGTATTATAAACTTTAAAGTTGCTAAAAGACTAGGTCTTAATTGTTCTCACCACAAAAAGGAAATGATAATTATGTGACATGATGAAGGTGTTCATTAATGCTACACTGGTAATCATATTGCAATATATACAGAAATAAATCAACATTTTGTAACTTTAAATTTATACAACAATATATGTCAACTATATCTCAATTAAAAAAAAATTAAAAACCACACACTAAAACCAAGGGCAACAAGTCTGACATTTAGACTTATTCTCTTTCCAACAGTATCCAAGTTCTTTTTAACTTTGGGGCCAGTACCAGTAGCACTCTGTTCCCTTCAAGTTCTTCCAGAGAATTTCTGCTCAATCTGCTCTTCTTAAAATGTCAAACTCTTTACATATTTACCCCAAATTGTTTACCTTATGAACTAAGGTCCTCATTTCCTGTGCCATTAGCAGACCAAGGATGTCTCAGAACTTGATCAGCTAAACTTGGGTGTGAATCTAGTCTATGCTCTTCTTGGATTTTATTATAAGATGAATTTGTACATTTCAAATACTGGAGGCTTCTCTGAAGCTGAAATATCTGAAATTTTAAAAATAGCTTGGTTTAGGGTGCCTGGGTGGCTCAGTCAGTTAAGCATCTGACTCTTGATTTTGATCTCGGGGTTGTAAGATCAAGCTCTGCCTCTGCTCATGCTGAGTGTGGAGCCTGCTTTAAGGTTCTCTCTCTCCCTCTCTCCATCCCTCCCCCACCTGACCCTATCCACCCCGCTGCCATATGCATATGCACATCTTCTCTAAAAAATAATAATAAAATAAGCAAAAATAAATTTTAAAAATAATTTCAAAATAATAACAAAAATAATGTGGCTTTAAGATCCACAAATAATGCAAAAACTTTTAATTAAAATCAACCTTCTCACTCATGAAAATTTTAGCCAGAATTCCTAACAAGATAAACTTTAACTCATTTAAAATAGAATTAAATGTTTCCAAACCAGGTTGCTCAAAAAGACCCAACATGCCTAAATAATTACTTGACAGCCAGGAACTGGGTATCATTTCCAAACCCCCAAAATGGGGCTGAGCTGAATGAGCAAAGAAAAGACTTATCAAGTCAGACATGTGTTGGTGAGGCCTTCCTAAGCAGACAGCACAGTAACACCTCATCCTTCACCAGAGAAATAGCAATTCACCATCATATGCTACTATCTTTTTTATTTAAGAATAGCATTTAACAAGCTTATTTTGGAATCTGATTCATTATCATTTTTAGGAAATGTAAAGGCCTTAAACCTTTTCCATACTGTGTGTTGTTATAGCTAATTAAAGTTCACATCTTTCGCAGAAAGGTGAAACATCAGTTCTAATTTTATATACTAGTGTGATAAAGAGCATAAAGCATCAGACTGAAGGTCAGGAGACCCAGGTTCAATTTCTGACTTCATCACTACTTCTCTCGCTTTTCTTAAACGTCTCAGTTTTTCCAACCATAATATATGGTCAGAGTTCACTAGAACTTGTTACATCTCCTTAGGACAGATTTATGTCATCAGCATTTGTTTAAAAAGTATTCAGCTCATACCATGTGCAAGACACCATCCTATTTGCTAGAATACAATAGTGAACAAGAAAGGCATGATTCTAATCTCACAGAGTCTACATTTGTTCCAAATATGTTCACTGCTATCCAATCACTGATATGATACCTTCACGAATTACTGAGAACATGTGAAGCCAATAAGTTATTTATTTACTTATTTACTAACTGACTTGGTTAAAGTCAACAAATATTTGTTGAATGCTTATAATGTACAAGGCATATTCTACATGCAATGAGAAAAAAAATATGTCCCCCACTAGACTTATGCTGCAAGAAAATAGAGGTCATATTTGTCATTGCACTCTGTGTCCCCACTAGCCTGGTACCTGGTACTCAGAAAGTACCTGACATATAACTGCTGGAATGACCAAATGAGTAAATTTGTGAGTAGGAAAAAAAATTGTGGGCCCTGCTCTCAAGGGATTAGTATGTAATAAGGAATTTAAAGCATATGTGTATCAACTACAATAAATCATGGTATGTTATAAAAAGACATGAAGGACACGAAAGTATTAAAAGCAGGAACTCCAAACAGATCTAGCGTATCAATGTTCATAGCAACATATTCACAATAGCATAAAGGTGAAACAACCCAAATGTTCATTAACAGATGAAAAGAGAAACAAAATATAGAATATCCATACAACGGAATATTATTCAGCCTTTAAAGGGAAGGTAATTCTTTTTTTTCCCAAGATTTTATTTATCTGACAAAGAGAGACAGCGAGAGAGGTAATACAAGCAGGGGGAGTGGGAGAAAGAGAAGCAGGCCTCCCGCTGAGCAGAAAAGCTGACACTGGCCTTGATGAGGGGCTCGATCCCACTTGAGCCAAAAGCAGACATATAACAACTGAGCCACCCAGGCGCCCCTAAAAGGAAGATAATTCTGACACATGTTACAACACAGATGAGCCTTGAATCATGAGACCAAATAAGACACGAAAGGACAAATAATGTACAATCACAATGACATGAGATAACTTAGAGAATAGCCAAATTCATAGTGACAGAAAATAGATTGGTGGTTACCAGGGGCTGGGGGAGAGGGAATGAGGAGTTAGTGTTTAATGGACAGAGTTTCTGTTTGGGATGAGGATAAATTCTGGTAATGGATAGTGGTGATGGTTGAACAACAATGTGAATTTACTCAATACCACTGACCTATACTCTTAAAAACAGCCAAGATGGCAAATTCTGTGTTATATATGTTTTCCTACAACAAAATACAATGTAATTCTAAAAAGATATGAAGGAGTTTTGGAGGCAGTGACATCTGCCCAGCCTAACCAAGGATGGGTTTCTTAGAGGTGGTATCATTTCATCCTGCTCTCCACTTAATGCCTACAGATCAGAGTCATCACTTACTGGTAAGAACCAAGCATTTGAAAAATTAAAAAAATAAAATAAAATAAAATTTAATTAATTTTAAAACAACAGCAACAAAAACATTACATTTCCCAGAATTATTTTTTTTAAATTTTTTATTTGAGTATAGTTGACATACTATGTTCCATTAGTTTCAGGTACACTACATAGTGATTCAACTTCTCTATATGTTATGCTATGCTTACCACAAGTGTAGTAACCATCTGTCACTATACAATGCTATTAAAACACCACTGACTATAAAAAAAAAAAAAAAAAAACAAGCATTCGTTTTCACAAGGTTCATGAGTTTTATAGGACTCCTTCCTATACAAGAAACTGGTCAGAGTGGTTGCTTCTCAGCAGACACTGAAAGTCTGGAGAGTTAAGGATATAATGGCCTGGGGTGAAATTATTTCCTTTTCACTATACATTTGTTCCTTTTTAAAAATTTTTGGAGGGGAGGGGAAAAGGGAGGGAGAAAGAGAAGGAGAGAAAGAATCTCAAGCAGATTCCATGGCTAGCATGAAGCCTGATGCAGGGCTCAATCCCAGAACCCTGAGATTATGACCTGAGCCAAAACCAAAAGTTGGCCACTCAAATGACTGAGCCAGCCAGGCGCTCCTATGCTCTGGGTTTTAATCTTGGATCCTCTTCTAATAAATTGCAATTTATTCATAGAGATATTTGTGGTGGCAATGCCCTGGATTAAAAGACAAGCTTCCTTAGACTCCTTTGCAGTAGGTATGGCTAAGTGATTAAATTCTAGCCCATGAGAAGTATTATGTTATTTTCTAGAAGATTCCTTTTTCCTTCACTCTGCTTCCTTCCAGGAAGTGATTTTGAGGATAGAAGGCACATGCTGAGGATGATGGAAGAGACTGGACACTTGGTTGCTGGTGGGATCCTGAAGTTTCCATCCAATACATGGTTCCCTCCTGTGGATTTCTTTTATGTGACAAAATAAACCACTGTGTGGTTAAGACACGGTTATTAGGACTTTCTATTATATGCTGTTTACATAAGCTTTCTTTCCTTTTCCCCCACATATTCTTTCTTCTTTGGGCTCATTTTTTTGGTCTATTTGTTTGTAATTCCTATACTTTCATATTTTGTAACTCACCCTCTGTTTTCTGGAAGTTTTCACTTTCCTGCTTCCACAGCGTTTGCAATCCACTCTGCCTTTTGCATAGGGCTGCTACTAGGTATTCTCCTCCACCTATGACTGCTGTGGCCCATCATTCTCCACCTATGACTACTGAGGTCCATCATTCTGGCCTCTACACAAAATGCTGCACATTCTGCAGTTCTGCTATTTTACAGTTGGTTCCCACTAGGAATATCAGCTCCAAGAAGGCAGAGTTGTCCTGTCTACTTCCAGCTATACTCCTTGAACTTAGAGCAGCACTTGACTTTTAGTAACCACTCCATAAATATTTCTTTGTGTTTATTTAGCAAATATTTATTGAGCACCTTTCTAAGCAAATTTCTTCACTACGTTCTAGTATGGGAGAAAGAAAAATAAACATTCAACCAATCAATCAATGAAAAAACAAATGAAAAGCTAACCTAGTATTTTTACCAGGTTAGAAGTGCTGTGGAAGACCAGAGCAGGCAAAGGGGATTGGAGAACTCATGGTAGAAAAGGCAGGAGGGAAAGGAGATCATAGTTTCCAATAAAGAAAGGACTAAATTGGCCCTTAGAGAAGGCAACATTTGAGCAAAGACTTGAAGGAGGTGAGGAAGTGAGCCATTCAAATATTCCAGGGAAGAGCATTCCAGGCAACTAGTACAATGAGGAAATAGCTAGTACAAAGGCCCTGTGGCTTCAAGAAATAGTGTTGAGGACACTGAGCCTAGAAGAAAGTGAGCAGGAGGGAGAGATTTAAGAAGAGATCAAAGCAATCTCAAATTTTATAGGTCAATCTTGGTTTTTTGGCTGTTGCTCTGGGTGACACAGGGAACCACTGCAGGGCTTACAGCAGAAGAGAGACACGATGTAATTTTAATTTTAGAACACTCTGGCTGCTGTGTTGAGAACAGACAATAAAGGAATAAGAATGGAAGTAAGAAGACCAGTAAGGAGACCTACAACATTCAGATGACAGTTAAAAGCTTGGGCCAAGATGTAGAAAGTAGTAAGGGGGAAATGATCAGATTCAAGATATATTCTGAAGGTAGAGACAAAGGGATTTGTCAGTCAACTGTGAGTAGGGTATTAAAAAAAGAAAATACTCCCTTGAATGATTCCAAGTCTTTCAACTTGGACAGCTGGAATAATAGTGTTGCCATTAACCACAACTGGGAAAACTACAAGCGGACCAGGTTTGGAGGAAGGATTTTAGTGTGGCTCTGTGAAGTGGGAGAAGTCTATTAGACATTCCAGTAGAGGTGTTCCACCAGATAGCTGGATATACACACCTAGAGTTCAAAGAAAAGTTCTGGGTTAGGAGTATAAACTTTGAGGTCATTATGAATGTACGAAAAATGGGCTCTGAACAATGATAAAACCTATTTTCCTTTCTTGAAGGAATCTTAACGTTTTGCAGCTAAAAGAATGACTTCCAAAGAGTGTGAACAAGATCGTTAACCAAGGAAACAAATCAAAACCTCTATGATGCTTCCCATTCTTTCGGTTTAAGGCAACGTGTCTCAAAACATGGTCTGCAGATCCCAAGTCAGAATAAAACCGTTTGTAACAAACATTCTTAGTGATTCTCACACATACTCAAATTCAAAAACCACCCGCTCTATGTGTATAACTCCGCGGAAGAGAGTGTCATCTGGAAGTTTCCACTTTCATATCCATAATGGCAACTAAGTGTGGGTTACACATGATGGACAGAACCTAAAGACGGAGTCACTAGGAATCCCTGATAACCAATTCATTTTATAATAGCCATAGACTGACACATGTTGCATGGGATCTATCAATATTCAAGGAAATATATTTCTGGGTAACACTCTGAATCATTTCCTGCATCATCTCCATAGCAACCTTGACCACTTGACTCTAAGACAGATTTCTCTTACTCTGAGTTATAATAACTTTGGTTCAGATGAGCATGTTTCAAGAAAGATGCTGCTGTTTCTCAGCCATATCTGATTTTCTGGTGTCAACATTTAGAAAATTATATTCTCATGAGTTTTTCAATTCTTGTCATCTTTATTTTTTTTTCTTTTACTAATTTTTTGCTTGCTGATAAAGCTTAAGAGCACATGAGACTATATTATAGTCTCATAAATTGTAAAGTCCTTTCAAAGAGATTGGTTACTCAAAGAAACAAGCACGGAAGACACTTGGAAGGCCTATCCTTTAGGGGAAATGCTAGTTCCAAGAGACTGCATAAACAAATTTAACAGGTTTGTTGGGTAATCATTTTCAGGCCCAGATTAACCTATAGTAGCTAAGTAATATTTTCAAATTTTCTGGACCAGGAAAGCCACAAACCAAAGATCTCTTCAAATAGTTCATCAGAATGTATGGCAGCTATAGGTTGCACTCAGGTACATTTCCTGCCTGGCCCTTTTGAGTACTAGAGTTATCATTCCTAACTTACATCAATTGTTCTCATGGGTTCAAGAACCTGGAACTATATTTTCAATCCCCTATATCAAAAAGAAAAAAACAACAACAACACTTGGCTCAGTATGTTATTGAGAATCTGGTATTAGAGAAACTTTAGAAAGTACTTAAGCCATTTTTTTTTTACTTAAGCCATTTTTAAATTATAAAACCCAAATTTGTGATATCTCTAGGTTTTATTTTCCAACATTCTGTGTACCTCTGACTTCAGTTCTGCTGGACAAATAGTTTACATGTTAAATTACAGCTGTCACTTTCATTTGTCTCAATTCTAAAGTAAAATCATCTTAAATTTTATAATTTTATTGTATAAAACATTAATAAGTTTGATAGTTTGCATATAAGTTCAGCAAGAGTATAGAAGGACTAAAAGTCCAGAGTAGAAATTAGACATCCTAAGGATCCATGATCATGTGGTACAAGAGTCCCAGGCTACAGGCCCATAGCATCTCTCAAATAGGCTCTGACCTCACCTCTGTACCCAAAGTGAACAGGACCCAGGAGGGGAGAGAGCTAATGTTACAGAGTCAGAAAGTGCTATCTCTGATGACTCCGTGGCACCATCTTAAGCACCTGATCCTACCTGGGATCTGGTGTTGGTGAGAGGAGAGCACAGTGGAGGCAGTAGAAGAGAGTAGTAGAAGACAGAGTTCCCTGGGGAAGTCACTCCTCTTCTCTGAACATAAACCAGAAGGGGCAGCAGCATCAAATAAGAAAATATTGACTTTTCCTAATTAAACTTATGAGCTTATGAGTCTTGGCAGACAGTAAGTTTCTAAATTATATCATTTTTTAACTTCCTACTGGTTACTACTAAACAGATCTGAAATGGCTTCATAAATATTAAGATAACCTTTCAAACTTTTATCATCCACTTTTTTTTAGATGGTACTTCATTCAGATCTTGTTTCTTCCTGGAAGGCACTGGATCTTATTCCCAAACTATTGAGGTACATGACTTCCCTTCTTTCCACACATGGTAAGTAGGAAGTACGTGGCCATGAAGAGCACTGGGACCAGTAAGGGGGTGTGAAAGGCAAGGAGCAAATACATGTACATTACAATATCTGGGAAGTACTGCCCCTTTGTATATGCCTTCCATAATGGCATTTTGTCTTTCCCAGTTGGATTAACAATCCCTGAAATACAGGCATCTTATCTTTCTGTGGCATTTGGTAATTTGTTGCAATGGACATTCACTAAGAATTTGTTGATTCACAAGTGATGCAAACTAGAATATGTAAAAAATAAAGCTATCCTACCTACCATGTGTCCATTTTCAAGGTTGCAAATAACATAAGATGCTGTCATGAATGTTTAATAGAAAAGCTGCAGTGTGCAGGTTACATATACAGCTAATCTGGGAGCTATAAACTGGGAGAAAAATATAATGTAACAGAATGTTCTCAACACTTGCCTGCTTACAAGAAATTGAGAAATTACAATTTGGAAGGTATCAATAATGTCTGCTAAATCATCTGTTATTAAATGTAATATCAAGGGAATAAATCCTTTTGTTGCATATTATAAGAAAACAGATTTATACAAGATGTCAAAGGAAGGAAAGAGAGGGGAAAGGATATGTTGTAAAATATCCTTTGTTAAAATAGCAGTCGCCATTTCCCCTTTATTTTTATAGCTGTTAAATGACAACAGAGATAACAAAAACTAGTAGTCATTAAAAATTTCCAACTATATACATTTATACATTCAATTATACAATATTGCCTTACTTAGCAATTCTTTTTTACAACAACCACATAAGATAATTCACAGAATTACCTCAAAGGGATCTCTAGCTGCTCTAGTAAAAACTTAGGAAATAATTTAGTTTCTCCACAGGACCATTTTCAGTAAGTCAATTATGACGAACTAGTTGACTGTGAACTCTAACCTAGCTAACAACATCCTGTGTTTACTGATGCAATGCTTCAAGCAATTGGGCGGGGTGGGGGGGTACAAAGAGAGTCCATAAGAAGCAGAAACAAGAGCTGAGGTACAGCAATATCACCACTATCTTCAGAGAAGGCAAGGAAGGATGTGGCTAGAGACTACTGGCATGCCTCCCTCTCTGGGTCCTGCCCCGGTGACCTTCTCCCTACTCCATGCATATCCCCCTATTACATTTGCTCTGACAACTGCCATCACCCTCCATAGTCCTTGCATGTATGATTTCTCTCTTGAACTAAGACAGTGGTCGCCTACCTACCTGGACTCTGTTTCCAGTCTCTTTCCCCTTGACTGCCACTTGAATGAAATTTCCATCAACGGACAGGTTTAAATCACTTCATTCCATCAACTTCCTAAGGCCTATAGCTCCTGGAGAACAGAAACACTGTCTTTCTCACTCTCATATCCCCAGTGCTAGCATGGCTCCTGGCACACAGTAAGTTTTCAGTAAATGTTGGTTGAATAAATATAGAATGAAGTGTGACATGCAAACCCCTTTACAATCTGGCCCCATCTGACCTTCATAGCTTCACTTTCCGCTATCCCTTCAAATGTTTCAGCAGTTCAGAATTGCTCTATTTTCCCAAACACACAATGCATTTTCAAATTTCTGATCTCTAATGGAGCAACTCTGTTTGAAACATTTCTTGCCCATTTCAATTTTTACCTCCTAATTCATGTGGTGAAGTTCTGACTGACACAAATTAAATGAATGAATGAGCCAACAACTCACAGAATACCCTTGCCTCTATTCCTACATCTCACTGGCAGGACTACTCTGTCAACACTGCTTCCCCAATCTCCTTCCTGTCCGGATTCATATTCTACCACTTAATAATATTAACTAAAACTAGCTATGTGAGCCTGAACAAGACTCAGTTTCCTTATTTGTTTTTAAAAATGTGGTTGGGAAACATTCTGGGATGATGTCAGCCTGGGTCTCTGTTTCTACTCTCATTCTTATTTCTCCCACTTTTTTTTTTAAAGATTTTATTTATTCATTTGACAGAGAGAGAATGAGACCACAGGTAGGCAGAGAGACAAGCAGAGAGAGAGTGGGGGAAGCAGGCTCCCCGCCAAGCAGAGAGCCCAATGTAGGGCTCGATCTCCGGACCCTGAGATCATGACCTGAGCAGAAGGCAAAGGCTCAACCCACTCAGCCACCCAGGCGTCCCTCTCCCACTTTTTGATAAAAGATCTGGAAATAAAATATTTTACCGTGTGCTCAGGAAACAGAAGGATAAATAAGCACTTATAAAACACTTGGTGTATGGAGGGGGAGCAGAAAAAGAGATCAGAAAAGTAGGTTTGGGGTGGATTTGAATATATTCATTGAATATCATTTAACAAGCAAAATAAATAGCTAATGGGGGAAAAGGTGTGTGTGTGTGTGTGTGTGTGTGTGTGTGTGTGTGTGTGTGTGTGTGTGTGTTTTGGGTGGCTCACTGTTAAAGACAGAGGCAATCCCACCCTCATTTGACATTTAGTTCCCAAGGAAATTCAGCAGGGCAGCCAGTGGAGGACACATTTTGTTTGTAACTCCAGGAGGACCAAGCTACTACAGAGGAAACTGGCTTCTCTGAACAACCATGAGACAATGCTAAGATTGCCTAAGGGAGACCAGAGCTGGAGACCACTGATCCTCCCCAGTATTGAGAACCACACTGCTTAAAGAGACCCCAAATTCTGCTCCATATGGGATTCAACCCCATCCCCCTATAGCTGATAAGAGCAGTAAAGAGTTTGTGGACCATACCTGAATAGGTGGCTCCTACTAAGGCAGATTTAATGGCAGAAGAAACCTAAGGAGAACTTTAATTAAAACATAATGATAACTCTTCCATACTGTTTTTCCAGAGTGGCTGCACCAGTTTGCATTCCCACCAATGATGTAAGGAGGGTTCCCCTTTCTCCTCATCCCTGCCATCATTTGTTGTTTCTTGTGTTGTTAATTTTAGCCCTTCTAACTGGTTTGAGGCAGTATCTCACTGTAGTTTTGATCTTTATTTCCCTGATGATAAGTGATATGGAGCATCTTTTCATGTGTCTGTTGGCCATCTGGATGTATTCTTTGGTAAAACATCTGCCCATTTTTAAACAGGATTATTTGGTTTTGGTATGGAGTTTTATAAGTTCTTTATATATTTTGGATACTAATCCTTTATTGGATATGTCATTTACAAATATCTTCTCCCATTCCATAGGTTGCATTTTAGTTTTGGTGATTGTTTCCTTCACTGTGGAGAAGGTTTTTATTTTGATGAAGACAACTCTTGGTTAGATTTTCTTTTTTCAGATTACATTTCTTTATTCACTTTTTTAAAGACTGGTTTTATGGATAGATCTATTTGAAGGAAAGAAATATGTCTGGCAACTTAAAAAATATACATTACTTCAGAATTTAAAACCTACAAAAAGAATCCAAAAAATACTACTGCTGAAATACAAAGTAGTCATCAGGATTAGTAAACTAGAAACTCTATAAGATTAAAAATATGACAGAGGCTTGCTGCCAAATAGCGCGGCCCGCTGTGGCGGCGAGGTTGGTTCCCGGCCTGGAAAGGGTTGGGATGCCAAATCTGTGGCCCCAGGGCGGCGGTTGCAGGAAAGATGAAGAAAGAAATTGCTGCTGTTGTCTTCTTTTTCACAAGGCTAGTTCAAAAACAAGGCAAGTTGGAAAAAAGAGGCAGTTGAGAGGTTTGCTGAGAAATTGACACTTATACATCAAGAAAAATATAAAAATCACTGGTATCCAGAAAAAACATCAAAAGGACAGCCTTACAGATGCATTTGTGTCAATAAGTTTCAGAGAGTTGATCCTGATGTCCTGAAAGCCTGTGAGAAGAGCTGCATCCTGTACAGTGATCTAGGCTAGGCTTACAGAAGGAACTCACTCTTTGGGTGGATCCATGCGAGGTGTGCTGTTGGTGTGGAGAGAAAAACAATGCATTCATTGTTGCCAGCTTTGAAAATGAGGATGAGAACAAGCATGAAATCTCTAGGAAAGTTACCAGGGCCCTTGATAAGGTTACTTCTGAATATCATTCAGGATCCTCTTCTTCAGATGAAGAAACAAGGAAGTAGAAGTAAAACCCACTTCCGTGACTGCGACCCCAAGCCCTGTGTACCAGATTTCAGAATTGATGTTCCCTCCTCTTCCAATGTGGCACCCTTTGCCCAGAAAAAAGCCAGGAATGTACCAAGGGAATGGTCATCAGAATCACTATCCTCCTTCTTCTATTCCATTTTGTTATCCAAATCAGGGAAGAAAGAATAAACCATATCGCCTAATTCGAGTACAATGGGTACCCTCTCCTGGAATGCATTGTGACTGGAATCACTGGATTAATCCTCACATGTTAGCACCTCACTAGCTGCTTTTGATTCTGTTGGTGTCAATGCTGAGAAAAGGTAGAATAAGCCTGACCACATTAAAAGTTAAAAGTTCATACTCATAGTAGTAAAGTTAGATGGGCCAAACTATCAAACTTATTTTTATAGAAGTTATTGATAATAATCTTTCTTAAAAAATGTATATGCACTTTAGATATATTGATATAGTTTGAGAAACTTTATTAAAGTTAGTCAAGTGCCTGAGTTTTTAATATTGGACTTGAGTATTTACATATTATACATGAACTCTGTTAGATACGAGAATACTGTAGCAGCAGACGATCTGTTCTAGCACCTTTGAGCATTTACTTTATGGAGAGTATGTAAGTTATGTATACACAGGAAATCTATTTTATGTCATTGTTTAGAAGAATTGCATGAAATCATGTAGTTGCAAAAAAAAAGTAGTTTGAGGCATGACAAAAAAATATGACAGAGAGAAAAATACAAATAAATGGAAATCATTCATGAAATAAAACATGGAAGACAGTTTCAAGAAGTCAAATGAAAATAAAGGCATTCCAGAAGGAAGAAAAGAAATAGAAGACAAGCCACAATCAAATAAAAGGAAAAATGAAAAAAGTTTTCCTGAGCTGAAAAAAAAACCTGACGTTTCAAACAGCAGGGGCAACCAAGTGCCATGCAGGATTAACAGAAAAATATATACATTTAAGGCATATTCTCATGTCACTTCTGACCTCCAAAGATTAAGAAAAATTAACATACACTTCCAAAGAGAGATCATATTACTTAAAAAGAAAAGAGTCAGAATAACTATCACATTCCTCCCTGATAGTACTAGAGTCCAGGAGAAAAAAAAAAGAAAAGGAATACTGTTTAAAGACATTTGAAAGAAGTGAATATAATCCAAGAATTCTACTCCTGGCCAGAACATCATTTATATGGAAGTTGGAGAACCTTCTCATTGGTGGGACCCCTCCATCTGGGGCCTCCCTCAACTTGCCTATGACTGAGTGAGTAATAAACCTTTGAATTACTTGGGGTCATGTCTCTGGTGTGTTATGTCTTAACATGAATACTTTTAAAGGAGGGAAGAGAGAGCCCTGCAATATGCAGGGCTAAATCATAAGAGGTAGAAGAAGGGCATTTTCAAACATAAAAGAACTCAGAATTTATACCACATATAAATTTTTTGAGGAAATCAAGAGAGAATACCTCAATTGAAAGAAAATTAAAACTAAATAATAAATTCATTGTAGGGGTCTAGAGTATAAGAAACAACTGTGATCCATGAATCTAGCAAAATATATAATTATGTCAAAATACATGGTGGTATTATGTTTATATAAGAAAAACAGCACACTTTTCCAGAGCAGGAATGGAAACCAAAAGATGAAGTGAATAATATCTTTGAAGTAACGCTCTATTGAGAGTAAGTAACTCTTACTTGAGAGTTTGAGAAAGTAACTCTCTATTGAGACCTGCATCCTCAAATAAACTATCTTTTATTAACTGGGGTAAAGACATTTTCCGATTTAAAAATCCAAGAGTTTGCCATAAGGAAACTTAATGAAAGAATTTTATAAGAATGTACTTCAGGAAGAAAGAAAATGAACTCAAAGTTTTAAGAGATAAAAAGAAAAAATGAGCAAAGATATTGATAAATATACAAATCGATAAATTTAAACATATCACCTATAACTATAATGATGTCTAATTTAAGAATTTAAAAAATAAAACTAACCTGTACCCCTGGGGCTAATAATACATTTTATGTTATTAAAAAATAAAAAAATACATATTAAAAAAAAAAACTAATATTGGCCAGCAATAGTAAATAATCTGATAGAGGATGATCAAAGTTCAGTACCTTCTACTATTTAGTCAGGAGTGTTAAGACATTGATTAACTTCACAACTCATTAAGTTAAATATAAATAATTATTAAGAGAAGAAATCCATGTCCGTCAAAAGCTGTCATGTGCTAGGTGTCCAAATAGAAACCCCATTTTTTAAATCTATTTCACTCCTATTTTTATATACATGGTTTGCTTTAATATATTTTGATTCTGAATTCCAAAGGACCAATGTCATCCTCAAAGTGAACAAACTATATCTAATCTGCTCTACTTTTTCAAAGAAGTTTAAAAAAAAAAAGTATATATATGGAAAAAATCCAACCCAAAAGTATACATATGGAAAAAATCCTTTTCCTTGAAAAGGAAAGCAGTGCCTAACTTCCAAATAATTAGAGAAAAAATGGAAGATTAAAAACAAATATGGTATCGTTCAAAATGGAGAGGGATAAAAAAGGAAAATAGGACAAATTTTTTAAAGACAGGTTAAAACAAACCCAAATATATATCCTAAATTCCACTGAAAGTTAATGGATTTAACTTCCCAGTTAAAAGATGGAGACTGTCAGGTGGATTTTAAAATTCTAGCTATATGCTACTCACCAGAAACATACCTAAATCAAAAAGATGTAGAAAAGGTGAATATAAAAGGAAGAAAAAATATATTCTGGAAAAATACAGAGAACTAAGTGAAATTCAAAGTATTGTAAATCAAAATGTTGTAGGAAGCAGTAAAAGCATTACTTGGAGGGAAAGATATAGCTTTAAATACTTACATCTTAAGAAATAAAGTGTGAAAACTAATGAACTTAAGTCAAACTGTAGAAGTTTAAAAAAAGAATAACAAAATAAAATCTAAGTTGAAGATTAATAAAAGTCAAAATTAACATGTTAAAGATATAATGGAGAGTATCAATTAAACTGAAAAATGGATCTTTGTAAAATAGAAAATCTCTAGTAAGACTGATCAAGAAAAAATGAGAATAGACAAAATAATATTAAGAGTTATATGATGGATATAACCCTAGATAAAGAGGAGAATTTTTTAAAGAGAGTATTATAAAAATTTTATGCCAGGAAATTTGAGCTATTAGAATAGACAAATTTCAATGAGAACTGTGGAACTCCAGAGCTAGGGGAAAACAACACATAGAATTCATGACTTTTTTCCCCATGATCCATTAGTCTTTCAAAGTTATATTTTTTTAACTTTATTTTTTTCTTATTCTAATTTTTAACTTTTCCTTTTTCCCAGTTTAACATTTACTATTTATCTTACCAATGCCTCTTTTAAAAAAATCTTTTAAAATTTTCATTGTTATATTTTATCCCTTCATTGTATTTAAACTTATTTTTTGTAAACATATAGTTTTTTTTTCCTTTAAAATCTTGGGATACAATTTCTTCTAACAGATCAAAATACACTCTAAATCTAGTGTATGGCTTTGTTCTAGTCTCCAGCCTGATCACATTCTCTCCTCTTTTTTTTTTTCTTTTTCCAACCAACTTCTTATCTTATCAATTCCTTTTTTAGAATCTTTTTTTAATTTTCATCTTTACAGTCATATTCCATCCCTTCATCATGCTTACCCTTATTTTTGTATATATGTAAGTTTTTCCTTCTTTAAAATTTTGGAAGGTAGTTTCTTCTAAGAGACCTGAATACCCCCAAAAATCAAGTGGGTAGCTCTGTTCTATTCACCAGTCTATATCTATATCTATATCTATATCTATATATAGATAGATATATTCCCCCCCCCCCGTTTCTTCTTCCCCTGGTTTTGGGTCTCTTCCAATTTGGTTAGCATATATTTTTCTGGGGTGTTTGCCACCCTTTTAGTATTTTGTTCTCTCATTCATCTATTCTTATCTGGATAAAATGACAAGGCAGAAAAACTCACCACAAGAAAAAAAAAAAAAAACAAGAGGCAGTACTGATGGCTAGGGACCTAATCAATACGGACATTAGTAATATGTCAGAACTAGAGTTCAGAATGACGATTATCGAGGCACTAGTTGAGCTCAAAAGAGCATGTAAAATATTAGATAATTCCTTTCTGGAGAAATAAAAGAACTAAAACCTAACCAAGTAGAAATCAAAAAAGCTATTAATGAGGTGCAATAAAAAATGGAGGCTCTTACTACCAGGATAAATGAGGCAGAAGAGAGAATTAATGATATAGAAGACCAAATGACAGAGAATAAAGAAGCTAAGCAAAAAAGAGACAAACAACTACTGGACCATGAGGGGAGAATTCAAGAGACAAGTGATACCATAAAACAAAATAATATTAGAATAATTGGGATCCCAGAGGAAGAAGAAAGAGAGAGGGACAGAACATATATTGGGGAGAATTATTGTAGAGAATTTCCCTAATATGGCAAATGGAACAAGCATCAAAATCCAGAAGGCAAAGAGAATCCCCCTCAAACTCAATAAAAATAGGACCACACCCCATCATCTAATAGTAAAACTTACAAGTCTCAATGACAAAGAAAAAATCCTGAAAGCAGCTTGGGACAAGAGGTCTGTAACACACAATGGTAGAAATATTAGATTGGAGCAGACCTATCCACAGAGACCTGGCAGGCCAGAAAGGACTGGCATGATATATTCAGAGCACTAAACAAGAAAAATATGCAGCCAAGAATACTATATCCAGCTAGGCTGTCATTGAAAATGGGAGGAGAGGGGGCACCTGGGTGGCTCAGTGGGTTAAGCCTCTGCCTTCGGCTTAGGTCATGATCTCATGGTCCTGGTATCGAGCCCTGCATTGGGCTCTCTGCTCAGCGAGGAGCCTGCTTCCCCCTCTAGCTCTGCCTGCTGCTCTGCCTGCTTGTGATCTCTCTCTCTCTCTCTGTCCAACAAATAAATTTAAAAAAAAAAAAAAAGGAGAGATAAAAAGCTTCCAGGACAAAAAAAACAAAAAACAAAACAAAACAAAACTAAAAGAATTTGTAAACACCAAACCAGCCCTACAGGAAATAGTGAAAAGGGGTCCTCTAAACAAAGCCTAAAAGTAACAAACCAGAATGGAACAGAGACAATATCCAGTAACAGTCACCTTACAGGCAATACAATGGCACTAAATTCATATCTTTCAATAGTTACCCTGAATGTAAATGGGCTAAATCCCCCAATCAAAAGACACAGGGTATCAGAATGGATAAAAAAACAAGACCCATTGATATGTTGTCTGCAAAAAATTCATTATAGACCCAAAGACACCTCCAGATTTAAAGTGAGGGAGTGGAAAACAACTTACTATGCTAATAGACATCAAAAGAAAGCTGGGGTAGCAATCCTTTTATCAGGTAAATTAGATTTTCTAAATTATTTTTATTAACATATAATGTATTATTTGCCCCAGGGGTACAGGTCTGTTAATCATCAGGCTTACATATTTCACAGCACTCACCATAGCACATAACCTCCCCAGTGTCCATTACCCAGCCATCCTATGCCTCCCCCTCACCCCTCAGCAATCCTTAGTTTGTTTTGTGAGATTAAGAGTCTTTTATGGTTTGTCTCCCTCCTGATCCCAGGACAAATTAGATTTTAAGCCAAAGACTATAATGAGATGAGGAAGGACACTATATCATACTTAAAGGGTCTGTCCAACAAGATCTAACAATTTTTTTTTAAGATCTAACAATTTTAAATATCTATGCCCCTAACATGGGAGCAGCCAATTATATAAACCAATCAATAACAAAATCGAAGAAACACATCAATAATAACAGAATAACAGTATGGGACTTTAACACTCCCCTCAATGAAATGGACAGATCATCTAAGCAAAAGATCAACAAGGAAATAAAGGCTTTAAATGACCCACTGGACCAGATGGACATCACAGGTATATTTAGAATATTCCACCCCAAAGCAACAGAATACTCATTCTTCTCTAGTGCACATGGAACATTCTCCAGAATAGATCACATCCTAGGTCACAAACCAGGTCTCAACTAGTACCAAAAGACTGGGATCATTCCCTGCATATTTTCAGACCACAATGCTCTGAAACTAGAACTCAATCACAAGAAGAAAGTTGGAAAGAACTCAAATGCATGGAGGCTAAAGAGCATCCTACTAAAGAATGAATGGGTCAACAAGGAAATTAAAGAAGAATTTAAAAGAATTTATGGAAACAAACGAAAATGTAAACACAACTGTTCAAACTCTTTGGACACAGCTAAGGCGGTCCTGAGAGGAAAGTATATAGCAATATAAGCCTTTCTCAAGAAACAAGAAAGGTCTCAAATACACAACCTAATCCTACACCTAAAGGAGGTGGAGAAAGAACAGCAAAGAAAGCCTAAACCCAGCAGAAGCAGAGAAATAATAAAGATCAGAGCAGAAATCAATGAAATAGAAACCAAAAGAACAGTAGAATAAATCAATGGAACTAGGAGCTGGTTCTTGAAAGAATTAATAAGATTGATAAACCCCTGGCCAGACTTATCAAAAAGAAAAGAGAAAGGACCCAAATAAATAAAATCATGAATGAAAGAAGAGAGATCACAACCAACACCAAAGAAATACAAACAATTATAAGAACATATTATGAGCAACTATACTCCAGCAAATTAGACAATCTGAAAGAAATGGATGCATTCCTAGAGACATATAAACTACCAAAACTGAACCAGGAAGAAATAGAAAACCTGAACCAGGAAGAAATAGTAAGGAGATTGAAACAGTCATCAAAAATCTCCCAACAAACAAGGGACCAGGGCCAGGCGGCTTCCCAGGGGGATTCTACCAAACATTTAAAGAAGAATTAATACCTATTCTCCTGAAACTGTTCCAAAAAATAGAAATGGAGGGAAAACTCCCAAACTCATTTTATGAAGCCAGCATTACCTTGATCCCAAAACCAGACAAAGACCCCATCAAAAAGGAGAATTATAGACCAATAGCCTTGATGAACATGGGTGCAAAAATTCTCACCAAAATACTAGCCAGTAGGACCCAATGGTACATTTAAAGGATTATTCGCCATGGCCTAGTGGGATTTATTCCTGGGCTGCAAGGTTAGTTCAACATCCACAAATCAATCAATGTGATATAATACATTAACAAAAGAAAGAACAAGAACCATATGATACTCTCAGTAGATGCTGGAAAAGCATCCTTTCTTCATCAAAACTCTTTAGAGTGTAGGGATAGAGGGTACATTCCTCAATATCATCAAAGCCACCTATGAAAAACCCACAGTGAATATCAGTCTCAATGGGGAGAAACTGAGAGCTTTTCCCCTAAGTTCACGAACACGGCAGGGATGTCCACTATCACCACTGCTATTCAGCATAGTAGTAGAAGTCCTAGCCTCGGCAATCAGACAACAAAAAGAAATTAAAGGCATCTGAATCAGCAAAGAAGTCAAACTCTCACTCTTTGCAGATGATATGATACTTTATGTGGAAAAACCCAAAAGACTCCACTCCAAAACTGCTAGAACTTATACAGGAATTCAGTAAAATGTAAGGAAATAAAATCAATGCACAGAAATCAGTTGCATTTCTATACACCATCAGCAAGACAGAAGTAAAAGAAGGAGTCGATCCCATTTACAATTGCAACCAACACCATAAGATACCTAAGAATAAACCTTACCAAAGAGGCAAAGAATCTGTACTCAGAAAACTATGAAGTACTCATGAAATTAATTGAGGAAGACACAAATAAATGGAAAAGCATTCAATGCTCATGGATTGGAAGAACAGATACTGTGAAAATGTCTATGCTACCTAAAGCAATCTATACATTTACCATAATCCCTATCAAAATACCAACAATTTTTTTTAAAAGAACTGGAACAAATAATCCTAAAATTTATATGGAACCAGAAAAGACCCCAAATAGCCAGAGGAATGTTGAAAAAGAAAGCCAAAGTTGGCGGCATCACAATTCCAGACCTCAAGCTCTATTACAAAGCTATAATCATGAAGATAGTATGGTACTGACACAAAAACAGACACATAAATCAATGGAAGAGAATAGAGAGCCCAGAAATGGACCCTCAACTCTATGGTCAACTAATCTTTGACAAGGCAGGAAAGGATGTCCAATGGAAAAAAGACAGTCTCTTCAACAAATGGTGCTGGGAAAACTGGACAGCCACATGCAAAAGAATGAAACTGGACCATTTTCTTACACCACACACAAAAATACACTCCGAATGGATGAAAGACCTCAATGTGAGACAGGAATCCATCAAAATCCTTGAGGAGAACATAGGCAGCAACCTCTTTGACCTCAGTCACAGCAACTTCTTCCTAGAAATATCACCAAAGGCAAGGGGAACAAGGGCAAAAATGAACTACTGAGACTTCATCAAAATACAAAGCTTTTGCACAGCAAAGTAAACAGTTAACAAAACCAAAAGACAACTGAAAGAATGGGAGAAGATTTCACAAATGACATATAAGATAAAGGGCTAGTATCCAAAATTTATAAAGAACTTATCAAACTCAACACCCAATGAATAAATAATCCAATGAAGAAATGGGCAGAAGACATGAACAGACATTTCTGCAAAGAAGACATCCAGATGGCCAACAGACACATGAAAAAGTGCTCACTATCACTCAGCATCAGGGAAATACAAATCAAAACCACAGTGAGATACCACCCCACACCAGTCAGAATAGCTAAGATTAAGTCAGGAAACGACAGGTGTTGGCGAGGATGCAGAGAAAGGGGAACCCTCCTACACTGTTGGTGGGAATGCAAGCTGGTGCAGCCACTCTGGAAAACAGTATGGAGATTCCTCAAAAAGTTGAAAACAGAGCTACCCTACGACCCAGAAATCACACTACTGGGTATTTACCCTAAAGATACAAATGTAGTGATCTGAAGGGGCATGTGCACCCCAATGTTTATAGCAGCAATGTCCACAATAGCCAAACTATGGAAAGAACCTAGATGTCCATCAATAGATGAATGGATAAAGAAGATGTGGTATATATATACAATGGATACTATGCAGCCATCAAAATAAATGAAATCTTCCCATTTGCAACAAGGTTGATGGACCTTAAGGGTATTATGCTGAGCCAAATAAGTCAATCAGAGAAAGACAATTATCATATGATCTCTCTGATACAAGGAATTTGAGAGGCAGGGCGGGGGGGGGGGGGCGTTTGGTGGGTAGGGAAGGATAAAATGAAACAAGATGGGACCAGGGAGGGAGACAAACCATAAGAGACTCTTAATCTCATGAAACAAACTGAGGGGTGATGGGGGGTGATGGGGAGGGATAGGGTGGCTGGGTGATGGACACTGGGGAGGGTATGTGCTATGGTGAGTGCTGTGAATTGTGTAAGCCTGATGATTAACAGACCTGTACCCCTAGGGCAAATAATGCATTGTATGTTAATAAAAACAAACAAACAAACAAAAAACACTTCTCCATCAGAAACACGGACACAAGAGGGTATAAGCTCCCTGAAGGCAGCTTCCAGCACCTTATGTTCTGTACCCCCCCTGAATTCAGAACAGTGCCTGGCCCAAAGCCCTCTTAACAACAACAACAACAACAACAATAACAATAACAAAACAAAACAAAAAAGAACAGGCAAATTTCTAGAAATATATATCCTACTATAACTGTTTTGAGAAGTCAAATGGCTTCATCTTTTAAAATGGAATCAGAACCTTAAAATCTCTTCACCAAGGTAATACCAAACCTAGATAATTTTATAGGTGAATTCTACCATACTTTCAAATAATCAGATGTTCCAATCTTATTGAAATTCCACCAGTGACCAGAAAAAGGAATACTCCCCAATTTAGCCAGTGAAGTTACTACATAATATTGATATCCAAACAAGACAAAGATAGTACAAAGAAGAAAAATTACAGACCCACCTCACCCATGAACATAGATATAGAAATGTAAACAAAACATAAGCAAACCAAAATTAGCAGTATAAAAAAAGATAATACATCATGATCAGACTGGGTTTATACAGAATGCAAAAGCTATGAAATATATAAATATAATTTACCACATTAACAGATTAAAAGAGAAAAAACTATATGATAATTGTTGGGATTAGACTAAAAAGGTTCATATCCTGGTTTACCATTTACTAACTGCAAGACCTTGGGTAAGCTACTTAATGCTGATGATCATCAATTTTCTCATCAATAAAATGAAGGAACCATTAATATCTACCTCTGAGTCCTATTTTGAGAATTTGTAAAGATGATCTGTGTCGAATGCACTGTATCTGCTCCATAAACACTGGCTACATGTCTTTATTTCTCTTGTTACCATCTACAAGAACATCCACCCGTCTTCCTCCTCTCCTCTATTCAAACCAGACCCAAAGGCCAACTCCAGTTCCTCTTCTTTCATAAAGCCTTTACCATTACTCCCTTTAGCCTTCATTTATCTACCTCTTCTACACAGGACAATAGTTCTTAAACTTCTGAAGGAGGAGTAGAGAGTCACAGATGTCTTAGAGAACCTAATGGAGGATAAAAAGGATCTATTCACAAAACTGCACATGCACACACATTTGCATAAAACATAAGGGGATTCCTGTCCCTCTGAAGCCGATTAATGGAACCACAATTAAGAACTACTGTCTTGGGGCACCTGGGTGGCTCAGTGGGTTAAAGCCTCTGCCTTCAGCTCAGGTCATTGATCCCAGGGTCCTGGGATAGAGCCCCGCATCGGGCTCTCTGCTCAGTGGGGAGCCTGCTTCCTCCCCTCTCTCTCTGCCTGCCTCTCCCGCCTACTTGTGATCTCTGTCTGTCAAATAAATAAATAAAATCTTTAAAAAAAAAAAAAAAGAACTACTGTCTTGGGGACACCTGGGTCCTTGGGGACACAGTGGGTTAAGCATCTGCCTTTGGCTTAGGCCCTGATCGCAGGTTCCAGGGATAGAGTCCCAAGTCAGGGTCTTTGCTCAGCAGGGAGCCTGCCTCTCCCTCTGCCTGCCATTCTTCCTGCTTGTGCTCATTCACATGCTCTCTCTTGCTCTCTGACAAATAAATAAAACCTTTGGGGGGAAAAAATAAAAGGAAAAGGAACCTCGGTCTTCAAGTGTATGCTTCACCATCACCCACTCTTTCTACCTGAGACCATCTTAACAAAAAGCACAGGATGCTGCATGGAGCTAGAAGCAGCAGAGAGAAGCTAGTGAAGCTCAATTCACAGATAAGGAAACAGAACACAAAAAGATGACTGACTTACCAAAGCCATCCACAAGTACAGAGTAGCAGAGATGGAGCCAGAACGTGTCTCCTGACTCTCTCAAAGTTTCTCTGCAAAAGTGTGTTTGAATAATTTATCTCCAACTCACAGAACTCTAAAATTGAGAAATAATGTTAGCTCATTTTTGAGATGGAGTAATGATCCCTTGGGGAATCCATCCCCAGGTAATCAGGCCAGAAATTACTAAGACTTATTCTCAGAATGATAGTTACTAAACATACTAGCAACATAATTATGTCTTATTCTATTTTACCTTCCTTGTATTGAAATGCTCTCACTAGCTTTACCTGAAGCAACACCAAACCAGGAAACTCAAAACTGCCCCAATTTTATTATGTGAGGGGAGTTTACTTTGAAGCTTTTTAAAAAACTCTTCTACAACTGTAACAATCAAAGAACATCATAAGCCCTAGATCTTGGGCCCAGATAGATACAAATAAAGTCAATCCACGATCTTTCATTCTCATAAATAAATCTTCTATCTTCTTTCCTAGGAGAAATTTTTCCAGAACAGCTAACAAATAGTAAAATGTATTATACCTTGCTCTACCCTACCTTTCAATTCTCAAAGAAGTTTAATGGTAAGAGGAAAAAAACAGAAAGAAAAAAAGAAAGAAAAGCATCATGAGTAACTTACAGAACACAATAGTCCACCTCCACATTATTAAATACTGATTAGACCTTGTGTAGTCAGTCTCCCTATGCACACAAGGAGCTGTTTTACTCTGTGGAGTCATACAACCAACCTGGAAATGAGACAATGACTCAGGAAGAGGGGGAGGTTTGTAAAATGGGATATATTGGAAATTATAGGAAAAACAATATTGGAGCATCTGAAGAGCACAGGTTTTTAACAAACGTATCTTAGAGATGAATGGTGAAGGCCACCTAGTCAAAACCTTTAATTTTCCAGGTGAGTAAACTGAAGCCTGAAGCCTGAAACCTAAAAGGCCTCACCTCTAAAATCCATAGGCTTTCCAGAGAAGGGAACCTGGGACCCACAATAAGAAGTCAGCTTGCCCAGCTGAAAATTCATACTATCATGGATAATGAGACAAGTACTATAATAACTGGAAAATTCCAGGAACATTATTTATACGTCCTAAATTCTAAATAATAAGTCCGTCTTAGGCTTTGGGGAAAAGTATACCACAGGCACTGGATCTTCTGCATTATCAAGTGGCTCACAGGGTCCTAGATGAGGCTGTGGTGCACTTCTGGATGCTGTCAAGGACAGTGTCACACTACTTGTCACAAAACAAGTTTTTTTTTCTTTACTGTCTTTCTTTAACAAGGAAAAAACACCTAGAAAAATTGTAGGCCCCAGCATTTTCCCTATATGTGGTTATATTTTTAGTGTTTCTATCCATTGTTTTTATTTTTCAGAGATCATAGTCTAAAAACAATGGGGTTAACAATGTTTAGAAATAATTCTAAGTTAAGAGGGACCAAGAAGGACCCAAAAGCGTTCAGTCAGTTAAGCGTCTGGGATCCAGCCCCACATCAAGCCCCACATCAGGCTCCTCTCCTGCTTCTCTCCCTCTCCCTCTGCCTGCTTCTCCCTCTCCCTCTGCCTGCTGCTCCCCCTGCTTGTGCTCTTTCTCCCTTTCCTTTTCAAATAAATCAATAAAATCCTAAAAAAAAAAAAAAGGAAGGACCAAGAATTAATGTTTATTGGCATAACAATAACTTCATTATGTACTCCTGATATTGCTTATGTGGGAAATTAAGCAGAAAAATTTTATTGGCAGATTAATATATGTTCATACGTGGGTTATAATTGCAAAGACAAATTGAAATCTGCATGACAATGAAGTTACTTTCCTTAGGGGAAAGGAACGCAGGACTCAACTCTCTAATCTGGAGTAAATCTCTCTAAAGTTTTATGAAAACTGTTCAGACTCTATTAATTAAGAAAAACACAAAAAGATTTCTTGCTCATTGCAATTTTACTCTCGTGAGTTAAAATTTAAAAATATTTTTTAAAACAAATAGATCTAAATTCTGTTGTTAGATTCTTCAAGTGCAAATATCCCTAAAGTTCTAAAACTTCAGTTTTCTCTTTTAAATCAATCTTTCATTCTTATGTCGCATCTCTTATATAGGTAAAGTCTAGAGCCAAACACAAATCTCATTCCCTTGGGATTTAGTGAAGTCTTATGAAGGAAAACCATCAGCCAGTGGTGCTTACATATCTTACAGGTAGTCATAAGATTTTGGGAAATGAAGCTTTCTTGGCAAACTGCATTTGCCAATTTTTGAAAAACAGAAACTGTTGTATATTTCATAGATAGCAAATCAACTTAATTCTAAAATGCTACCATCATTTTTACTATCCTCAAATCAAAGTTCCCACTAGACAAATGTACAATGTTTAGTTATTATTCTATCTGCTTTTATACTATCTATACAAAATTTTGATGCTGTATCTTCTCTTCATTTGTAAAACAAAACAATGGATTTTTATATAGGTTTCTGACTAAAACTGAAGCATATGAATACACAGATTTTGTCTATGATTAAGAAATTTTCAAAATTAAATTTTCCCTTCAAGTACTTCCAAATTAAAATTATAAATCAGTAAAAATGAACCATGTGGGAAAAAATGTAAGCATTTGAAGGGCCCCTTTCTGCTATTTTATCAAATTACTGGCACATTGAACTTCCTAGACAAAAATACTCAAAAATACTCAAAATAACCATGTTCACAGCAGGATTAAAGATTGAATCATCCCTATCAATTTCCGCTACCAAAAAGTCCCAGGCTTGATCTGCTCAGCGAGGAGCCTGCTTCCCCCTCTCTCTCTGCCTGCCTCTCTGCCTACTTCTAATCTCTCTCACCCTGTCAAATGGGTAAATAAAATCTTTAAAAAAAAAAAAAGCCAAGGATGACATCATAGTTTCAGGCCTGAGTAGCCAGACTAGAATGATAACATCAACTGAGACTGTTTTTACTAACCATTGTACTCCCAATGTCCCAGCACAGTACCTTGAGCATGAAAGGTTTTCCATAAACTTTTGTTGGGGAAAAAAATGTGAATGGATGGATGATGGAAGAAAGAAAGCAAATTTTCAGGAAAAGTACGTGTAATGTAGTCTTACATATACTGACTTTAGAGTATTGTGAAAGAGCCCACCAAGTGGTTGGAGATTTCAGTCTGGACCTCTGAAAAGGAAAGGAATAAAGATGTACCTCTAAGAACCAACTGCACAAAAGTGGTAGCTGATAACAATGAGTGTGGATGAAATGGCATAAAACTGGGTATAAAGACAAAAGCAGAGTCTCATGACCAAACTTGGGATCTAACTGCCTTATGGGACAAAAGAAGGTAGGGAAACCAACAAAGAGAAAAGACAAAGGGAAAAAAAAAAGAAGATGTACGATCATTTCCTGTACTGTTAAAATATACTCACATATATTTGCATATCTTTGGTAGGCTTTTTTTTTCTTGACACTCCAAAATCCTGCCTCACATAAGGATAATACAAATGCAAGCTGGAGACCACCACTCACCTACTTCCCTAAGAGTTTTTTTAAGCCACAAATCCCAATCTTACTAATCTCATTCACCTTGAATCTAACAGCCAACATTAATCCTTCTTTGAACTTAGAAAAGTCTATTTAATAGGTTTATTAGTTCAAACAATTATGTATTGAATACCAACTATATATCCAGAATTATCATAGCCAAAGTGGAAGTAAAAATCAGTCTTCCATCATAAGGAAATTAAAATTGACTTGGACTGTAAAAAACTATTCAGCCAGCATTAAACAATTAGAGTTCAATTAAGAACTGACATATGATTCAAACCAAATAGCATTTCACACAGTGAGGATTCACTGTTTACCGTTTAACACCTGTTGACATTTACTTTTTTTTCCCCCTAACTCTGAAGACTGAAAGAGGAGCAAATGTGTCCTTCCTGTCAAAAGCCCAATCATGACATATTGTAAATTTCTCTTAACCTTTCCTTCTTCCTTACTGTTCCACACAGTCTCAATAATCTTTGTTTCTAATGTCTGGAATATGTCAATCATTCAAATGTTGTTGAATGAATGAGATGCTAAGCCAAGCTCAGAATAACCATGTCAATGTCTGTAACACTCTCCTAAGGCAAATCACAAAACCTTTTAGTGGTCAAGGCGAGGTTCAAGACAGTTACCTAATATGGCCTTTGACTTAGCCTTGACCCCACAATATGAGTGGTATTAAAGATTTGGTGCTGAGTACATAGAGAGAAAACCCCTGCAAATCCTAAAATGTTTTTTGTTTATGCGGCTCTATTCATAACTGCCACCTAAAATGTTTTTAGAAAAGAGGATAAAAGAAGATTATAGTATACTGTCTGATGCATAAAATGTGCTCACTAAATGTGTGATAAGCAAATGAACAAAGGGAAGCTGAGGAAAGATAGCTCCAGAAACCAAACTCAGGGGGCAGGTACAATAGGGACTGTGCCTAATGCCCTCTCTAGCTGAAACTCGACTGAATCTATTTCCTAAGGGCTATTATGTCCATTTCCATGGGTAATTTTCCAGCATAACCCCCTCTTCACTATTCCCAACTTCCCATTAAAAAACAAAACCAAACCTGTAAGCCACACAATCAGCCATGTGCCTTCCAAACTTGACATACATACTCATCGCCCAGAGATCTTGTTAAAATGAAGGTTCTGAATCATGACATCCGGGTTGAGGCCAGAGACTCTGCAATTCTAACTTCTCAGGTGATGCTATGCTGCTGGTCAACCGACCACACGCTTTTGTGCATAAAGGGCCTGAAAGACATTGCAGAGAATATGCCTGTCATCTTAAAGCAAGAGTTAAGATCATTCCTGCTCCCACATTTCCTTGTTGTATAACCCTAGACCCTTAGACAAGTCATTTTACTTCACTGAGCCTCCTTTTGTGGCATATGGTGATTAACAATTGCTAACACTTACTGTTTACTGTATACTAGGAAATAATGTTTCATACTTTCAACTTATGAAATGCACTTAGGTTAAACCATCTGTCCAACGTAGGTACTGTAAACCTAGATGTGATTCTTGGTAATTTGATGCAAGAACCTGGTGCATAATCACTGTATAAGGTTGGGTCTTTAGCTTACTCCCAAGGTGATTAGAAAGGTAAATAATTGGTATTCAGCTGGTATTTAGCTAACATTTGTTGGGTGCTCATGTGTTGCAGACCAAGCTCCCTTAGAGGCATATTAACTCATTTAATCCTTACAACAGCCCTAAGAGGTAGGTACTATTACCACCCCATCTTACTAGTTTTAAAATAGGCCAAATACCCGAAGGTCCAAGAGCAGTCAGGAGTGGAACTCAGGCAGTTTCACTGCAAAGCCCAGCTATCTTTTGCCACAAGCCTGGAGAGGATGTGATCCTGGGGCTCTGGGCTACCAGACCTAGGCTCGGCGGGATGGACGCACCCCCGTGCCCACTTAGAGCAGTCTAAGTTTGCTCGCAAAGCAAAAAAACCTTCCACAACTAGCTTTATGTGCATCTTTGGGAAATGTCTTTCTCGGTCAACACCCAAGACCCCCATGAAAGGGTTCAGACTCTGGTAAAAATAAAATTTATGTAGTCCCAGAAAGCTGAGAAGCGAAACCTCTAGTGAACTGATTTACCCTGAAATTGGTAACAGTCGCCCCTGGACCCCCTCAAATCGCGACGCCCCAAATTTGCACCACCCCCCTCCGCCGCCGCATCCTGGGAGACAGTCCCAATTGGGCCGTGGAATTTGCAGTCTACGCTCCTTGCACCAGCACCGCCTACCTCCGGGCTCACGTCAAAGGGCCTCGGGTCCTCCTATCTGCTCTCCAACACCGCTCTCTGCCGGCCTTTTCTCGGGTTGCCGGGACAGCGAACCTGTTCCGGCTGCCCCGGAAGTGAAGCTTTCTCTTCCGGAACTAGCTTCTAGGCGACCGCACGTGGTGGCGTTTCCCGGGCTTGAGCCGGCGTTGGCAGAGTAGTGGTTTGAACTGTCTCCCCGGAGCGAACGGGCCCAGGGGGAGCCATGGAGGGCCAGAGCGTGGAGGAACTGCTGGCAAAGGCGGAGCAGGACGAGGCAGAGAAGCTGCAGCGCATCACCGTGCACAAGGAGCTAGAGCTGGAGTTCGACCTGGGTAACCTGCTGGCATCAGACCGGAACCCCCCGACGGGACTGCGGCGCGCGGGAGCCACGCCGGAGGCTGAGCTGCAGGCCTTGGCGCGGGACAACACGCAACTGCTCATCAACCAGCTATGGCAGCTGCCCACAGAGCGCGTGGAGGAGGCGCTGGTGGCGCGGCTGCCGGAGCCTACCACTCGCCTGCCGCGCGAGAAACCGGTGCCCCGGCCGCGGCCGCTTACACGCTGGCAGCAGTTCGCGCGCCTCAAGGGCATCCGTCCCAAGAAGAAGACCAATCTGGTGTGGGACGAGGTGAGTGGCCAGTGGCGACGCCGCTGGGGCTATCAGCGCGCCCGTGATGACACCAAGGAATGGTTGATCGAGGTGCCCGGTGGTGCCGACCCCCTAGAGGACCAGTTCGCCAAGCGGATCCAGGCTAAGAAGGAACGGGTGGCCAAGAATGAGCTGAACCGCCTGCGTAACCTGGCTCGCGCGCACAAAATGCAGGTGCCTAGCGCGGCTGGCATGCACCCTACGGGACACCAGAGTAAGGAGGAATTAGGCCGCGCCATGCAGGTGGCCAAGGTGTCCACCGCCTCTGTGGGGCGTTTCCAGGAGCGCTTGCCCAAAGAGAAGACCCCCCGGGGCTCGGGCAAGAAGAGCAAGTTTCAGCCCCTTTTCGGGGACTTTGCAGCTGAGAAGAAGAGCCAGTTGGAGCTGCTTAGGGTGATGAACAGCAAAAAGCCTCAGCTGGACGTGACAAGGGCCACCAATAAACAGATGAGGGAGGAGGACCAAGAGGAGGCTGCCAAGAGAAGGAAAATGAGCCAGAAGAGCAAGAGAAAGGGGGGCCGGCAGGGTCCTGGGGGCAAAAGGAAAGGTGCCCCGCCCAGCCAGGGAGGGAAGAGGAACCGGGCCTTGGCAGGCAGGATGAATTCTGGGCCGCCTCCTTTGGGCGGCAAGAGGAAAGGAGGACAGCACCAAGGAGGAAAGAGAAGGAAGTAATTTTCACCCTCGGACCCGTCTGTAAACCCTAGAGCTATACTAAATGTTAAGGTCTAGTTACGGGGGAGTTGGTGGGGCAGGAGGGTTGTTGAAGAAGGTGGCCGCTGCCTTCACTGAGGTTTAAGGAATAGACTGCCCTCCCTGCCAGATAGTATTATAAATGTTGGACTCTACAGATTGCTTTCCCACAACCAGAAATTTGGCTGGAGATTAAAAGATGTATTTGAGGACACAAGAATCCAGGAAAAATTGGTGGAAACTGGGAACAAGTTGTATATTTAAACAGACATCTTTTTTTCTTTTTAACTTTGGACATATTGTGGGGGAGAGTTGGTCATCTTTCAGACTTAAAATTGATTTCTGCATTATTTTTATAACAAGGGAACAAAGATGATTTTCAAAACTGGACTTAAAAATAACTCTTCTGAAGGTTTTTTAATAAAAGTGTGTCTGTCTAGTGTGACTGTTGACATTTAGGCCATTGCTAGAAATTCTAAGTAAAGCCAGGGGATACAGGGTTTCAGATTATTTTTATTTACTTTCTAAAAAACATAAAGCAGGTAATTTATGATTTCAGTGACACCAAAAGAAGTATGGGTTTTTCTAGTAAGTATCAGATACAATATAGAAAGTGTAGTACAACTGGTGTCTCTTTGAAAAAAGATTTGGTGCTTTTAATACTGTAAAAACATTGATTGGCTGTAAATTACAAATTTGGGTTTCACTAAATAATGGTAATTATCCTCATTAATCCAGAAAATACTTAAATCTTTTTCAGCATTTATGTCCCCAATTTTTTTAAAACTTCAGGTAGAGTCTGTTTTAAGAAGAGATAAACCCACCAAATCTTTACTGTAACAGTTATCTTTGATTCATTTGTCAAACTGCCCTTAACTGGTTTGATTAGGTCAAATGTTCATAGCTTTTATGGATCTCTTTCCCTAATTGATCTCTGAAACTTGTCTTTGTAAAAATGAGTATCTCCTGAGGAGGATTCATAGTAGATCTAGAATCAGGAGAGCCTTTTTGCTGCTGTTACATGCCCATGAGTTACTCTGCTCAGGTTTTTGGTCTGACCTTTGATAGTATATTAAAATTGGGAGTTAATCTTTTCTCAGCGTTGCCTCATTTTTATGTTATCTTTAGAAATTGCTATGGAAGAAAAGATTAATTCAAATTTCATGATATGTTACTAAAAATACAGATGTTCAATTGTTCTGTCTTAGGATACTTTCTGATTAAGTTAAAGTTGAATTTTTGCCACCATGGATCAACTCTCCCCCTGGGAAGTGGAGCCCTTGTCCCTGCTAAGCCCTAGAGTATAGTATAATCATGGAAGGTTTGTAACTACTGATGAAACCATTTAATAGTAACTTCATCAAAGGCTATTCTAGAGCACTTAACACCTTTTAAGTTCTCACCTGTCCAGGATGTTTCGTTGTTACTGTTTTGTTTTGGGATTTTTCTGTGGTTTTTTTTTTTTGTTTGTTTGTTTTTAGACTTTAGATTTAGCAGTTGGACACAACACTGGCCCTGTTTTAAAACAAAAAAAAACGGACTTTTTGCAAGGTCCTTATTTACTATTAAAACAGTTTAAATGCAATGTCTTAATTTATTTGGAAAACAGGAAGGCAAAGTAGCATTTTAAAGGCATCAGTGGAAAAAGAATGCCCTTTTTTCCCTTTCCCCATATCCCCAGTATGTGAAATAAAGGATTTTAAGTAGGGACACAAGGAAGCACCCACGATCCTACAAAGCAGTTACCTTTACAGCAATTTCAGAGGTGGTTGGTGGGACTGCTGGTAGGGCACTTGAGATTTTGACTCCTGGGAAAAAGGTCCTGATCCAAAGAGGGCTAATGCTGGGGCAAGAAAATTAGCATGGGGGCGGGGGGGCAGTCTCCGCCGAGAGGGCGGGAGCTGGAGGCCGGTGGCCGGGATTGGCTGGCGGAGGGGCGGAGGGGCGGAGGGGCGGAGGGGCGGAGGAGGGGCGGAGGGGCGGAGGAGGGGCTACTGGAAGGAAGACTGCATGACCATGGCCGCAGCCACCCGCGTCCGTGTCGCGCACTTGTTGAGGCAACTGCAGCGAGCAGCGTGAGTGCATGGCCGACGGGCGGGCAGGGGGACCAGAGGATGCCGCCGTGCCCACACAGTCCTGAGTGCGACCTGCCGGGCACCGCGTGGTCTTACTCAGGTTACTTTCAAAAACTCGGGGAAGGAGATCCCACTGCGCGTGCTCTCTCCACGTCAGAGCCGTGCGCCAGGTGGGACCGCATTGTAGCGGGGTGCCATGCAACCATGCACAGGGCAGCGAGGCAGGTTGCACCCTGCTTGTTCTACCGTTAAGGAAATAGGCACAGAGAGGACAGTGCCTGGTCCCATGTCATGGCAGACATTGGAGGGCTTGGCACAGTGACCAAGACAAATGCATATATCCAATCAGCACATTTGTATTGGGTGTATGTTATGTGCCAAAAACTATCCAAGGTGCTGGAGATACAAAGGTGGAAGACTGGAGCAGTTTAAACTCCAATGGGTAATTGGATGAGGGGACAGCGTTTGTGAAACGGGCCTGTGAGGAACAGAAGGGACAGGGAGTGTAGAAAAGAAAAACGGATGTGAGAAATTGCCAGGAGCTTCACTCCCTGGTATGTACAGGACGTTGGGGTATTAAATGTTATGACATGGCTGACCCCGCCCCCGTCCAGAAATGGAAGGTATATCATAGCCCCCTGATAATATTTGTGGGATGTACAAATGCACAAGTCAGCCTGGGAAAACATGTAAAATTTTGATCTAATAGAGATAAGAGGAAAGGAGAGGGACTAGAGAGGAATTTGAGGTAACTGGAAGGAGTAATGCTGTTGGCAAAAGATGTAGTTCCAGGATCTAAAAGAAGTTAAAATCTGGACCTACCTTCATGGAGGGAAGGGAGGGTGGAGAAGACAGGCCCTGAAGAATAAGAATAAGAATATAGCACTTATGAGGCACTTACTATGTGCCAGGCACTGTCCTACATGCTTTACATATGCTGCTAATAGTAACTGTAATCCTTACAACCTTATGCCATACTATATTATTATCCTTATACTACAGATAACAAGAAAACAGCATGAAGAAAAGGAGTCTGTCCAGTGTCACACAGCTAAGCAAATAGCACAGCCATAATCTGAACCCAGATATTCTAGCTTCACGGTCCTTGTTCTCAGTCCTATGCTAAAGAAATTGAATTATGTCCTGCAGATAATAGGGAATTATGGAAGCTATAGTTCTAATACTTTGAAATGCCCAATGGGGAGCAGGGAATTCCATGGCTAAATAAATAGGAAACTGCCGACTGTTGCATAGTGCTTTTAGGGTCAGGATAATTAGCATACAAAAGACTGAGAAGTCCTACAGAGATGGAGGGGGAAAAAAAAGGTTAGCTGTATTTAAACTCTTTGTTCTAAATCTGTGTTACCACAAAAGTTTTTATCAAGCAACACTATTCATATCCCTTGGAACCAGTGTCATGAGAACATGTTTTTGGAATGGTTGTATGACAAAGGAAGGTGGCATCATTAGAATATGTCCGCGCTTTCTGGTGGCAGTGTACAGTCAAAGGAAAAGCTAGAAGTAATTGTAATGCTCCGGCTAAAAGGTGATGGCTTTGGAGAGCCGGCTGGTACATGGGGGTAGATGTGAGAAATACTGAGTCTGTCAAAATCAGCAGGATTTTGTATCTGATAAGTGAGACGGGAGGAGAAGTTGAAGTTTCTAGATGGGGTATTAGGTAAACACTGGGGTCATTTACCAAGATAAGACTATATGCATATTAGCTGTAGGAGGAAGATGATAACTTACTTTAGGAACTTCAAATTGGACATGTCTCAGGTGAAAAAGACTGTCAGCAGGTAATTGATTACATTGTTCTGGAGCTCAGAAGTGAGTTGGAACTCACCCACGTGTATAGAGGACAGTTGAAACTGTGGGTGTGGAAGCAAAGGCCTTAGCAAACTGTAAACCTAGAAGGGTTGAGAATGAGGTCCCCAGGAGCAGCAATGTGTTAAAGCAGGGGTGGCAAAATGGGGCTTATTTTTTAAATAGGATATGCATTTAGAAAGTTGGAGATTTCAGATAAAATTTTTGGAAAATTGGAAATGGCATCATTGGGCCCACATTTCATCTGGAAGGTCTGCCAGAGCTGACATGAAGTGGTGGCCACCTCCTCTGAACAGGGCAAGAATTCCGGCTTCCCGAGAGACCCTAGCACACAGCCTTCCACTCATTCTGCACACCGGCTACACAGCCAGCCAGGAGCTCTGACCCCCCATTTACATTATCTACCAGCCGCCTTATGCACTTGCATTTGCAAATGATTTGCACTTTGAATGAAGGAAAAGGAGTGAGTATTAAAGGACAGGAACATGGCCAGAGAGGCAGGAGAAAGCCCAGGAGGGAAGGACTGCACAAGCTGCAGATTTTGCAGTGTTCTCATCCCTGGGAGTACAGCAAGAAACAAAACAATCTGATATCCCTGGTGCCTAACTGTGTAGGTGGGGCAGGTGGGGTGGACAATAAACCAGTAAAATTTAGGGTATATTACATGTTGATAGGTATTAAAGAGAAAGTAAAGGAGGATGGCTCGTTGCAGGAGGGGATGCAATTTTAGAAGAAGACCTAACTATTAGTATCTTATTGCTGATATAATAAATTTCCATGAACTTGGTGGCATAAAACAACACACATTTATTCTCTTACAGTTCTTAAGTCCACAATCAGTTTTACTGGGCCAAAATCAAGGTGTAAGAAGGCCACACTCCCTTCAGAGGTTCTAGAGGAGAATCCATTATCTTGCTCTTTCCAGCTTCCATTGCACTTCTCGCAATGGTAAATCGTAGCTCCTTCCTCCATCGTCACAGCCACCAATGTAGCCACTTGCTTCAGTGGTCACATTGCCATTATGTCAAATCTCCTTCTGCCTCCCTTGTATAAGGACACTTCTGATTACATTTAGAGCCCACCCAGATAATCCAGGGTATCTTTCCATCTCAAAATCTTTAATTTAATCACATCTGTAGAGTCCCTTTTGCTTTATAATGTTCACAGGTTCCAGGTTATTAGGACCTGGATATCTTCAAGGTCTCAGCCAACCACGCTTGCTGAGAAGGTAATGGTTACAGGAAAACCTGTGGAAGGTGGAAGGAAGAAGCAAGCCATGTGGCTCTCTGGGAAGGTACTCAGAGGTGGAGAATACCAGCATGGTTTCAGAACATGGTGAATGGAGCAGAGTGGGTGAGGGGGAGATGAGGTCAGAGATGCTGGGGGCTAGAGGGGGGGGCGGCCAAGGATGAGCCCAAGGTGTTTTGCCCTAACAAGTGGAAGGATGAAGTTGCCATTAAACTGGGGTGGGGAAGAGGCTTTAAGGGAAGACCAGGAGCTGAGTCTTGGGCAGGAGCTGAAATGCCTAACAGACATTCAAGTGGAGGTGTCGGAGGAGGCAGCTAAATCTGGAGTTTAAGCAAGACATCTAAACCAGAAGGATAAGAGCACAGAAGTCACTCAAGACCATGAGACAAGGTGAGTTCACTCAGGGAGAGTGGAAAGAAAAGAGAGGGATTCACAGGCCGAACCCCAGGACCCTCCAGCATTCAGAGTCAATGGCATGAAAAGAAACTAGGTGAGGAGCAACCTGGAAGCCAAGGGAAGAAGTTTTCCAGGGAGAAGGGAATAGATAGAAGGATGCTGCTGACAGGTTGTACAAGATGAGGACTGAACTCAGAACTGAGTGGTATATTAGCACGGTGAAGGGCATTCATGACTTGGCAAACTGTTGGTGGAGTCACAGGGCAAAGGTCAGTTGGAAGGGGTCCTAGAGAGAATGGGAGAAATTGGGAGAGCCTTTACAGGACTATAGGCAAGGAGAGCAGTGGGCCAGCATCAGGAGAGGGAAGAATAAGAGAAGGTTGTTGTTAATAAAGGGGAAAACATGGGACGTCTGGGTGGCTCAGTCAGTTAAGCATCTGCCTTCGGCTCGGGTCATGATCCCGGGGTCCTGGGATGGATCAAGTCCCATGTCAGGCTCCTTGCTCCCCTGAGATTTAGTGCACAGGAGAGGTGCTGACCTTTACTAAAAACTTGGCCAGTTTATCCTAGCAAGTGATGCTGGGAGGAAAGCCAGAATAATCAGGCTAGAACCAGAGGGTGGGTAAATGAGAGCCTTGCTCTACCCATGGTTTCCTCAGCTTCTCAAGAGTAGAGAAGCCCATCAGTGGTTTCAGGCTGTCCTAAAACAGTGGGGGAACCCACAGTCCATTCTTCTTACCCAAGCTCAGGTTCTCTGTCTTGGTACACCAGGAGATGAGAGAAAAAGCTTAGAGGATTTTAAACATCTGCATTTACTTACTCATTTACTCATTTCTTCAGTCAGTATTCCTTCAGGTGGTATTAGTTTGTGCCTGTTGCAATGCTAGCCATTACAGATGAGGTTGTGATAAATGGCAGATATTATCTTGCCACCACAAAATTTACAATCTAGAGGCAGATGCAAACAGAAGAAGAGTGATAATGGTTCTAATCGGGAGGGAAACATAGTACAGACCACAGAGGGAGAGTGCCTACTTGGGCCCAGCCTTAGGGAGGACTGCCCAGGGTAAGTGACATTTCAGCTGTCACTAGAAAGGATACTAATTACCTGGAAGAAGAGGCGGAAACATGTTTCAGGCAGAGGAAATAACAAGGACAAAGTTCTGGAGGCAAAAAAGAGAATGTGTGGCCCTCCCATTCACAGAAAAGAAGGAACTTTCCAAGAGCTCCGGAGATGGACAGAGATGAGATTACCAGGCTAGAAAGATTAGCTGGGCCCATGAGGCAGGGCCAAGTCTGAACTTTATCCAAAGGGGGTGAGGGGAGAGGGCATCATTGGAAATAAGCTCCTGACCCCTGTGTGGCAAATGTGGAGCCAAGAGAAGCCTGTTAGGGGCTCTGTAGTTATTCAGATGAGAGATGACACTGAAACCAGAGATTGGCAGAGGACCCACGAGAGGTGATGGATTTGGCTAGAGAAATACTGGGGGGCCTTGATGAGTGTTTGCTATAAAGGGTGAAGGGTGAGCCCAGGATAGAACCCAATGTTTAAGGAATGAGCAGAGTGGTAAAGGAGCTGGAAAAAGAATAATTAGAGGAAGCCCAGGCGAGTAGGTAGTCCTGGAAGCCACGGAAAGCATTTCAACCATCCAAGGAGGGGTGGCCCAGTGTTCACTGCTAGGAGAGCAAGGTGCTGGGAGGCGGGGGGGAGGTCCTGAGAACTAGGAATACAGCAGGAAAGCTGGGACTTGTTGAGACAGCAGCCAGATTTCAGGAAGCCAGGCAATGTGTGGGAGGCAAGAAAATGGAGCCAGCAGACCTAGGCCAGGAGGGGAGACCCAGAGAAGATGAGCAAGCCAGAGGGGACAAGAGGTTGAGACTTTGAAGCATGAAACTCTTAAATACAATGACAAAGATCAAGTGAGGAGGAAGACTAGGAAACACAGGACAAGTGGAGGCCCCAAGACGGCAAGAGAGGATGGGACTCAAACCACAAGTAAAAAATAGAAATGATTAATCAAGGCAGCCTCAGAACCTTAAAAATATAAAATAAAAAGGGGGAGGAGTGTAGGAAAGCATGTGCTCCCACATTCCTGGGCATTGGAAAGTTTAGAGTCTGGAGATTTTCTTCCCTTTGCCTCCACTTTCTTGTCCTTGGAGGGTGTAAAGCAGAGAAAGTTCTCCAAAGAAAGCCCACCGGTGAAGGACAACACCTTGGCATTGCCAACTGTGTTTTCCCTGTGGCAGCCTGAGAATGGCTCACGCCGGCTGGGATGGTCCAGGGACTCTCAACACTTGGCATTTTCAGCCGTGTCCAGGAGGTGGCAGTCTTGACTCATGGTGGTGCTCACACCGGTTTCCTGGCGGCTTTGACTTCAATCTGTTTTTGAGGTCTTGACCATTGAGTTGAACACTCTTCTTTCCTTCTCCACCTTCCCCCTCAGATGTTTTCGCTCCAAATTTAAAGGGGGGATGGAGTGGTTGTCCACTCACGTATCTACTGGGACCCCACTAGGACAAGGTCCTCTGGCAAAAAATAGAAACATACAACCCTTTGGTGCTGCTCAAATGCACAGCGAACAGGAGGAGAAAGGGACTATGCAGGAAACAGGAGGCTACCAATACTGAGAAGGGAAACGGAGCCAAGGGCAGAGAAGCAGAGTGGGAACTGAGAAGAGGTGAGGGATTTGAGGAGGAGAGAGTGACAGGCATGAGCCCACTTTAGGCCACAGGGGAGTGGGGAGAGGGGGACACAGCCACAGGCCCTGGGGAGGGAACCAGCACAGGGAGGCATCCAAGGGGCTGCAGGTCCCTGGAGCTGGGCTGAGAAAAGATGGAGGCGTGAGGTAGTGACCAGTGAGGACTGCAGGCCCACTGAGGGCTTCTCAGAGGCCCAGAGTCTGTTTCAAGAAAATAAACACATTGAAGACAATGAGAAAATACAAATTCCCCTGGGTGGGAGGAATGGGAGAGGAAGTGCATTGAGTAGTTAACCTTGGGTAAATTTGGTAGAAGTTCCTAACATGGTACAAGAGCTGGGACCTCAGAGACACTAAGACTCCATCTCAAACTTCCTTGTATCCCCAGAGGACTTATCTCAGCTTCCCGTACACATGTATTGAGCACCAACTGAATAATTGCTGAAAGAATGATCCTGCAACACTGGAAAGACTCTGAGTGGACTTCTTGTCCATGATGATTTCTGGGTTTTCCTATGGAGCATTTGCCAAAGCTACTACTTTGATAGCATCTCAAGAGTAGAATGCAGTGTGAGCCACATTAAAGCATCCTATCTTCTGGCTTTCTAGTTTCACATTTTTTTTTCTTTTCCCTAGATGCCAGTGCCCAACTCATTCTCATACTTACTCCCAAGGTAATAATACATTTTGTGTTTTTAAAGTGGCCAAAATTTCCAAGCCCTCCATTGGCACTCATAATACATTTGGGAAAATGATAAATCAAGGAAATCAAGGGATGTGAAAGTTGGAATGGTTGCCTTTTCACTTGCAACTGGTAATATGTAGTTCTAATTATATGACGGTAGCTGAATGTGTGCTGATTGATTATGTTTGACTCAAGTATATATTTAATGCTATTTATGATAATTTTCTATTTCAAATAGCATTATTTGCCAAAGCTAAAAATGGGGGCACAGATGAGATTTTAAGATCATCTGAGTTAATCAAATTAATCAAGATGAAATCTTTGGACAGTCTTAATACATCTCAGGAAAGAAAGAGGCTAAAGAACAAAGGTGGTTCCTAGAAGGAAAAAACTTGTTTGTATCAATTTAAAAAAAAAAATTATATTTCTTAGTAATTAAAAATAATGACAAAAGTTTTCAGTTCTCACAAACATCTTAATCCTTCCCAACTCCATTGTCCACAGAGCAGCAGGAAGCTCATTGTAGCTTCAGCGTGTCCTCAGAATGTCACATGAATTACTGACACAAAAACTGATTTCACCTCTTAGAAGGAAAGGTCAAATCTAAACAGCACAGTGAGAATGGAAACAAGGGGGGCTGCCCGTACAGGAAACTAAGCAGAATCCACAGAGGAGCCTGTTGGGGAGTAGAACAGAAAGAGTAACCGAGGGCTTTTTCCTGCCACCGGTGTGGTTCACCATTCAAGACAAGCCAAGGGACCTCCCAGTCATTAATGACCGTCAGCTAGGTGAAAACATGGCCAGCCTTTAAGGTCCTCGTGAACATATGCAGAATTTTGTCTTTAGCTGGTTCTTTCCAATTCTTAGTTGATTTCAACAAAGAATTAGTAGTCTCCTGTTTGGGAGCATAAAATTAGTAAATTAAAGAAAGATAATCTCACTGTTTTCTAGAATCAATTTATGTCTTTTCCTAAACTTCAGTAGCAAGATTAATAAATTATTTCTTTACAGTAGATAAGGTTCAAAGAAATTTGAATTTTGATTAAGGATACCCTTGCTCTCAAGAATCCAAAGGTAGATTGTTGTCTAGTTTTGGTCTCTTGTTCTTTTAAAAAAAAAAAAAAAAGAAGAAGTAGTGGAAATTGTTGCAGACTTTTTTTCAATCTTATGACTGACGAGGAGTGATGAAAATAAGCATAAAACTCATTAAGTGGGGCTGTCTTGTTCTGATAGGACAGGAAATCATTTCTGCCATAACTAAAACCTGATATTATAAAGAAGTATCAGTTTATAAAAACTTTTATTAAATCTTACAAACAGAACTAAATTTTTACATACTTTAACTTGAAAAATATAAACATCTTACTGTGATAATTTTTTCTCTATGGAAAAATATTTTAATTCAAACTGATCACAGTTGTTATAAGAAATGTAAGCAGGACTCTAATTAATTAATTTACTAATAATTGTTCTCTAACAGTAATCTAACTCCAGAGTCTAGAGGGTATTTTTTCTAGAGGATTTTTAGACATTGTTTCAAAAGTGTATTTTATTTTCAATGAAGAAAATATTTTAAATAACTATTTTCACACAATCAGCATCAAGTTAGCATTACATTCTCTTAAAATGCAGATTTTAATTTCAATTTGATAGGCAACAATGAAACTTGAAAATACATTTTAGCTAAGGCTTTTAATTTTCTTTTAAAGGTAAGTCTTTTTAAGGGAGATGCTTATGTTCACTGCTGAAATACCAATTTACTATCAAAAACCATTATTTTTGCTTTGTTTTTGAGGCCTACTCTAACGCTAATTTCTATATTTCTGTAGCTCCTGGATTTGCACCTTCTGGGAAAACAACAGATTATGCCTTTGAGGTAGATATAATCAATCCATTCTTTCTTTTACGAATGACTTGAAAAAATACTAGAGTATTTTGCTAATGTTTTTTTTGTTTTTTTTTTTTTTTAATTCATGAGAGACAGAGAGATAGGCAGAGGCAGAGAGAGAAGCAGGAGGGACTTGATCCCAGGACCCTGGGAACATGACCTGAGCCGAAAGGCAGATGCTTAACCAACTGAGCCACTGAGGCGCCCACTAATGCATTATTATCTCATTTGAAATCTATTATTAATTGGTGTTCCCTAATCTCATTATTTGATCATACCCCATTTAGCAAAGTACCTTGTTGGGGTAATGGAATACAAATCTTCAGATAACATGAGTAATGTTTAGATATTGTCTGTCTTTTGTTCAGCCATCAAAACAGGACAAAGTCCCAGTTCTACAAACTCTCCAACTTACATATGTTGTAGGTTACAGCTTAGTTTTGTAATTATAACAATTCTAAAAGAGGTCCAAGCAATCTTTTGAAGCAAGAACAAAGGAGCAATGAATTCTGATGAATTTTTATCACAGTATAATTATATAATTATTTAAATCTCTGTCTCCTCCTAGTTCAGGAGTCATAAATTAAAATGAAGGACATGCTAAGGAATATATACTTTATTCTCTACACAATAAGGAACAATTCCTTTCATTTATAGGTCTTTAGAAATGAAACACACCTATATCTAAGTCTTTTTTTTTGTTTTTCCGCAGATGGCCGTTTCAAATATTAGATATGGAGCAGGAGTTACAAAGGAAGTGGGAATGGCAAGTATTTAAGATTCCTACAGTCTTTTTGTTAGAAATGTTACCTGTCTTTTAAAACAAATGCAAACCGACAACAATTGAGTCCTTTGTTTTTAAAAATGTGCAGTGTTAAGTTAGCCAGAGAGAGAGAGTCTATTGCAGTTCTTGGGCAATGAAACCTAACTTATAAAATTATTTTTGTTGTTTTAGGACCTACAAAACATGGGTGCTAAAAATGTTTGTTTGATGACAGACAAGAACCTCTCCCAGCTCCCTCCCGTACAAATGGTTATGGACTCCCTAGTAAAGAATGGCATAAATTTTAAGGTTTATGATAATGTGAGGGTGGAACCAACAGATAGAAGGTATTATTTTATTGCTGCTATTTACTTTATGTAGAAGCCAACACATCTCACTGTTGCTTAAAACTTGCTCCAGGCCTTTAATGGTGTGGCAATTTATTTCTGAAAACAATAATGACATGATGGCTTTTCTTTTCCCTTCTCTAAGCTTCATGGAAGCAATTGAATTTGTCAAAAGCGGAGCTTTTGATGCCTTCGTTGCTGTTGGTGGAGGCTCCACCATGGACACCTGCAAAGCCGCTAATCTGTATGCATCCAGCCCTCACTCTGATTTCCTAGACTATGTCAATGCCCCCATTGGGAAGGGAAAGCCTGTGTCTGTGCCTCTTAAGCCTCTGATTGCAGGTAAAGACTGTTTGTACGTTTTATTTTGCAATTGGCAAAAGGTCTTAGGAAAGATGCAAGCCAGGAATTTTAGGGTATGTTTCCAAAGCTTTCTAATTTCTTCATTTCAGTGTAGTACAGTGTTTGGAGAGCAGAACAGATAGCAGTTCATTTATATTTTAAATTCTGATCATTATTGCACAGACGGACGATTTGGGTCAGTGGTGGGAAAGTTTGCAGATTTATGCTAGGCAGTCATTGTGTGAAGGAGGAGGGAAGGTTATTGTTTCCATATTATTAGATCCCTCTGTTGGCAGGTTTGTCTTCTAAACCCCTCTCTGCTTTGTCCCATTCTGCCAGCCACCGTGGAGTTTAAGGGGAACATTCACTATTATTTTTCTGGTGTTGACTCAACCCTTTCTTCCACACAATGGCTCTTCAGCTGACCTGGGGCTTTGTCTCTTCTCTAGGACATGTGGCTAGCATGGCCACATCTCTCTGGGCAACATCTGCTCTGTGGCTGCCCTGGGGACAGACACGCAAGTCCAAGTCAGAATAGCTTTTCTGTCCCACACAGAGCTTGGGATCTTTGGGTCTTTTCTTCCCTCCCTCCTATTTTATGGCTGTTAGCATATTACTGCTTAAAGTTTTATAGTGAAAATGCACTAACTGGTAACTGGACAATATCTGTCTGAAGTTTTGTCCTCTCTCTTCTCCCCCTCAACTGCCCCCACTGTGAATGGGCCCCGTGATGGTATAGGAGTAAGTTGAAGGCAGATGAACTGCTTTGATGTGAATGAGCAATCAGCAGGGAGCAACATAATTGATGTCTGGCAAACGGAACCCTCTGGTGAAACTGTGTCAGCATCACACAGAGGGGTGATTAGTAAAGTTTAGAAACTTGACAGAACTACAAAACCACGGAGCCTAGCAAAGGCAGAACGTTACTGTGCTTGCTGCCAGGAGGGAATAAAGATGTCTTTCAGAGAAGGTATGTATGAGTTTTCTAACCGAGAAGCCGAGCAGCCTGCCTCTGAAAGCCCGGCTGCAGCTGCGTAAGCTCGGGTGCTCGAGTTCCTGGGGTTCCTAGCTGTTGATGCAGAAACAGGACACATAATACATGGTAAACATACACACGTGTTAGTACGGGCATGGACACCATACATACATGTCAGGCCTGTATACATGCTGGCACAGGCACTGACATCATACATATGTGTTAATACAGGTAAAGCTATCACACATACTCATCGAAGTGCACGTACACGTTAGACATGCCTACATGTTACGCAGACATGAACACCGTGCACGTGAAATGTGTGCCTATTAATGCAGACACTGCCATCACATATGCATAGGAAACGTGTTGATGCTGACAGGCACGCTATTACACATGCATGTAAATGCAGATACGGACAGACATATGAAGCATACATGCAGATTAACATAGATACGGACCTCAAGTGAGCAATAGGGGCATCAGCGCTTCCTTCTCTAACTTTGTTCCTTGCTTCCTAAGGTTGAATTAAGTATCTCCACTGACTTTACTTAGATGCATTATGTAAATTAATGTTATTTTATTCAAGTCCCAACTACCTCAGGAACTGGGAGTGAAACTACAGGAGTTGCCATCTTTGACTATGAACACTTGAAAGTAAAAACTGGTAAGAACTGTGCCCATAAAAATCATGTTTAATTCTCTCTCTTACCTTTCAACCCTGCGGCCTTTTCTTTAATCCTAATATTTAAAAATCAAGGGGTTATAGAGCTAAGGGCATGTATATACACACATTTTCTTTCTTTTACCAAGTACATGTAAAAATATGAAACAGTCTAATAAACTTCTCTTTGAGAATTACCTACAAAGCATATTGAAATGCCATAATCTTGATTGGCCATTTCTCTGCTCAAGTTAGAAACTGTACGTCAGTGCTGAATGATTATTCCCTTTCTTGCACATCTTTTCAACACTTTTTTCCTTTCAACATTTTAAATCAATTTCATTGAGATACAATTTTTATATAATAAAATGCATACATTTTAAGAGTCAGCCTGGTGAATTTTGGCAAATAGATATACCCATGTAGCCACTATCCCAACCAAAGTATAAAACATTCCTATACTCCAGAAAGATCCAAAGGTCCCAGGCCTTTGTAGCAGAATGAATTGATATTTGGCTGCACATTTATAGTAACTTCTCTTTTTAAAATTAAATGACATTATCCTTTGATGTTATTGAAGATAACAGTAGCCAATACTTGAATTTAATCTTACAGTTTTTCAAAGACTTTTACATAATACTTTCTAATAAGAGCCTTACATTAGCTATGTGGGATAGAAGCCCTAATGGTTATGATCTAATGGAGAACTCAGAGAGACTAAGTGACTTGGCCAAAGACACATAGCAAGCTGCAGAACCAGCACCCAAACCACCAGTGTGCTAGTAAACCAGCTCTCTGGCATTTAATCAGTAAATAAGCCCCAGTTTCTCGTATTGGCCAATTTCTTTGGTGTAAATAGTCCCACCATTGCCAGTGACATCATTCAAACCAGAGTTGGGAAGAGATGTGCACACTTGGCTCCTTCAAACAAGGAGCCTCAGATCCAGTGAAAAACCCAGGTTTCTGACTCCAGATCTCTTTCCACTATTCTTGTTGCCTCCCTTCATGAGAATGAATCTCATATTTTTAATTTAAGAATAAATTGTTATCCTAAAGTAACTTAATTTCTTAAAATGGTGTCCATACCTTTTGCCTCTGTTGAAAAATCCCTGTTTTAGGCATTGCTTCCCGAGCCATCAAACCCACACTGGGACTGATCGATCCCCTGCACACCCTGCACATGCCTGACCGGGTGGTTGCCAACAGTGGCTTCGATGTGCTTTGGTAAGTACCAGTGCCAACTGGAGGGGCTTTTGCAGGCCCTGCGTCTCTGGACTGTATTTTCTTGCTGAAAGCACTTGCTAAGCATACCTCAGTTAGTGTTCCACAACCACCCCAGCTTTGGCTGTCATTATCCCCTTTCCTAGATGAAAACATGGAACCTATAAAGGATGAGGACTAGATGAGCTCCTGGATGAGCCTCAGGCCACTGCTCTGGATCCACTGTGCCAGCCAGGAGTGGCTGGAGGAGTGGGTGGAGTGGGTGGAGCTGCCGTGCAGCAACTCAGACCCTGCGTCTAGGGCTACAGGGAACAGGAAACAGTCGGGTCTGCCATGGCATGGAAGAGGGCAGGAAAGGGAGCTGACATCCCGTGAGCGGGATTGTGCTCACATGTCAGGACTTCGCACACATCACCACCTCACTACAGCTCTGCACCACACGAGAAAGAAACCTGCCGTGGAGATGTTCAGTAACTTGCCAGAGCCCAGGTTCCCTGGGCTTCAGCTGCCATGGCTCCCTGATCCGTGTTCCTTCCAGGGGCCTCAGGGAGACCCACGGACGCCTTTCGCATTCAGCGTGTCCCAAACTACCTATTTCATCTACTTGCACGGGTACATTTTTTCAAAATCTAACATCTCTGAACTCAGAACACGTCTTAAGATCTGTGGGGCAACGGTACGATTTTCTTCCTCAGTGGTATTTTTATGTAAAGATTTTATTTATTTGACAGACGGAGATCACAGAGAAGCAGGCAGAGAGAGAGGAGGAAGCAGGCTCCCTGCTGAGCAGAAAGCCCGATGTGGGGCTTGATCCCAGGACCCTGGGATCATGACCTGAGCTGAAGGCAGAGGCTTTAACCCACTGAGCCACCCAGGCGCCCCTCAGTGGTATTTTTAATGATGCGTCTTATAATGCATGACATCTTAAATTCGATGAAATCCCAATTTATTCTCCACCTCCTCCTACCACCTCACAGCTTCTCCTGAGTCCCTTAAGTTAGTGAGCAGCAGGGCTTGCTATGAACTTCTTTCTTATGTCCGCACATGGCCCAGTACCTCCTACCACTTGTCTTGCTGGGCTTTCTCCTGTCTGCTCCCTCCACTTGAGCCTCACTGTTCCCACCGTGGTTCAGACCTGCCCAACTCTTGCTTGGATAATTGCAATGGTTTCCTCGTCAGTGTCTCTGCTTCCATCCCATAGTCCTTCTGTCTGTCCTCCATACCGGCCTCGGCAAGTTTTCAGAATGCAATATAATCATCACACATACACATATACACACACCTCTACCTGACAAGTCTTTTAGTGCCTTTCCACGCCTACTGCCAGACGGCCAAATTTCTTTGCCCTGGCATGTCCCCAGTGCTCAGCTCTTTATCTCTTTGGAGAATTCATATTCCAGTTCCACTGGAGCACCCTACCCTTGATGGAGCCTTTGCTGACAGCCTCCCCACCTTTCTTCTCCTCAGGTGCAACTGACCACTCCATCCTTTGCTCTTCCGCATTGGGTGGACTTCCCTTTCACATGCTCATCTTCACTGCACTGTGAGCTGGATGAGGATAGAACCATCTTACTCCCCTCTCCATCCCTGCCCCTTGGAACAGTGACTGTCACATCATAGGTATTTGGTTAATATCTCCCCACATGGATGCTCCATTCTTGCACTGCCCACAGATTAGACAGATTAAGAACCATAAAGCCATAGCATCCATCCACCAACTAGTTAAAAGAATTTCCAATGGTTTGTTCAAAAGATATTAACTGCTTCTCAAGTGCAGAAGAAATCTCCATTCTAAGACCAAAAACCATAATTCATGCCTGAAACAGTTCATCTTACATTGCGTTCCCAATGCATCACTGATCTAGATGGCTATGTTTTGTTTTTTTTCTCTCTTCTGCATTTGATTCATTAGAATTGATGGCAGGCCATCAGGTGGAGGAAATTCTGAAGCTTGGTCCTTGAAATAGCCAACCTTTAGTTGAGGGAATATCAGAAAAAAGAACTGAATTTTATTTTTGAGGCCAAAATTTAATAATAATGATGAACTGTAAGTTTTACAATGTGCTGGTCATTATTCTAAGTACTTTACGTGTACCCCCTCATTTAATTTTTACAGCAGCACCAGGAAGGCATACTATTGTTTGTCCTTGTCTTAGAGTCACAGGTTAGATAGTGAGTTACCCCACGCCTGCTACAGGAAGGTCTGGTGCCAGGATTTACAGCTCACCCCAGCATCTGTGCTCTCACCCACTGCACTGTACTCTTAATAGAAGGCTCATGTAACTATGACCCTCCTTAGGTAACAGGAGTTTAATGGTAAATATATTTTACAAGGAAATCATTTTTTAGATTCAGGGCTTTTCTTCATGACCCAAATAATGTAAAAATTCAACATCATAAAGATTTATTTGCACTAGAAAGGGGCCATATGTAATTCAGCAACATATACTGGTCAAAAAATAATGCTGTTAATATAAACTTCACTGTTAATTTCTGTAATAAGCAATGACTACTGTAGGCAAGAGTCTGACCTGGTGGAACGCACTGTGATTATCACTGCCACGGAGCTTATCTGCAGTGGAGTGAGTACTGAACATGTCCAAGAGAGTCTGGAATCTGAATGGAGGGGAAAAAGAAGGTGCTTTCAATCTGTGTGTTTTAAATATGTCTTGTTAGCCATGCCCTGGAGTCCTACACTGCCCTCCCCTACCACATGCGGAGCCCTTGTCCTTCAAATCCTATCACCCGGCCAGCATACCAGGGCAGCAACCCAGTCAGTGACATCTGGGCCGTCCACGCACTACGGATCGTCGCTAAGTATCTGAAAAGGTATGTGGCCCAGAGGAGATAGAAATGAAACAGAATGGGTACCTTGCTGGCTCAGTCAGTCAAGCATGCAGATCTTGATCTTGGGGTTGTAAGTTCAAGCCCCACACTGGATGTCAAAATTATTTAAAAATAAGATCTTTAAAAAAAAAAAAGAAAGAAAGAAACAGAAACAGAACAGGAAAACCACATTCCACCCTCACATAAAATGTAGTGTGCCAGATCCTGAAATAGCCTAAGCACGCCTGTTCACCAAAAGATTAGTCAGTGGATATAGAGGAGCACCAGAGACCAGCAAGCTCTGGAAGGATGAAAAGATGGGGAGGGATGCATGTGAGGACAGATGAAACCTGAGTCCTTCAGTCTGAAAAGGCAAAGGCAAGGGGACAAAATATGAGCCTCTGATTTCTGAAGGATGCATCTAGAAGGATTATTCATCAAAGCCTTGAAACCAGAGCTCAGGTGAAGGCAGATGTCCTCTGAGATTTGGCTACACCAAGAGCTGAAATGAGACCCAGAGAGGCAGATGTTGGCCAAGCCCATGCGGGCCGTGTCTGAAGGCAGAGTCAACCCAGTAAGCAAACTCACATGAAGTGAATTTAAGAAACCAATGTCTAGAGTTGTCTGTCCCAGGAGATATCAAAAGCCTTCTGTGGGGTGGCTGGGTGAAGGACATTGGGGAGGGTACGTGCTATGGTGAACACTGTGAATTGTGTAAGACTGGTGAATCACAGACCTGAACCCCTGAAACAAATAATAACGTTATATGTTAATAAAAAATAAAATTAAAAATGTGGCTTTCCTGAACTGAGATATGTTAAAGTACAAAATACACATCAGATTTTAAAGACAGTATGCAGGAAAAAAGAATATAAAAATTTCAATAATTTTTATATTGATCATATCTGAAAAATGTTATAGTTAAATATTATTATGGTTTAAAAAAATAAAAATAAAAAGCTTTCTAAAAGATTTCAAAGGATTTATAAATGCTATAGCCACGATTGGCTCCTAAGAGAGCAAAGATGTACTTAGAGATGAAAGCTGATCCCTGAGACATTAAGACCTATGCAAACCCAGACTCACTCTTGTACACATAACAGAAGCAAAGAGCACGGCAGGTTGGACCTAGATGTAAACATGGTGCTTCCTCTGGCCCCAAGCTGGTAGCTGTACCGGAGAAGGAACTCAGACTGCATTTTGTCAAAAAGCAAAGGGAAGGGACACAGAGCTATTTCAGGAGACCATCAGGGAGCAGGGAAGCACTTGCCTGGGTAGTCGCAGATACAGATAGTGGTCAACCAGCATGAGACGGGGACAGAAGGCTTGGCAGAGCAGAGTGGAAGGTGAGGGGGTGTAAAGGACAGAAAGAAAGCTAAAGCCCCATCATCTGCTCTTTCATCTTGGCATTCAGGGAATAAGAAACGAACGCTGGGTTTGGAAAGGAGCCACAGATGCCTAACCATTCCAAATGAAAGGAGATAAAAGGCTGTAGCACGCTTACTGCATAACAGGAGCCCTTACTCCAGGCAAAATCGTGAAAAGCAAGCAAGGAGTGGTTTGTCATTCTTGGCAGTCTTCTGCTTCCTCCCTGGGGCAGGGTTTCTAAGCCAGCATGTGCAGGATGGCTGAGCTGCATGTGCAAGGGGCCTTTGAGAATTTGCTTTTACAGAGTGGCGTCGGGACATCTGGAGCAAGCAAAGGCTCATCCTGCAATAACATCCCACTTCCATAAGGAAAAATATTAAAATAGTACATGTGGTTTCAAAAGATACTAAAAGAGGCCTCCAGAGGGTTCTATTTGGGGCAGTGTCACAGAAAGAAAGATGGCGGGGCAGGCTGCTTTTAGCCTGCAGGTAGCCCCAGGCGACAGGGACTCATTGCAGAGAACCAGTCTGGGCCCTGTCCATTCCGAGTGTGTGTTTACTCGCAGTTCATTCACAGCTGCCGTCAAGCTCACTGACAAATGAAGAAGAAGAATGAGTCTTGGGGCACTTTTCTAGAGCAGCTCACAGTCCAAGGGTCATTGCCTTGCTTCCCCCAGCACTTTCATCACATGAGCAGCCCGACAGCATATTTATTATGCCTTTGCCCAAAACCATTGATAAGAAAATATGTTTCCCTTCGGTTTTCGTTGAGAAGACAAGGTGTCATTTGAATAAGTTGCCTAATTTTTCTTCCTACCAAGTAGAATTTCTTTCTTCCCAGGTCTTTCCCTACGGCAGCTCTTGATTCGATAGGAAATGCCAATGTTGATGTAGGTATTTATATCATCCACAGGGCTGTCAGAAATCCTGACGATCTTGAAGCAAGGTCTAATATGCACTTGGCAAGTGCTTTTGCTGGCATTGGCTTTGGAAATGCTGGTGTTCATCTGTGGTGAGCAAACTTGAGATTTTATTTCTTCACCTAAGCTATTGCTTTTAATTTAAAAAAATGTTTGTAATTTAGGACAAAGGGTAAGACCTAAATATGCTATAGAAAAAAGAAATTTAACTGGGGGTCCTGGAATGTTTTCTTAATTCAAATGTAATTTATTGGGTCATAGATTTTTGTTTAAGTTTTATTATATTTTTTTAAACATACTCTAACCCTAATGTGAGCCTCCAACTCAGGACCCTGAGATCGAGTTACGTGCTCCACTGATCCAGCCAGGTACCCTCATAGATTTTTTTTTTTTTAAACAGGCTTGAGATACACACTATAAAATTTACTGATTCAAAATGTATAATTCAGTGGGATTTAGCATATTCATGGAGTTGTACAGCCATTACCACAATCGATTTTAGAACGTTTTATTGCCCTGAGAAGAAATTCCATACTCCTTGGCTGTCATCCATCAATCCTCTTACACCCCTCAGTCTTAAGCAACTACTAATCCACTTTCCGTCTTTATAGATTTGCCTGCTCTGGATATTTTATATTAATGGAATTATATAATATGTGGTCATTTGTGCCTTTAACTTAGCAAAAGGTTTTCATGGTTCATCCATATGTGCATCACTATGTCACTCCTTTTTGTTGCCAAGTAACAATCCACTGCATGGATATGCCACATTTTATTTTCCATTCATCAGAAGATGGACACTGGACTGTTTCCACCTTTTGGCCATTATGAATAATGCTGCTATGAACATTTGTGTACAAGTTTTTTGTGTTGATATATGTTTTCATTTCTGAGAATATACCTAGGAGTGGAACCGTTAGGTTATATGGTAACTGTGTCTAAATTTTGAGAACTACTACTGTGATCCACAGAAGCTCTACCATTTTATATTTCCATAAGCAGTGGATAAGGGTTTTGATTTCTCCACATCCTCACCATGTGTTGGGGATTTTTAGAACCTCAAATGCAAGATTTTTTTTTCTCCTACTAATCTCTCACAAAAAGAAAAGGATCAGAATCATTGTCTGTAGCCCAGAATTGACTTGTTTGATCAGAACTTTTTGGTATGATGCCTTAACATTGAATACCTATGATCACTGAGAATTAAGAATAGGCCTTTGCTATGGAGGGTATAGTGGAGTCACCCCAAAACTTGGCTGCTGAGAGCATAGATTGATAACACCTTTCTAAAAAGCAGGTGAATGGGGTGCCTGTGTGGCATCACTCACCTGCTTTGTGGTTGGCACAAAACCAACTCTTGGTTTTGAGTCTGATCGTGAGCTCAGAGTCGTGGGATCAAGCCCTGTGTTGGGCTCCACACTCAGTGCAGAGTCTGCTTAGGATTCTCTCCCCTTCTCCCTCTGTCTCTCCTGCTAGTTCTCTCTCTCTCTCTCAAGTAAATAAATAAATCTTAAGAAAGAAAGAAAGAAATAATAAAATAAAAAGCAAGGGAGCAAAATCTCCCAAGAGCCTGAAAAATGTTTATATCCTTGGGCCCACTAATTTTAGTTCTATGAATGTAGACAAAAGAAATCATCATCATATGATCAAAGAATTTCTTTATAAGAATAGTCACCTAAGTGGTATGTATAGTTGAAAATTTTAGAAACAATCTAATTTCCAACATTTTGGGAATGGTTAACTGAAGTGCAGTACACAAAGAATAAATATGGCTCTTAAAAAAAATGTTTTAGGGGCACCTGGGTGGCTCAGTGAGTTAAGCCTCTGCCTTTGGCTCAGGTCATGATCTCAGGGTCCTGGGATCAAGCACCACATGGGGCTCTCTGCTCAGCAGGGAGACTGCTTCCCCTTCTCTCTCTCTGCCTACCTTTCTTCCTACTAGCGATCCTTCTCTGTCAAATAAATAAACAAAATCTTTTTAAAAATAAGTAAAAATAAAAAATAATGTTTTAGAATAATAGAAAATTATATAGGAAAATGTTTGTAAAGAATATTAAGTAAGGGCACCTACTGAGGGTGGCTCAGTGGGTTAAGCTTCTGCCTTTGGCTTAAGTCACAATCTCAGGGTCCTAGGATCGAGCCCCTCATCGGGCTCTCTGCTCAATGGGGAGTCTGCTTCCCCTTCCCTCTCTGCCTACTTGTGATCTCTCTAACAAATAAATAAATAAATAATCTTTTTTTAAAAAAGAATATTAAGTAACCAAAGCAATGTTTGAAACTGTATGCACATATGATCATAAATTGAAGATATGCATGATAAGACTAGAAGAAACATTGTATAATGGTTATCTTGAAGAAATAGGATTGTGGATCGTTCTAATTTTTACAAAGAACATACACAACTCTTAAAAGAAATCAAACTAAGATGTTGGATATCATTAGAAAGTTACTTTTGAAAGCTACATGAACCCTTTCACATCATGAAGGCACACTAAGCAATAATTTTCCACATACTGTGAAGCCCAAGAAAGGTCAAGCATATTCCCAAATAGCAATTCAGAGAACCAATAGCTTCTGATCCATCTCACGAAAGGGATAGGCAAGGGATACCTTTTTGGTATCCCTTATACCATTCACCAAAATACTTGGTCTTCCTATGAAATGTTAAGTCTTTTGCTGAATAAGCCCAAAGTCATCCAGTAACCCACAGAAAAAGACTTATGGACCATTTTACTATTGTAAAGCATTTCATTTACAACATATTAATTATAAATACATAAGCTTCTCACAAGATATATCTTCCGGGTCATCTAGTAAACTAAATTAGTCCTGTTTGTTCACCAAGAATTCAAGAGTATATAAAAAGTGTTTTTTCATCAAAACAAATAAAACCCCACAAATAAAAACCATGATGCCTTTTTTTAAAATTTTTTTTATTTTTTAGATTTTTTTTTTTTTTTTTTTTATTTGACAGACAGATCACAAGTAGGCAGAGAGGCAGGCAGAGAGAGACAGGAGGAGGCAGGCTCCTTGCTGAGCAGAGAGCCCGATGAGGGGCTCGATCCCAGGACCCTGAGATCATGACCTGAGCCGAAGGCAGAGGCTTTAACCACTGAGCCACCCAGGCGCTCCCATGATGCCTTTTCTTGATAGCCTTTCAGACTACAATAATCATTTATGAGTCAACTCTATTAGTATGTAACATTTGAAAAAATGTATCAATTATCGAGGGGACAGATCACTGGAGGGTCAAGCTTGCATGTCTAACACAGCACATCTTGGCTCTTAAGACTCCCACCCACCGTCAGCTGTGCAGGGGCACGCTGCTAAGCCAGTGCAGAACAAAACACAAAATGCATGCCCTGAAGCTTATTAAAAAAACTTCAAAGTACATTCTCGATTTCTTCAAGATCATCAAGTTAATCAATGTGTTTGGGAAGCAATTTCTGCATTTAACCTACAACTCTACGAGCATTTAAATTTGAACATTTCAGAGGTTTTGTGAGCAAATACACAAAATGTCCAATGCAAGAATATATTGTTGTATCAAAGAAAACAGAATGTATCACTTTGTGAGATAACTCTTTTGTCAAGAGACTGTGAAGGGCTCTCCCATAAAAGTATCTTTGTTTTGTTACTTTGAATTTCTGATAGCTATATGTCAACATAAGGACTTTCTTTCTTTTCTAGCCATGGAATGTCTTACCCAATTTCAGGCTTAGTGAAGACATATAAAGCAAAGGATTATAATGTGGATCACCCACTGGTGGTAAAATCATAACAAATTCTTTATTTAAATTTCATGTTCTTTGCAGTTGCCATAAATGTATTTATGTGGATTTGTCAATTCTTGATTGCTTGGAGTATAGGGTAAAGTAATTCAGTATCTAGAATAATGCAGGCTGAAGACCCAACTTTGCCCCAGTGGTCACCCCATTTTGTTTCTCTTCAGCCTCATGGCCTTTCTGTGGTACTCACCTCCCCAGCGGTATTCACTTTCACAGCACAGATGTCTCCTGAACGGCACCTGGAAATGGCAGAAATATTGGGTACGAACCATTACTCATGAATCTGTGACCTGCATATGCGGAGCATTTTGTAGGGTTGCTTCTGCGGATAAACTATAAAGGATAATAATACCCATAAAGTTTCTCTGAAAGAGTTTAATAATAAAATGTGAGTGACCTGCCTAAAGTCCTATCTAGCACTAAAATTCTGTAATTTTGCTTCTAATAGTCTATTAACAATGAAATGGAACCAAATATTGCTTATGTTAAGGTTGTAGTAATGCTATTTATGTTTTCATCCCTAAGGAACATGAAACTCTTTACATAATATTAATAAGTGCCTTTTACTACATTTAATAGGTAATAAAAAGAATCTTGTTTCAGGAAGTAACAGTACATTCCCAATTATAGAAAATCTAAACCACCAGAAACTTTATAAAAAGATCCCAAAAGAAGAATTTGTTTTGCTGCTCTGTAGAATAAATAATGTCTATAACAAGACACCCACAGTGCTTTCTGAATCTCACAAGCAATAAAATTATATGCAGCCTAGCTTCAATGTTAAGTAAAAATTTAGGGTATTTTTCTAAGATGAGAACTCTTTCAAGTAGACTTTGAGAATTTGATTAACTTTCCAAACATTCTATTCCCATACTTATGTTTAGGGTAGGAAGGGAAAAGCTAAAAAGAAACTTCATTATGCTCTTCTAGCACCAGCCATTGGAGAGGTTATTTCCAAGAAGATAGGCATGACCACAGACTGCTTCCATGTGCCCTGCTTCACCTCCACATCTCACACTGAAAGGTGTGCTTCCGTAGAGTTCCAGGAGCTGGGCTGTGCAGGGAATGCTAATGAGAGAAGTCCAGGGTAGAGAAGCAGAGCAGCGGCTCGATTTCCCAGCATGGGCTGCTGGAAATATGGTGCCCACCTTACCAAGGATCTTCTGTCCCTTTCCCTTTTGGATCGGGGGTGTTTTTTAGCCATTCTGGGCACTCAGATAGATGCCTGGTAAATATGCAGTGGCGAGTAGGAAGGAGCCCAAGTAGTAGGCTTGATGTATGGTAAATGAGAAAGTCTTAGAGAACTCAAAGCTAAAATTCCAGGCAACCAACAATGTTACTGAGAAAGCAATTCCTCCAGTAGACAAAACTCAGGGTAGAAGAACCCACCAACTCTTCTTCCTTGCATAGGAAGATTTGTTTACTGTGATTCCATACTTAGCCATTAAATATTTTAACTCCCAACGTAATTTTAGGTTTTCTCAGCTTTATACCAGCTTATGCTCTTTTCTACCCTCTCCTTTTTCTAAACACTTCACAGGAAAACCCAGAGGCTTTGATGGTGTGTTTTATGGCAGCAATCCCAGGAACATAAAAACCTCACAAACCTTGTATCATGTGTCACCTTTCCACCTAATCCGTATTTCAGCTGCCGCTGTGTAATACAGACTGGTCTTGTCAGGCAAGGTTTACCTTCCATCCAGCCTCTGCCAACTAGTCTCCTATCGGGTTCTATTTATACCTTTTCCTGGATTACTAAAACAGCTTTTGCTGTCATAGAAGAAAAAAGTTAAAATTAATTGAATAGTGTGCTTCAGTAGGAGCATAAACTATACATTCTAGTCTCTTTTTGAACAATACAGAGAAAGGCGGCTTAGACTCAACATGACGCCTTTGGGATAATGACACGCCACATCTGTTTGTCAAGGCTTCACTTCCTGGCAGTGAATGTGTTCGGCCAGAACGGCTGAGGGGCTGGAGAGCTAAGGGTCTGGGGACTCTCACTGCTACCCTGCCTGAGGCCAGCACCCCTAGCTCTTCCACATTGATGTCCTCAGATTTCATGTATCGATTACTTATCGTGTCCAGATTTCCACCCCTTGGCAACCTCCTTTCCCCTTCACCAACAGCATTATTACCTACAGAGTAAATACTGTTTTCTGAGAGTCTTTATGTTCTTAGTTCTGTCTGACTAGTTCTGCAATATTTACTTAGAGGAACCCACCCTCCCTTTGGCAATGAGGCCCAAAATAAGAAGTTTTATAGCTATAGAAAGGAAATAGTTCCTTCCCATGCCGCACATAATCCATTTTTGTAATTTTCCTCCTGTGGGGCAATGTTGGAGCTTTTCTACCTCTATGTCCTTGCCTCATAAGGTGTTTGCAAGGGATTGGTCTTTTCCTGATGTTGCTGTGAGAAAAGACACTGAACACATATACCTCTAGATGTCAGCAAATTCCAGGCCTTGAAAGTTACATAAGCTGTGTTTCTCCTACAAGTGCTCCTTCCTCCTCATCCAAACACCAGGCTTCTTTTTCGGTCTCCTCCCTGTGCTTCTTTGCTTGGCTGAGTTCCTCTTCTTCCCACCACACCAGGGGCGAGCAGCCCATTGCAAATGTGAAAGCCAGCTCAGCCTCAGCCAACTTCTCTACAGAGGACCTCGGGGTTCTGCAGGCTGGCCTGGCCCATCTGTGTTCCGTGGGGTTGGTCGCTGGGCTGGCCTCCATGTGGAGGCACAGCAGTGCTCTTGTCCTTGGTGGTAGGGAAGCAGCAGGTTATATATTCAGCTATCTTGTGACTGAATGACACCCTCTCTCTCTCTACAGTCAGCACTTTGTGTCTTCTAGGAGCTGACACCCGCACTGCCAGGATCCCAGATGCTGGGCCTATTTTGGCAGACACACTCCGGAAATTCTTATTCGATCTGGATGTTGATGATGGTCTAGCTGCCATTGGTTACTCCAAGGCCGATATCCCTGCATTAGTGAAAGGAACGCTGCCCCAGGTAAGAGATGCAGTGTGTCCTCACTCCCTTCCGAGAAGTACAAAGCTGCTGGGAAAACATGGTCCATTTGGGGTGTCTTGGGGGAAAGGAAAACCCAGGGGTCCTCCAGCAGCTTTCAGGTCCCCTCCACACCAGACAGCAGCTCTTCTCTTCCCCTGTGGGAAGAGGCCAGGCTCCCCCACCTTTATATTCTTCCATAAAACTGGCTTTTTTTTTTTTTTTAGCTTTTATGATATAACTCTAAGGATCTTTTATAAAAACTCAAGGCAAAAGCAATCACATTTGTCTTGAGGTATAGCAAAATTTCCCTTTTTACCAGTTCTGCTCTTTTAAGAGTCTTCTATAAAACCACCTGAAGCCGTTCCAAAAGGACTACTAATATTATTTTATATTATAAACATTATAAATTCCTACTATTTTGTGGAAAAATAGGCATAGCCTTTAAATCAATATTATTACAAAATCACTTTTTAATGTATCTGGGAGAGCCTATTTTATACACATATATACCTATCTGTGTCACTTTGGGTCTTATTTAAATGTTGCTTAAGAATTTAAACTGAGCTGCCAACCTTGATTAGGTAGAATCTAATAGATGTAGAGATTCCCCTCTAAATTTCTTATGAAGAGAATTTACCTTCCCATTGCACCTCTCTCACATCAGATACCCTTGTGCTGTATCAGAATCTAATAGGCTAAGACCCCGCTGATTGTAACTCACCATAAAATAGAGCCACAAGCTCTCGGGTTTTGGACCACACCATGCTCACCGTGCCCAGAGTGCTGATTTAGTCCCCCTGTCTAAAATGGGAAAGACATGGATCACTTAAACACAGTAAGGATACGAGGACAAGGCACTTCTACCCAAAGTTAAGGCAAACATAGATCTTATTGCTGATTCTGAAACAGAGTTAACTAGACTCTCCACCCTGCACACACTCCTGCTTACTCTGAGTGCTTTTCCCTCACCCCACTCTAGTTAAACAAAGGCCTCACACTAGCTTCTTCTCCACTTGGCAACTGCTTAGAATGCTGAAGACCTCACCACTCACATAAGTTGATACTAGTACAGACTGGGTCAACGGACTCACATGTCCTAGGAGGTAGGTAGGTAATAACAATGAACAAAGTAATTTAAAGCCGCAGGGAGTGATGGGACTTTGGTGAACTGGGAAGTTCCCAATCCATCTTATTGCGTGAGTGCCTTTTCAGCTACAATGCATTATCCCCCCCACAGAAATTCAGGTCCCCTCGCTGAGTTTCCAATTTCAAAAAAAAAAAAAAAAAAATCCAATTGGTAGAATTTCTAATTTCCAACAAAAATTAACAGTATGGATGTTTGTATTGTATTCCCTGATTACCCACTGTACAAACCAAACATGGCCCATGGGCCAGCAGGTTCCCTGATTTAGACCACAACCCAATGGCCTCAGCTGCATCTAAAAATATATAAATGAGGGGCACCTGGGCAGCTCAGTCGTTAAGAGTCTGCCTTCAGCTCAGGTCATGATCCCAGGCTCCTGGGATTGAGCCCAGATTTGGGCTCCCTGCTTGGCAGGAAGCCTGCTTTTCTCTCTCCCTCTCCCCCTGCTGGTATTCCCTCTCACATGGTGTCCCTCTCTGTCAAATAAATAAATAAAAGCTTTAAAAATAAATAAAGTAAAATAAAATATAAATAAATGAGAAAAAGAAATGTCTCTAAGCGTAGCTGAGCACTTGGGCTAACTCACAAATGCTTAGTTCTAAGCAACAGTCCAAGGGACTAAATAGCCAAAAGATAGGACCAACACAGTTATTTTATCCAAACCTACTAGGCTGTAAATGCCATGAGTACAGGGACGTGTTTTGCTCACCCATCCTCAACTGCACCAAGCACAGGCTAGGAAATGTGTCTAATGGACACATACCTGCAGCCCTCTCTCTTCCAAAGTCTTCTGTGCAGGTGAACATAATAGCTGAATGGTGGCAACTTTTTCAGAAGTTTCCTTATACTTAATAGGGCCCACCTAATGACAAAAATCCATGAAAGGCTGAGACCAAGTGATCACCACAGTTTTGACACGGCCTTTGGCTCTGACAGCACGGTTCCAGTGATAGTGTCCGTTCTGCAGGAAGGGTTCGGGAAAGCTCTGCTGCCTCAGGAATGTGTGTTTGTCAGCCTGCAGGGATGGTAGCCATGATTTTCGGCTAAAACTGTGTGATATTCTTGGCTATTTCATTGCTAGCGGCAACGCATCTTCCAGCCATCGGCACATGCTGGCAAGTGTTTGCTGTTTAAATTCTACTGCACTCAGTCTTTTACTTTCAGAAACTGTTCCAGAAAGCAACAGATCCAGATTAACATTTGAGACCATCCGCTAACACAGCGAGCTAATTAGGTATCATATTAAATGCCTCAGGGCATGTATCATACGGGGGAAATCACAGAGAGCAAACCCTCAATTAGACAAAACTAATTTCTTAGTTTCACAAAAGATGCAAGGTAAACTGGATCTTTTGAATACAAGTCCTGTCTGTAGAGGAGGCCAGGATCTCCTCACGCGGTATTCAAGAGGCAGCCCCAACACGAATGCTGCTTTTTCCATCACGTGTCTGCGATGGGCAGGGAGACGTAATTTTAATAGACTAGCACTAGTTCCATTTTGGAGTCCATGGAGTTGAGTCCGTGTTTCCATATACAGAGAGGGCAGGGGATTCACAGGACTTCCGGAGGGATCTCCGCCATAAGCCTGTTTTGCAGATGAAGAATGATTATGGGTTTTTTGTTTGGTGTTTTTGGCAGCGGTGAACATTTTACAGGAATGCTATGGCAACTTCAGAGTTTTACACACACAGCAGGCTAATCTTCACTTACTAGTATCTACAGGATTTAAGGTCATGAGAGGAATAGCCTGGTTGCTGCGAAGAATATTGCCAGAAAGATTATTTACATAGTCAACATTTGATAAAGCTTCTTTTATGTTCAGCAAGGAGGGATCAGTTTTCTCTGGAAGGAACAAGCAGGCCAGTATTCTTGACCAAACACCACATCCCATACTGGTGGCAGCAAACAGCAGCCCTGTGTACGGAGGCTTCCAACCGCCATAGCCAGGCTGCAAGGGGAGCAGGCAAGAATAAATTAATCTTCCAAGTGGGGTTTCTGAAACCTCTGGAAAAAAACATTTACATTTCAAATCAAAACATTTCATTTCTGAGGAGAGCTGTCTACCAAAATGAGCACTTCCACTCCCTGGCTGACAGGCCAGCCGAAATGTTATTTTATGAATGTGCTAAAAGCAGTAGTGAGGATTTATTTCAGTGCCCATGTTAATCAGTTGTCCTTCGGTCTTACATGTCTATAAAAGCGCATTGCTGAACACATCTTAATTTCAGGGAGTTTAGCTTTTATATGGCATAGAGGATATGAGTAGGGAGAGATCACAAACTTTATGTCCTCATCTAACCTATCACAGGGTATTAGATATGTGAGGGAGAAACTCAGATCAGCTTGGCCTCCAGTACTTCTGAGACTCCTCAACTACTTCACCAAAGATGAACAGGATCGTTTTAAGGGCCTCTGAGCTCATCAGAGAAGATTCTTGTTATAAACAGAACAGTGTGGCAGGAATTGTCAGCCATAGTCAATGCTGAACTTCAGTCCTCAACCCTGCCGCCAACACAGATGTACGCCACCATGAACAAGTCTCTGCCTTGCTATGGATTTTAAAAATTCTTTAGAGTCTCTGAAGATCTGCTGCAGTGTAAATATTTACTTTGGCTTTACCCATACTCCTCAGCATGTCCCGCCATCCTTCTCCCATCTGTCCATTCATCCATCCTAATTATTTTTTTTTATTTTATTTATTTGTTTGACAGATAGATTACAAGTAGACAGAGAGGCAGGCAGAGAGAGAGAGAGGAGGAAGTAGGCTCCCCGCTGAGCAGGGAGCCCGATGCGGGGCTCGATCCCAGGACCCTGGGACCATGACCTGAGCCGAAGGTAGAGGCTTTAACCCACTGAGCCACCCAGGTGCCCCCCTAATTATTTTTTTAATCATGGTAAAATATACTTAACATAAAATTTACTATTCCAACCATTTTTAAGTGTACAGTTCAGTGCCACTGAGTACACTTAGTGTTGAGCAACTATCACTACTATGCATCTTTATAACTTTTTAATCATTTCGAATAGAAGCTCTGCTTTATTGCTTAATGGTGAAATAATAACTCTCCTTTCCCAGCCCCTGATAAACTCTATTCTATCCTTTGTCTCTATGAATTTATCTATTGCAGTTACCTCATTATAAGAGCAGTCAAACATTTGCCCTTTTGTGTCTGCATAATGTCTTCACTTAGCATCAATCTTTGATGTGTCTGAATTTCATTCCTTATTATGGCTGAGTAATATTCCATTGCATGGATATGCCACCTGTTGCTTATCCCTTCATCTGCAGAAGGACACTTAAGTTGTTTCCACCCTCTGGCTATTGTAAATAGGGATACAATGAACACTGGTGTACAAATATGTTTTAGTCCCTGCTTTCAGTTCAGTCGATTATATACCTAAATAAAATTATAGGATCATAGGGTAATTCTCTGTTTATCTTTTTGAGGAACGGCGAAACTGTTTTCCATAGAGGCTGCATCATTTTACATTCCCATCAACAATGCATGAGGGTTCCCATTTCTCCACATCTTCACCAAGATTTCTTATTTTCCATTTTTTGCATAACTGTCCTGATGATGGGAAGTGAGAACTCATTGTGGTTTTGAATTGCATTTTGCTAATGACTAAAGATGTTGAGCATCTTTTATGTGCTTACTGGCTATATATCTTCATTCAAGAAATATCTAGTCAAGTCTTTTGCCTAATTTTTAGTTGGTTTGTTTGGGGATTTCTGCTGTTGAGTTGTAGTAATTATTTATATATTCTAGCTATTAACCCCTTATCAGATCTATAATTTGCTAATACTTTGCTCATTGAGTTGTCTTTTCAACCCTTGAGAGTGTCCTTTGATGCATAAAAGTTTTAAATTTTGATATAGTCCAATTTACCTATTTTTTTTAATTGCCTGTGCTTTTGGTGTCATATCCAAGAAATTATTGCCAAATCTAACATGAAATTTTCCTGTTTTAGTTTTAGTTTTTAGTTTTAGTTTTTAGTTAGAGTTTTAATTTTAGCTCTTAGATTTAAGTCTTTACATTTAGGCCTATTTTGAGTTAATTTTTTAATACATCCTTCCTATTTTCATTCTCCCTTTTACCTTACAAATACTTACTGAGGTCCTACTATATACCATGCATTGAATGGGATACAGGAAGGAGGAAAATGAAATCTCTTCATTCCCTCAAGGAGCTTACATTCTAGTGAGAGAAGACAGACAATGGGCATCTAATCAAATATACAAATAAGATACAAATGAAATCATTTCAGATAATGATTAGTGGTATGAAGGGAAACCTGGGTAATGGGATAGTGATTTTACCTGGGACAGTGTGGCAGGAACTCCGGCAAGAGTGGTCACAGAGCTTTCTGACTAGAGGTGAAGGCAGCCATGTTAAGATCTAGGAGAAGAGATGTGGGAGAAGTGCTCCAGGCAAAGGGAAAAGGACCTGAGACAGGGTGAAGATGAGCATTTTTGTGGGACTCAGAGGGGATGGTGGGGTTAACTGAGATGAACTGATGGAAGAATAATCAGCGCTGAGGTGAGCTGCAAGGCAGGAACAGAGTGGCATTGGAGGCCATGGTCTTGTCATTGCAATGGGAAGCCCCAAAAGAGCATTTAAGCAAGTAATGATATGAACAAATTTATACAGGAGGGAAGTTATCACTCTGGGCTGTATGGAAATGGCCTCCAAGGGGAGAGAGTAGAGCAAAAGTGGAAACAGACTTTTGGAGGCGGGAGTCAGGATGACTTAGACTTGGATGTGGTGGAACAGGAGGTGATAAGTGGTCATATTGGGGATTGACTTTGGAGGTAGATCTGACAAATTTGCTGGTGGATTAGAGAAGGGAAAGAGGAATCAAGAGGACTCCTAGGCTTCTCCCTGAGTGACTGGGTGTCACTGCTGTGATGAGAAGAATGGGAGGCAGGTGGAGTCCGTTCTGTCCTGATGATGTGAATTTTGAGATGCCGATATCCCCCCTCACACCATTTTCATTAATTCAAGAAAGAACTGTCGAGCACCCTAGCAGGCACTGGGCACGAAGAATGGGCACAGCCCTGCCCTCATGGAGTTGCCTCACCTACCAGCTATGCTCCCACACAAGTACTTATCCTAAGAAAACAAACTAAGAGGCCCAAGAGAATGGAACCCAAACTCTGGCATATACCTTAATTTCATTTAGGCCCAGAAATTTGGACACAGGGTAGTCATTATGGTATCTTTTAATCTCCTGTCCCATTAGGATTAAGGAGACCCAGCTGGGGGTATACATTAAAAGAGGGTGTGCCATCTTTGCTGATTTCACTCACTAACAGGAGAAATTGAGCAAGTCACTGAATTCATTTAGGAAGGTAGAAATAAAACCTTAGTTCATATTAAAAAGGAGTCACTTATTGTCCACAGCCTGAAAGATGATGTCCTAGTGAAGTCTTTTTGAATATACCTTGAGTCCAAGTTGCAAAATACTTTGTCTTTTAAGTGAAGGACAACCCAGTTCTATTTCCTTGGCAGCACCTGCTATGCCTGGGACAGTGGTTTCTGCACAGAGACCCTCCCCTGGCCGAGACTGCTGTCCAATGGAGTTTGATCAGTATTGCATTGTACCCGAGGTTCATTAGGTTTTGTACTTTGGGCAGAAGGCTACTGGCTTCTGAACATAAGGCAAAAGCAATGGCTTTTGAAAGCTTTGTGGGAAAGCGGAGTCACTTGATAAACTTCTGAGCTGGGGGACCAGCTAGCATGAAGCAAACAAGAAATAAGATTTTTAAAGATAGGACCATTCTCAAGTTTCTTACTGCCAAGTTAACTTACATAACCTAGTAGCTTTAACAAACTATCTTTTCAAAATCCTGGGTAAATCCTTTTTGCTTCCTGTTTCAGGAAAGGGTCACCAAGCTTGCACCACGCCCTCAGTCAGAAGAGGATCTGTCTGCTCTGTTTGAAGCTTCAATGAAACTATATTAATTTTCATTCTCGCTGATAGAATTACCACTGGCCATCACAGTCCTAACAACAGAAGCCAAGCTAGCCAGAACTGTCTTTTCAACTCCACATAAAACATACCTGTTACCAGTTTTGAATGTGATACAAACTTATCCTGCAAAAGATTCCCTGTGCTCAAAGTCAAGCTACTTCCATAAAACGGTGGGAAAATGACCACTATGTCAGACCTTGGGCTAGACTTTAAGGATCCATGTTCCTGCCCCAAACCCCACAGATTGCCACTGCTCTATTTACCAAATGGGCAAAAACTCAGTATCTATCAAAAACATAAATGTACATATCCTATGCCCAGTAACCCCAGTCTAGAAATTTATCCTATAGAAATACTAGCATAAGCATGTTAAGAAGTATGTCAAGGGTGTTTCTGGCAGCACATTTCCTAATAAAAAATACGAAAGAACCTAAATAGTCACTAATAGTATAGAGATAAATCACAGTATATTAAGTAATGGAATGCTATAGTGCTATCAGTAAGAATGAGATAAATCTATTGGAAATATGCCTGTGATATACCACTAAACTGGAAAAAAGCAGAACAATTATATCTTTACATGGTCTGACTTTTACTTACTAAATTATATATAAATATATGTCTAGAGAGACAGAAAAGGAGACATGTCAAAATATTAAAAGTTATCACTGGAGAAATGGAATTTGGGGTACAGAGAATTGAGAAAATAGTCACTTTATGTCTTATACTTCCTGTTTTTATTTCATCAACATCTATATTGTTTGGCTTTGTTACAACAAGCACATTTTCTGATTTTAAAAGGGCCAAAGAAATAAAGGGGCAGAACAGAAAAATTCCACCTCATTGTTTTAGGTCAGATTCATCTTAATTTATAAAAGTACTAGTAACTAATATTTAAGGATTAAAACAGACCCAAAGAGGTAAAATATTAGAGACTGATCCTCAGATAAATAAATTGTTCCTTTGAGAAAAACACTAACATCCTACACGGTAATTCCCTCTTTGGAAAGATATGTTTGGTGCTCAGAATAAATTAATTCAAAAGGAAGCAGTGTTGCAGTTTATAGACTTCAGCCTTGCAAGTAGAATCTAAGGATGGTCATCTGCCTGCTATCCCCAGCCTCCAGAAACTTCTACAGCTCATTTCTCCTCATAAAGGTTCCCACACTGATGTTTTTTGCCTGCACCAGCTTTGGCAATGTGGATCTCGGTGTACTTGGGATTTAGTCATGTTTTAAATAGAATTAAAGTTTTAATCGACTAAGTTATGTATATATAATAACATCAGGACTTTTGAAAATGCAAGAGAAGTGCATTACTTGCCTTCAGCCTGGCCAGGCCCACTTTGTCTGTATAAAGTTCTTTATTAAGATCTTTTAAATAACACTGAGATAATGTTGATAGGTTTCTCTAACTATAAACATAAAATATGGTCAGTACCAAAAACTGGTAATACAGAGATAAACACAAAAGAAAGTATTTGTTCCTACTGTACCATCCAGAAGACAGCCACTGTTAAAAATTTGGTTTATGTTTATTATATGCATGAATGTATTTTTGGCTTAGAAATGATATCATTAGGGTATAGTTTTAATTCCTACAGAACACTCAAATCATTTATACCAAGTGGCCAAAAGGCAAGCATAGGACAGTACCAACAGAATTTCAGTTATACTTTGCAGACCATAACTAGCTAAAATTCACTCCAGCATTTCATGAGTATCATGGGTTGTGAAGGCAGAAGCTGTGTGACTGAGAGTACAGCTAAACTCTCTGGCTATCTGAGATCCTTCAGGAAACTTGAGTAAAAGTTGTTAAGGTCTCAAAACAGCTTTGGCACAGCAAAAAACATGTATGCGTTTCTCCATCAACCCACCCTCCCAAAAAAGTCAAGATCTAGAACCCTTATATTCTACAAGGTGATGTAGCATCACTAGAATGACATTAGGTTAGGGGTCAAGGGCTGTGGGCTCCACTCCAGTCCCTTGGTCTTGAGTTTTACTCAAGAGACCAAGGCCTCTTCCAGCTTGAAGATACTATGCCTAGATTTTATGTATCCCATAGTCCTTACTGTGTGATTTTGAGTTTGGGAAATGTAAAATAATTTGAGACACAAAAATGCATTCTCGATCTCAAATGTTCGAACCTTTACTACCAGTAGCCAGATGTCTAAATGTGACTCACCAGGAGGAGTGTTTGGTATTCATACTGATGATGACTCTGTAGAGGAAGGATTTAAAGGTCAGGCATGAAGAAACAGATTTAGGAAGACTTCATGTTTTTTTATCTTAATACCCATCATGTTGGTCCTTACAATTTCAGAATATGGAAAAGAGGTGTTTCTTGACTAACCAGCTATTAAAAGAGTGTGAGGGAAGAAATTCAGCCCATTTCTTTAAACCAAACACTTTGCTATTTCTAAGACAACAAGTATATTTTTCTAAGTCAAATCCTAGTTCTTATTACCTTTAAAAGATGAAAAAGTTCTTGGGGGTTATAGCTCCATTTATATGGATTAATTTATTGGCTACGGCAAGAAAAATTAGAATAATATTCAAAAGTTTGTATAATATCACTTTCACAAAAATACCACATTTGGTGGAATTTTCACTTAAAATACATGTGTATCCCTAACTTGTTTTATGATATACAATACTGACTTGTTTCAAGCACATCAAGTTTATGATTTTTGTCAAGTGCCACAATAAACAGCCTATTCGTTTTGTACTCCTCTCACTTCTCCATGCACCAGAACGGCTGTGCTGGGCTTGGCATTTCTGCATAGCTGTGGACACAGCTGTGGGGTGTTTTCCAGTGGTCAGTGAAGTCAGTCCACTTTTGTAAAATACAGACAAGTACAGTATCAAAATAGAGAGCAAAACTTGCTTTCCTGGCCTTTTAACCCAGAGAAAGATTAATGGTTGTTTGGATTAGAAACTGGAGGGACTGTTGCCTCCAGGGAGTGGGTCTGAGAAAGGGGACTGTTCACCTCTGGGTCAACATTGCACATACTGCCCTGTCTCTGATGACCAGCAACCCCAAGCTGAGACAGCTGTCCAGGCCCTCCATCAAACGCCTGACCCTCAGGGAGCTGTAGTGGAGGCTGGCCCACATCCCCGCCATCACCATCACAATGGTCTGCCCAGGGTAGTCTCCAGGGATGAGCTGCAGTTTGAATGGGCAGAAATTGCTTCTTGAAGCCCTACGTTCAATTACCAGCAGCTGGGGGTGGGAGGGTCTAGTTTCTGTTGCTATTATTCCACTGTCTTTCCAACCACCCCACAACTCTTAGAATAAATGCACACCCCCTGCAAATTGCAGTAACTGTTCGTGATTTTGTCCCATGTGAAATCCCTCATGAAGCTCCGTGCAGAACAGCCAACTTTAAAGTAACCCTACTTCATTATTTCTGGCTTTAAGTACTGGCTTTTTAATTTGGGGATTTTTAATTGGTTTTCCAATTTATAAAATTGGAAAACTGATTAAAATAATCATGAGTGAAAAAGAGAAAATAACTACCATCATGCCATTACCCAAACACAGCTGCTATCATTTGATATACTTCCTTTCCATCTTTTTCATTTGGGTGGTGTGATTTCCAGTTCATTTCCCTTAAGGCATGACATTTTAAGTATTTTCTATGTTGCTACATAATCTTCATAATTATTCTTTTTAAAAGTACACAACGTTTTCTTGAATAGAAATTTAAACACATCCTTATTAGGGGCATCAAGATTGCTTCCAAATTTTGACCCCTACTAGTGACATAGCAATGAATAATGTGTATATGGCTTTTTTTTTTAATCATATTCTAAATTAACTTCTTAAGTTAACCCCAAATTGAATTTTTATATTATGAGTATGGACATCTTTATGACTTTTGATTCATACTACCAACTTGCTTATACTCCACTATTGTCTTAACTTTGTGTCCCTTCTCCTTTAATCCTCTCTTCAAAATACATAGTATAAGCCAGCAAGAAATGAAACGGAACTCACATGGATGACCAGGGCTAGGCTATTTGTGCAGACCTGCAAGAGTCACCTGTGGTTTTGTTTTTTTTTTTTAATATCAGTGTACCTTAACAGTTCACATGAACACAGATTAAAATTTTCAAATAAAATTATGAGACTTTAGTGTTACTTAATTCAAACTGTAGATCACCAAGACCACTTCTGTCACTTTTTTTTTTCCTTCTAGAACCTTCCATGCGACCCTAAACCTGTGGGCTTGTGTTATTCATTGCCCCCCGTTTTCCTGGCCAAAAACAAACAAACAAACAAAAACCCACAGGGACATTATAAATATCCTTTTCTATAAGGCTGTTCTAAAACTATCCAGGCCTATGTGCAAGAATTGCTACACTGAGAGAACATAACCAACAACCATCTCCACCAAGATCCCTCCCATGGGTCTAAGTTGCCCCTTTAATCAAAAACCTCTCAAATCTTTGCAATTATACACATTGGTCCCATGTGGCTTTGGCAACATTTACCGGAGACCAACGTGAACCATATACCAAGCATTGCATCGGAGAAAAGAATGTTTGTGAGGCAACATACAAATGGAAAGAGGTCCAAAGAGAACCACCAGGCTGGAGTGGCCACCTGAGTAAGGACAGGCTAATTTTCGTTCATTTTCTACATCTCCTTTAACTCCTATATACTCAGTACACAGCTCAGCACCTTAACAAAATATTTTCCCAAAGGAGGAAGGAGAACATGTATTTAGGAAGAGGAAAATTGGGGTTCTGCAGGTAGCGGTGATGGGGGGGCAACAAGGGAATGATTACAGGAACATGACATTTAGGGGTTTTTTAGTAATATTTAACCAAACTAGTGTCACTTTATAAATATAAATATCAACTCTTAGGAAAAGTGGAGGCCAATTTACTAGGGCATGTACTACAGCTGGCAACAATAATAAACTAAAAACAGTAACAGTTTCATTATAACAGTTTCAAGTAAGAGTCATTTACTGGGTCCTCAACCTGTGCAGTCCCTTGATCAAGGAGTTGCCCACTATGAGAGAGGCATTACTGTGTCCTTTTTGCACATATGAGGAAACTAAGTTTAAAACAGAACAAAAAAATAACCAAAACAAACAAAAACCAACTTCACACAGCTAATAAGGGGTAGGACTAGCACTCAATCCCAAGGTCATCCTGACCCTGCATTCCCAGCCACCAAATTCACTACCTTTCAAGTGCCTTCTGTTGTCTGAGAGCTTCTTGAATTGCATTTAAACACTGTACACCCCTGTGTACAATACCTTGAACACAGTAGGGGACCCATAAGTATTTGCAGAATAGAGGATCTTATTTCATTAAAAGGGAAAAAAGGAGAAGAAAAACAAAAGAAGGTCCTGCAAACCTTTGACACGTCAGAGAAAAGTGGAGCTGGCCATGCTGGAGGTCACACAGAAGGGTACTGGGGGTGAATCCCAGCCCTGCTTCTTACTGAGTAACCTAGGGTAAAGACTTAGATTTTCTGAGCACAAACAACCTCATAAGGTTGTTATAAACATCAGCAGGAAGTAACGTATGCGAAATGTCTACAACAGTGGCTGGCCCACAGTCCTTGCTCAGTAAATGTTATTTCTCTTCCCTTTCCTGAATGCTAGGTTCACAGGAAGACTTTCACCCCAGCAGCTGACTAGCAGATCACTACAGTGATATCAGCTGTACACTAAGGGCTTCCAAACTTCCCTCAGAACAAGAAGTACCTGGGATGCTAGTTAAAGATATAGGTCAATCCTTTCCTCCTACCCTGGAGAAATTCAAATCCTGTCAACCTGGGTTGGAACCCAGGAGGCAGCTGGTAAGTCAATTTGGTTTAGGAAAGTTAAACAGCACCTGGGCCTGTCTGGTGGCTTCTTGGCATAGATGGTGATGGAAACAGAGCGGTAGTCTCATCCTTCAACGTGCATCAGAAGCTCTGGAGAGCTTAGTAAAATATAGGTTGCTGGGCCTGGTCCCCAGGGTTTCTGATTCACTAAATCCAGGTGGGAAGTGAGAATCTGCATTTCTAACTGGTTCACAGGTGATGCTGCTGATCGAGGAACCACACTTTGAGAGGATGGCAATTTTCTCACATTTCAAACTTACCTGGCTCAGATTTCAGCTGGAATTGGTTCTACATAGCATGTGGTAAGGTGATGAGCCCCTGAGGAATGTCAGGACAACACCAGAAACTTACCTCAGGACTCCTCCACCAGACTGGGAGACCCTGCCTGAGCGCTGTCCTGCCTCTTCCCCACCATGACTGGCTTGCCCTGCAAGCTCCTGCCTCAAATATCCACCTTATTTTCAGGCTAAGACCTTTCAGGATGTGCCCATCAAAGCCTGAACAGAAAGAAGATGCCACTTGCTTATGACTCTAGCCTTGATGGTATTTGCTTCAACCACGAGGAGACTATTAAAAAGTACATGAAGTAACAGTACACCAAGTCTCATTTCAGTATAATTGGTAGAAAGAATATAAGACTCCCAGCAATGAGGTTTCCAGACTGATAAAACCGCTCTAATTTGTTTAAAAAACAAAGTAGCTGGGCGCCTGGGTAGCTCAGTCATTAAGCATTTGCCTTCTGCTCAGGTCATGATCCCGGGCCCGGCAAGGAGCCCCACAATGCGCCCCTTGCTCAGTGGGGAACCTGCTTCTCCCTCTCCCTCTGCCCCTGCTTGTGCGCTCTTGCTCTGACAAATAAAATCTTAGAAAGGGAAAAAAAAAAGAGAGAGAGAGAGAGAGGAAGGGAGAGAAAGACAAGACAGACTAGGGGTGCCTGAATAGCTCAGTCAGTTAAGTGTCCAACTCTGGATCTCAGCTCAAGTCCTGATCTCTGGGCCTTGAGTTCAAGCCCCATACCAGGAGCCCACCTAAAATTTAAAAAAAAATGAAAATCCTCCTTGTTAAATTCCTATTTTTAAAGGTATGTTGTAAAAAGTTTCCAATTTAACGTGAAAAGGGATGTAGAAAGATTGAATACAGAGAAGTGCTTGTAATTATTGGTAAAGTAGGTCCTTGGATAGAAGTCAAACTAACTGTGCTTCAAGAGCAAAAGTGCCAAGGTGAAAAAAAAAGGACAGCTACTTACATCTAATTAGAAAAAGGCAACGCAGTGGTCGTGCTGCTCACTCATTGGCACCACAGGGCTCCCTGTTCTGGCTCTTGTCCTTGACATCCGGCATTAGTTATCTACCATATACCCTTGTTAACTTTAGAAAATAAAACTGTCTGTTATTTTACCAGCAAAACGTGGTCTTATTTTGAAACAACAGCGAACTGCGATCCAGAGTAAGCACGCTACCGCAAAACCATAGGACAACACCCGGATCAAAGGAGAGGAGGGCAGTTGGAAGGGCTGATATAAACAAAAAGCCCATTGGCCTAACCTGGGAGTTTAAAGGATAGCGGCTTCTCATTGGCTGTGTTGTGACTCTTTCTCATTGGCTGGGCTGTTGCCGAGGCAGGAGGAAAGCCTCTCCTCCTCCAGCTGGGATAGAAATGTTCACCCCAAGGTGCGGCTCTTCCTATTGGGTCTGCAATTGACAGCACGTAGTAGGGCCCAAGAGCGCCCCCTGCTGGCCTCCAACTCCTTTCTAAATGAGATATCCTTTCATTAATTTTCACGGCCTTGATAAAGGGTTTTAGATGATCTCACCAAAAATGAGCGCAGACAGGGAGGACTGGTCCCCTGTCATGTTACTGAAACACCAAAATGTATAGATTTTAAACGTTTGATTTAAAATTGAGTAGAAAAAGATATTCCCTAACTTTGTGACGAGAGAGAGATGGAGCACCTCCCAAACTTTCATTGATTCCACCCTATGTCCCTGTCTGGCCAATAGCAGGGTATTATCTTTGTTAGCCTGGATTCCCCCACCTTTCTTGGGTAGCCTCAGTTACCCAGTATGATGTACTGAATTGTTTCCCCCAAATTCATATGTTAAAGCCCTAACTCCCTCCACATGCGACTGCATTTGAAGGTAGGGTCTACAAAAAGGTATAAGGTTAAAGGGGGTCATATGTGTGGACCTTAAACCAATCTGACTGGTGTCCTTCTAAGAAAAGGAAATTTGAACACAAAAGAAATACAGAGATGCATGCACACAAAAGAAAGACGATGTGAGGACACAGTGAGAAGGTGGGCCAAGGAGAGAGGCCTTGGGAGAAACCAAACCTGCTGACACCTGATCTTGGACTTCTGGCCTCCAGAACTGTGAGGAAATAAAATTCTGTGTTTCAAGCTGCCCAGTCTGTGGATTTTGTTATGGTAACCCTAGTAACCTAGGATTTGCTGGCAAATGACAGAGTCTCGAAGGATTTACATCAGAAAGGGCTAAGAGCCACTAGCAGAAAATAAAGTAGTAAATCCAGAGGAAAGAAAGAGAAGAAAAGACTTGAGACAGCAATATGAGTGTAACGAGATTCTTAGGTGAGGTGAGCAGAGAGGAAGAGATGAGGGGCAGCCAAGAAGCAGGCACTGGAAGATAAATAAGGAGAGAGTGGTTTGGTTTTGTTCTTAAACTTTGTCTCTGTATTATGAATGGAATCCCCTTTGGAGTGTCTCAGGAGACGGCAATAATGACATAGATTGTTTTAAAATTCTTTCTGCAAGTCAGACTTGTGCTGTGATGCTTTTGCAAAATGCAACACCAAACCAAGCCTGATTCAAACTATGGAGAGTTTAGGTTATAATTTTAAATAAGTACAGCAAGAGCAGTGATCAAAAAAAAAAAAAAATTGGAAAGGCTTCATGAAAGAAGTGATTCCTTGTTGAACCATGAAGGAAAGATGGAGTTAGATAGGAGGTAGGCCATTCCAGGGACAATGAACAGCAGGAACAATAACACAGAGAGTTTTCAACAGTTCAGCATTGCTGGGGTGTCAGATGCAAATCAAGAGTTGGCAAGTTGAGGCTGGAGAAGTAAACGTGGCCCAATCCTGATGCCTTGCTGGAACTTGGAACATACCGAAAAAGGTGGTAGAAACCATCAAGGATGAGCTGGGTGTCAGAGACAGAACTGTATTATAGATTGGTCACTTGGATATGTGATAACAATTGATTCTATGATAACAATTATAGAATAACAGAAAAAGATCATTACAAATTAGCTTATATTTCTTTCATCTTTCTCTGTATTTTTTTTTTATTTTTTTAAAGATCTTTTATTTGACAGAGAAAGAGAGAGACAGTGAGAGGGGGAACACAAGCAACAGCGAGAGGGAGTAGGAGAACAAGGCTTCCTGCTGAGCAGGGAGCCCAATGTAGGGCTGGATCCCAGGACCCTGGGATCATGACCTGAGCCAAAGACAGACGGTTAACAACTGAGCCACCCAGGTGCCCTCTCTGTATTTTTAAATTTTTATTTGGAAATAATTGTAGATTCAGATGCAATTGAAAGAAAAAACACAGAGAGAGATCCTATACACCTTCACACAGTTTCCCCCCATGGTAACACCTTGCACAACTGTAGTGTAATATCACAGAAATTGACACTGATACACTGCTTCTGCCTTATTCAGTTTCACAATTTTACATGAACTCATTTGTGTGTGTACTCAGTTCTGTCACATTTTGTCACATGCGCAGATTCATATGGCCACCACTACAGCCCAAATACGGAACAATTCCATCACGAGGATGCCCTGTGCTACCCATTTAGAGCCAGAGCCACTTCTCTCCCTCCCCAATCCTTGGCAACTACTAATCTCTTTTCTATTTCTATAACTTTGTACATTTTAAGCACAAAACCTTCTGAGATTGGCTTTTTTCCCCCACTCATCATAATTCTCCTGAGATTGATTAGGCTATTGAGTGTACTAATAGTTCCTTCTTTATTCCATGATGTGGATGTGCCACAATTAACCATTCAGCTGCCGAAGGACACTTTGACTGTTCACAGCTTGGGGCTATTACAAATAAGGCTGCTATGAAAGATTGTGTACAGGTTTCTGGATGAGCATAAGTTTTCATTTCTCTGTGTTAAATGTCCAAGAATGCCATATGGTTTTGTTTAGTTATGTAAGAAACTGCCAAACTGTTTCAGGGGGCTGCACCATTTTACATTCCCACCAGAAACGTGTGAGTTTCTCCACATCCCACCAGCATTTGCTGTTACCACTGTTTTTTATTTTAGCTGTTCTGGGAGGCATGTAGTGAGCTCCCATTGCCGTTTTTCATTTGCATTTCTCTAATGGCTAATGATGTTGAACATCTTTTCAAGTGCTGATTTGCCATCTGTATATCCTCTTTGCTAAAATGTCTGTTCATGTCTTTTGCCTATTTTCTAATTAGATTATTTTTTTACTGTCAAGTTTTGAAAATTCTTGTATATGCCAGCTATAAATCCTTTGACAAATACGTGGTTTGCAAATGTTTTCGCACAGTCCACTGCTTGTCTTTTCATTTTTTTTAAATAAACTATTTTTTAAGATTATATTTATTTATTTGACACAGATAGAGAGACAGCAAGAGAGGGAATACAAGCAGAGGGAGTGGGAGAGGGAAAAGCAGGCTTCCCACTGAGCAGGGAGCCTGATGCTGGGCTCCATCCCAGGACCCTGGAATCATGACCTGAGCCGAAGGCAACGCTTAATGACTGAGCCACCCAGGCGCCCCAGTCTTTTCATCTAATTACAGAGTGCCTTTTCACAGAGCAAAAAGTTTTGATTTGATGAGGTCCGATGTATCATTTTTTCCCCTATCTTGCTTTGGTGTCAAGTTAAGAACTCTGATTAGCCATAGAGCTCTATGATTCTATCCTAAATTTTTTCCTAAAAGTTTTAATTTTACATATAAGTCCATGATCCATTTTGTGTTAATTTTTTTTGAGAGAGAGAGATTGAGAGTGCACTCATGAGTGGGGGCCAGGGAGGGGGACAGAGGGAGAGAGAGAATCTTAAGCAGGCTCCAAGCCCAGTGCAGAGTCTAATGCACATGATCTCATGACCCTAAGATCATGACCTGAGCTGAAATCAAGAGTCGGACACTCAACTGACTGAGCCACCCAGGTTCCCCTCCACTTATTTAGATCAACATTTCATTTCATCGGCATTTGTAATTTTTAGGACACAGTTCATAGGCATGTTTTGTTACTTTTTTTTGTTTTGTCAGTTTTATACCTAAGTATTTTGTTTTCTTTACAGCAATTATAAGTGGTATTTTTTTAAAATTTCTGTTTCCACATGTTCGTTGTTAGTATACAGAACTGTGATTTTTGCACATCTATATTATATCCTGCAACATCGTTGATTCCTTGAGAATCATAGGCAATTATGCCATCTGCAAACAGGGACAGTTTGATTTCCTCATTTCTAATATGTACACCTTTTATTTGCTTTTTTTTTTTTTAAGATTATTTATTTATTTATTTGACAGACAGAAATCACAAGTAGGCAGAGAGGCAGGCAGAGAGAGAGGAGGAAGCAGGCTCCCTGCTGCGCAGAGAGCCCGATGCGGGGCTCAATCCCAGGACTCTGGGATCATGACTTGAGCCGAAGGCAGAGACTTTAACCCACTGAGCCACCCAGGTGCCCCTTATTTGCTTTTCTTGATTTATTGCATTGGCTAGAACTTCCAGTACTATGTTCGGTAAGAGCAGGGAGAGCAGATATCCTTGCCTTGCTCCTGATCCTAGGGAGAAAGCATCCAGACTATAACTATAAGGTTAGCTGTACAGTTTTACAGGTGCTCTTTATGAACTAAAAGAATCGGTGTCATCTTTTGAAAATAAGATAAAAAACATATCTAAGGTTTTTTTTAAAGATTTTATTTATTTATTTGACAGAAAGCTATCACAAGTAGGCAGAGAGAGAGAGAGGGGAAAGCAAGCTCCCTGCCGAGCAGAGAGCCCAATGCGGGGCTCAATCCCAGGACCCTGAGATCATGACCTAAGCCGAAGGCAGAGGCTTAACCCATGAAGCCACCCAGGTGCCCCCATATCTAAGTTTATGCTTAGGTAGTTTATTGGAGTTCAGTTATTTTTATAATTAATAGACAAAGCAAGCTTTTCCATTTCCATTATAATCCTGTTAAGGTGCTGTGCAGGTATTATAATTTCCAGTTTTCAGATAAACCTTTTAAAAATAGAGACTCCAATAGAGTAGATTGTCTTGCCTAAACTTACATGCAAATTAATAAACTTACACTAAGTCCTAGGGAATCAGTTCAGTAACATTTACTGTAAACCTAATACTGAGGGCATGGCTGAGCTTTTATGAGCCAGGCATTATAAGTGCTTCAGGTGTGTTATGTCATTTAATTGCTCAAAACAGCCTACTGAGGTGGATATTGCTATTAACTCCATGTTATAGATGATAACATCAAGCCTCAGAGAGCTGTGTAAGTGACCAAGCTCACACTGCTAGCAAGTGGTAGCAAGTAATTTGGACATAGACACAGATATCTCCCTTAACCACTCAGTGCAAAATCCTATGTCAGGTTCTGGGGATACAAAGATGGATAGAAGAGAGACCCCTGCTTCCAAAGGAGCACATAATCCAGCAGGGGAAACAGATCAGCATATTTGCAGCTTTGTTCCTGAAGAAGCCACAGCCCCCAGTCAGTAAATTATCTCAACGGTGTTAGAAAAGCTCAGTAACATTTGTTGATTAAATAGCTAAATGAAAGGAAAAAAATGAGAAAGAAAGGAAGGAAAGAAAAGGAAGAAAGTAGGAGGGACGGAAGGAGGAATAGAGTCATCATTCTGGTTTCTTCAACAAATCTAACATTGTTTGTATCTTATACAGAAGCTTCTAGTAGAAAGTACTTTCTACTTTCCACAAGTAGATTTCCTTAAATCAGATCATCTACCTGCTTCAGACAGCCTGACCTTTGCACAATTGTGCTGGTAACAGTGACTAAAAACTATCAAATATAAATATCATGGAATAACAGAACAGAAAAAAATGGCAGGAGCTGGTCATCCAGAAAGAAAAGCAAATCCCTCACACACAGCTTTATGGAATAGACAGGTTCAGCCATAGCAGCTACCCAAGGAAGGTAGGCTTTCCTGTCTGAGAAACTTTGACCTCAGGTTCCCCAAACTCCCACCACCTCACAAGACCTCCAACACCTCCAACACCAAGCTCGCCTCTCCTTCTTCATACCACAGGTAATGTTTCCTGCAGGGCGGAGACTTCAGGAGACACACGGGCAAACACTCTCTTCTCGATACAGTGTCCTTTCTCTCTTCCCATTCCCTAATTCTCCTTCTCCTCCTCTTCCTCTGTGCTATGTTACGACCACTGGGAAGTACCAAATCCCAAAAAAGAACAAGAAATATGAGTTAACAGTAACTGAGTGTAGATTATACAAGTTCTGTTCAAACACTTTACATATTTTTCAATGTTGTCATTTTAACAAACTAATGAGTCATTATTACACCTTCCTCTTCACCCCATATACAAAGCCCCCTTGGTTTGGGTCCACCACCCCCCACCTGGATCACCACAGTCACCTTCTTGATGGCTTCCCTGCCTCCATTTCTTAACCTCCAGCAATCCATTCTCCACACTGGGCCCAGGATGGTTTTTATAAAACCCAAATTGTCTGACCATGTTTTTCGTTTAATTAAAATCCTTCAAGAGAAGGCACACATCCCATAGTAGACCAGTAAGGCTACGAGGATCGTGCCCCTGCCTCCCTGACCAGCCTCCTGTCCCCACGTGGACCCTTCACTGCAGCCTCACCCTTCTCCCTAGGGGCATAAAGGAACACTTGTTGAGGTCTCCTCTGCCCATGACATTCTCTTTGTGCCTCTAGCTATCACTCTGTGGCATAAATATATCTTATTCTTTGTCCAATCATTTATTGCCTTGTCTAGCTCCCCCTCTAGTCTGTTAACTGAGGGTAAAAGACTTTGTCTTAATCATCTCTAGAAACTTATCACCTCGCCTGACAGCTGGCATACACACCATTAAATTATCAATAACTTGGCAGCAAAGAATGGGAAAGAAAGAATGAAACAACTGGTCTGATTTTTTACTACTCAATCTGATTTTTCATTGGCTAAAGTCTTGAACTTTGCAACCAAATAAATGCAAAGCCTACATTGCTCCAGATCCTCAGCTACAACTACTGAGCAGGAGAACAAACATGTCTTGCCGGTTATATCCTGATATAAAAATAACCTGCCAAAAAGCAAAAAGTGTTCTAAGATATGCCTTCTGAAGTCCAGGTCAACTAAAAATGTTGGGAGGGCAGCCTTGAGGGGTCCACAGGATTTAGAAACCTTCCCTCTTACAGATCAGTGCACAGAGAACCCCCCCATCTAGGCCAATGAGGGACAACTTTGTAAAGAATAGACAATGATTTATCTCCACAAAAGAAAATCTTCCTACCATTAGTAACACCATTGACATCTTAGCAGCTTTTCCATTATGAACCCGACATTTCCTTTTTCTTCAAAGCCCAATTTGAGTGCTTTTCTTTGTAAAGTGAAATAAAGCCATCAACAGACAATAAAAGCTATGCAATATTTATAATTAGAGGTCTCCAGAGTATATTTTATGTTACAGAGAAGGTTGAATTTCTAGGCCTTCCCTTTTAAATCCCTTAAAACCTTCAGCTTTAGAATGAGAGACTCAAACTCTTCTCTGGGGTCTTAACTTTTTATGTGGCTTATTACTTTTTTATCCCCTCTAAAACTCTAAATCCCTTCAACATAGCTTCGGTTCCTTCCATGGCTGAATTGGCAGTAGGCTGATCTTTTTATTGGTGGGTAATGGATTTAGTTTGATTGCTGACACGGGAACAATAAGAGGATAAACAATTCCATTTGTGGCCATGAAATTCCCCATCTGTTGAGTGCGTTCATGACTGAAGAGTGCTGGGCAGAGACAGATGAACGCGCCCGCCACGCCCGATGTTAATGATATCCATCATACAAGCTGAACATGTGGCTTCATAAATCAGGAGCTAATAGCAACTCTGGTTGCTCATGTCATTAACTCACCAGCAGCTTAAATACCTACGAACGCACCATAACGTGGAACATAGAGACCTGAATTGCAATTCTGATCTCACTAAAAAAAAAAACAGAGGTAGCAAGGGAAGCCATTTTTCTAAGTTTAAAAACAAACAAACAAACAAACAAACACCTCTTTCAGATGCATATTTAAATATGTGTAGATTTTATCTCAGATCTATACTATCTGGAATTGGTTTCAAAATACAATGGGTGGGGGGAGTGGGCAGAGACAAGGATGAAAGAAGATCAGCCATGAGTTGATCCTTGTTAAAGCTTGGTGATGGGAACTTGAGGCTTCTTTATACAACCTCCTTCCCTTTTGTATGTTTAAAATTATTCATAATGAAAAGGTGGGTTTTTTTTTTAATTTGAAGATATGTGGAAAATGGGAGTTTCCATTGTTGAGCATGAGCATTTTTTGCCAAATTCTCTCTTAAAGAAAAAGAAAAAAGCTATGCTCACACAACAGTTCAAGCATGCGACAAGGCAAGTAAGCCCTCATCACCAAAGAGGCAAGCAACACGTTTCAGAGGGAGAAGATAAGGCAACACCCACTGCGGGTTTTCAGGTACCCACATCACTCGCAGTCCAAGCTCTAATGGCGGGAGATTATTGTGTTTGAGAAGTTTCAACAGTTTCTCCACTCCTCACCCTTTTGATTTCCCACAGCAGTGAGTTACCTATTGTCACCATCACTTCTGCATTTTGTGGCTTTTTTTTTTTCATGGACGTTCAGTCTTGGGTGCTTAAATTTGAGGGCTGTTGTCAAAGTCATGGAAAATGAAAGAACAAAGGGAAAGGAAAATAACAAAAGGAGAGTGGTAGTGCCCTGTTCAAAGCACTGTTCAGTTCATTTCTGTTAGGTAAAGCCTCTTAATGCCACCCAGGGCACACCGTCTCAAGTTCAGCCGGATTCCCAGAGGAAGGTCTAGGTATGTCTCCATCAATCCTGATATTGTTGCAAAGCCAGAAGAGAAGAAAGAGAAAAATCTGTGCCTCTACCAGCCTCCTGACTCCTAAATTATATACAAATAGAGTGTTGCTATAATTTATTCATGATAAAAATCACTGAGTACATACTCTGTGCCCAACACTTTGCTGGGCGCTGGGGTTACCACAATGAATAGGGCACATGCTTTTGTTGGGCAGGCAGACAAACAAGCAATCACTGGAATATGGCCCCCCGACCTGCCTTGGGAATCTTCCAGTAGAAGTGATGCTGAAAGTGAAAATGTCAAGTGCAAAGCCCAAGAGCCAGTGGAGATTTGGCAGGTTGGAGAACCTCTCGAGCTGTGCTGTCTGATACGATGACCATGAGCCACACATAGCTATGGAGCCCTTGATACAGGACCAGTCCAAGTTGAAATGGATTATATTGTAAATGTAAAGTACATACCAGATTTTGAAGACTTAGCATAAAAAAAGACAAATATCTCATTAGAATTTTTATGTTGATTATCTATTAAAATGACAATATTTTGGATTTTAGGTCAAATAATGGATATTATTAAAGTTAATGTCACTTATTTCTTCGAACTTTTTGAGTGTGACTACTACAATGTTTTAAATTAGACATATGGCTAGAATTACATCTCTATGGGACAGTGCTGCTCCAATGGTTCAGGGTAAGTATGGGAATAGGATGGGTTGAGAGCCATCTTGAGGGAACGGAGAGACTGTACAGTATCAGAAAAGGAACAAGAGTCATTTACTATCTCCCTTAAATATCAAACTTCAGGTCTGAAATTGAGCTCCTGACCAGATTCTCCTCCCCCAGCTGCTGAGCGTTGGTGGCTGACAGCTCACCCCTCACTTCCCACCAGAGCTTGCCCCACTGTAGAGAACGACCTCGCCCAAGACCATCCCCTTCTCCAGGTGGTCTCCAACTGGTACCAGTCAAGTAGGAGGTCAATTAGGAGACCTGACCAACTACCTTGACCCAGTTTGGGTAAATCTGAAGGCTGCCCGGCCTCCACATTCCTTCCTGAGGTTGGCTGGGTTCCTCGTTGGGACTACATGGCATCCCAGTAACTTCCTCCGCCTGACCCCACTTTCTTGACGTAACCCCTGGGTGTTGATCCTGCAAGCACTGGCCAGCTAGCTTGCTCCCTGCAAGTTTCATCTCAAAGTCAGCTTCCTGGGAACTGGATCTGCAACAGGATCTGCCCTCCAAATCGCTTCCTTTTCCAGCCTTCAGCTGTGCCATCTTTAACTCCTCTCTTTCTCTCACACCCACAGCCTATTGGTCAGAAATCCTATTTACTTTAAATCACATCCAGAATGTAACGAGTTCTCACCTCCTCTTCCACTGTCACTCTGATCCAACTCCCCACCAGCTCTTACCTGTGGTTCTGCAAGGGCCTCTCACTGTCTCCTCCTGCTTCTACCCTTGCCACCCTTCAGTCCCTCTTAACACAGTAACTGGAGTGAAGGTCTCAAGCCAGGTCATAGCCCAGCTCTGCTCAAAGCCCACCAGGGACTTCCCATCTCACTCAGAGTAAAAGCTAAATCCTTGCTATGACCCAGCATGCCTAAGACAATCCCAGTTTATATTTGATTGCCCAGAATAATTTAGTAGTGCTTGCCTTTCCCCTCAAAAGCAACCTACTTTGGATTATAAATTACATAGTTACCCTATCTGTAAAGCCCTTTGTGTAGCTTCCTGTTGCCTTTTGGGCCTCATCTCCTATCATCTTCTTGTCCACACTAGTCCAGTGACTCCAGAATACTCTGCAAATAAGTAGATAAACTTCTGCCTCAGGATATTTGCACTTGCTGTTCCCTTGTCTAAGATGTTCTTCCCTCAGTTATTCACAGGCTAACTTCCTCATGCCCCTCAGGATATTCAAGACCATTTTTTTGAATGAGGTCTTCCCTGGCCACTCCTTTTAAAACTGCAAATATTTTACTTACTTATTCTTGTGTCTTAGTCCATTTGGGCCTGTAATGAGATACCACAAACTGGGAAGCTTATAGACAATAGAGGGGTGCCTGGGTGACTCAGCTGGTTAAGCATAAGACTGTTGGTTTCAGCTAATGTCATGATCTCATGGTCATTAGATGAGTCCTGCACTGGGCCCAGAGCTTGCTTGAGATTCTCTCCCTCTCCCTCTGCCCCTCTCCCTATAGCCTGCACATGCACACCTGGACATTGTCTCTCTCTCTCTCTCAAAGATCTTTTCCTTTTTTTTTTTTTTTGTTTTTTTTAAATAAGAGTCTCTCTGGGCCCTTGGGTCACTCAGGTGTTAAGCATCTACCTTCAGCTCAGGTCATGATCCCAGGATTCTGGAATCTACCCCCACATTGGGCTCCCCACTCAGCGGGAAGCCTGCTTCTCTTTCTCCCTCTCCCTTGCTTGTGTTCCCTCTCTCACTATCTCTCTTTGTCAAATAAATAAATAAAATCTTTTAAAAAAGTCTCCTGTAAAAAAATTAAAAATAAAAATAATAAACAATATAAATTTATTTCTCAAAGTTCTGGAGGCTGGGAAGGCCAAGTTCAAGGCACCAGCTGTCTGTGTTCTTATGACTCTTCCCAGTCCGTATGTAGCTGGTGTCTTCTCACTGTGTCCTTATGTGCTGGAAAGGGTTAAGGAGCTTTGTGGGGTTTCTTTTATAAGAACATCCATCCCACTCATGGGGACTCCAACTTTGTGACTTAAACACCTCTCAACGACTCCATGTCCTCATACCACCACATTAGGCACTAGGATTTTAAGATATGAATTTTGGTAACACAAACATTCAGACCATAGTATCTGGTTATCATCTATCCCCTTCCATAGGATGCAAGCTCTGTGAGTTTACACTTCATCATCCCCAGTGCTTGGTGCATGGTAGATGTTCAATGAAGAACTGCTGGAAAAATAAATAAATGAAATATGGATGGCCTTCAAAAATATTAGGCTAAATGAGAGAAGCCAGACACAAAAGTTCACAAATTGTGGGACTTTATTTATATGAAATACCAGAATATATCAGTCTGCAGAGACAGAATGCAGACTAGTCATTGCTAGAGGTTAGAAGGGGGAGCAGAGGATGACTGATAGGTACAGGGTTTCCTTCCAGGGTGAGGAAGTATTTTGCAAGTAGGTAGTGCTCATGGTAGTGATGGTAGCACAACACTATGAATATACCAAGTGCCACTGAAATGTATGCTTTAAAGTGACTAATTTCAGGTTATGTGAATTTTACCTCAATAAAAAAAGAGCACAAAAACCCAAATATGAATGAGCAAACAGTGACAGAATGGTGAGGTTGGGCAGTGTCCTAGTTTTGCTGTCCCCGGTACTGTGTCGGGGCTGAGGGCTGGTATTCATTCCTCAGGTTCTAGAAGGACTGAGAACCAGGCATGATCCACTCTGAACCTTACACAGCTCTGATAACAGCCCAAAGCAGAAATCAAGCTGCAGCCGTAATGGTCATACAAAAGTTCTGCATGTCATTTTTCAAACGATTTCCTTCCAAATAAATGTGATATGCTAGATTCCTCTTGATTCCTGAACTTCTTCTCTTGTCAAAGATCATAAGCTTTGGGTTCTGATGCTGGCTCGATATCTTAACAGCTATCAAATATTAGATCAATGGTTCTCCACTGGGGTGAATTTGCCCCCCAAGGGACATTTGGTAACATGCGGAGACAAGTTTGATTGTTACAACTGAGGGAATCCTACCGGCAGCTAATGGGTGAAGACCAGGGATGCCATTAAACATCCCGCAATGCCCGGGAAAGATGGTCCCCACAACAAAGAACTATCTGGTCCCAGATTCTGATGACGGCACTCTCGCAAAACCCTGTCTTAGACCAATCACCAAGCTGTTTTGGGCCTCAGTATTCTCATCTGTTAAATGGTGATACTAGTGCTGGGCCTACTTACAGGGTTGTGATATAAAATAAAAAGTGAGCAAAAGGATCATAGCACAGTGCTTGGCACATAGTAAGTGCTTTTTTTTAAAGTATTATTAGACCAAGACTGCTTCTGGTTATCTCGATTATTGCAGAACCCAATAAGACCAGGTGAATTTGTCTTCTCCCCTTCTGCAACCTTAGCTATGAGCATCTAACAAAGGAGCAGCACGGATCACAAGGAGATGGAGTGTGATCATCACCTGGGTCAGAAAACCCACTGCAATAGGCTTGCCTGACTTGGCAAATAAAAATATAGGACGCCCGCTTAGATTTGAATTCCAGTAAATAATGAATGATTTTTCATATAAGTATGCCCCGTGTGATATATGGGGCACGTACCCTATGCTAGGAAACCAATACTTATACTAAACCAGAAAGACTCTTTGTTAATTATCTTAAAATGTAACTGGGTAACCTGTATTTTATCTGATCACCCTACCTCCAAGCACCTGCCCTCTGACAAGAGTCTTTTTCACACACAGAGAACATCAATTTGCCTAAGTTAAAGATTGAAACCATCTCTCTCTCCCTCAGAGGAACTGAAAGGTAAATGTTATATCCATTAAAATTACAAACATATCTCCAATTTCACAGAATAAACCACTGAAGATTGAACATAGAGGCCCTCCCTAAGTCTGCACAGATTAGCACCGGGGGAGGGCGTGGTCAGGACTTTGGAGTCATCATGACTGACCAGGGTTAGGGGCTCTCTTCTGTAAAGTGGTAGTGGGTCCACCTTGCCAGATTGTTGTAGGACTAACATATAAAATGCCTGGGACATAATAGCAGTTCAACAGGGATATCTTTGACATAGTGTTGGCACATGATGGGCTTCAGTAAATGGGGGGCGAATGGGCCAAGGTTGTACCTCACGAGCCAGGGGCCATAGACCACCATTCATGTTGAGAGGTTACCACCTCTCTGCTCGGCCCCCAAATCCACATTCCCCTGGTGCTTTTAAAGCCACACACTCCCAGAAACCACTCCAAATCTTTGGAATCAGAAAAAGATGGGGGTGCAGCCCAGGCTTTATCAAGCCACGTAGCAGGTCTGATGCGCAATCGGGGTTGAGAACCACGAGTCCAAATCTTGGAAGATGGCTCTTTCAAGAGTGGTTCTCAAACTTTGGCGAAGGTCAGAGGCCCCCAGAGAGCTTGTTAAAATGCAGATTGCTGCGCTCTGGGAGTTTCTGATTTTGGAGGCAGGGTGGGTCTGAGAATTTGCATGTCTAACATTTCCCTATTTCCTTGCTGCTGCTGCCTGAAGACAGTTTGAGAACCACCTCACTTCACCCAAGCCCCAGTCAGATATTATTATCATTGTTTATTTTTTAAGATCTTATTTACTTATTTGAGAGAGAGAGAGAAAGCATGAGCAGGGAGAGGGGTAGAGGGAGAAGCAGACTCCCCACTGAGCAGGGAGCCTGATGTAGGACTCGATCTCAGGACCCTGGCATCATGTCCTGAGCGGAAGACAGATGCTTAACCAACTGAGCCACCCAGGCACCCCTCATCGGAGGGGTGTTTTTAAATATCTATGCCTTGGCCCTGGAGAATCATATTTAAACCCTCTAGTGAGGGACCTGAGCTCCTCCTATTGCTAGTGCCTCTGGGTCAGGAACGTCTGCTTTCCTAAAATGAACTTTTTGCTCTAATTCCAAAGTGTGCCCTGGCACCAACAATCAGAAATTTCATAGGAGCCCCTTAGAAACTCAGTCTCTCAGGGCCCACCTCAGACCTGTGAAATCAGAATCTGCATTTTAACAAGGCACTAATTCCTATCACATTAAAGACCGAGAAACATTGCTAAGGATTCAACTGAAATGAAATTTTTTCTAAGAGGCCTCCTCCTAGCATCTTTGTGATGGTCTTTCTCCAGAACTCAGGTTGGAGAAACACAGCTAGCACCACTCAGCCCTCCCCAGTAGCCAGGCAGATAGGTAGCCAAGCCTGCAATAAATAAGTAAAGTCTTCCATCGACATTAATTGCCTGCCCTTTGAGACAGGGTAGAAACAAAATTTTAAAATTGCAAGTAAGTGGGCATCCCTGTGCCAACAGTGTAGAATCCTCATCACTGACTTCCAGAACCCGAGAGAAGAGGAACCCAGGCCAGGATAGACTCTACCTGACTTAGGCTTTGGCTGACCCTGGCAGGGGTTGCCACCAGGACTCACAGGCGTGGTGTGTACTCACTGTTGCATTCAGGTGATAGAGTTTATATTCCAAAACAAGGTCTCAGCCATACACCCCTTCATGGACTGTAAGGTATCTGGGCAAGGAGCCCTGTAACTATCAAATGTGATCAAGATACTTGGCTCAGAGCCCAAAAACCAAACAGTATAACTGTGACCAAAAAAATTAATAGTAACATGTATTGCCTAAGGTGTGGGGAATAAGCCCCTCATATCCTATTAGTGAAAGTGTCAACAGATGCAGAATTTTTGCAAGGCAATGTGGAAAAAGCCCTCAAAATTTTAAACACTGATATGCTATGACCCACACTCTCACAACTAGAAACATAGCCTACAAAAAAGTTAGAAGACATGTATAAAGATATATATATTTGAATGTTCTCTGCAGAGTTGTTCATAACTTTTTAAAATGGAAATAAGCTATAGGTCTATCAAGAAAGGAGTAGATAGGGGCTCCTGGGTGGCTCGATCTGCTAAGTGTCTGCCTTGGGCTCGGGTCATGATCCCAGACTCCTGGGATCAAGCCCTAAGGCAGGCTTAACTCCTGCTCAGTGAGGATTCTGCATCTCCCTCTGTCCCTCACCCTCCTCATGCCCGCTCTCTCTCATTCTCAAATAAATAAAATCTTCTTTTAAAAAGGAGTAGTTAAATGTGCAGTAGTCTTCTGCACATTTATTTTAAATATGGGAACTATAAATGTTTACACACGAATGCATACATGCATACCTCTGTGTATATGTAGTATGATTCCATTTCTATTTTTTAAAGTATATATATATATATATATATACTTATAAATATATAAATAAGAACAAACAAATCTGGAAATGTACCACCAATCTGTAAACAATGATTGCTTTTAGGAAGTGAAGCTAGAATAGGGGAAGTAGATTTCACTTTTTCTGTATACCCATCTTTAATTTTTTGATGTGTTAATAAGCATGTATTTTTATCACTTCAAAAATACTTGCAACAGGTAAAAATTACTTCTTAAGAACTGTTTTTCTCTGATTGTGTTTCATTACATTAGCTCCTTTAGTTCTGTGTTTCAGGTTTATTCATTAGATGTAATACAATATACTCTAATTGACAAAGTTTGGACTTTCTTAGAAAAAACCTAATCCAGCCTGGATTCCTTAAGATTAAATTCAGGTGACCCTGATTGGCTTCTGAGTACCCTAGAAGGTTCTTAATTTTTTTTGTTTATTTGACAGAGAGATCACAAGCAGGCAAAGAGGCAGGCAGAGAGCAGGGGGGTGGTGGGGGAAGCAGTCTCCCTGCTGAGAAGAGAGCCTGATGTGGGACTCGATTCCAGGACCCTGAGATCACGACCTGAGCTGAAGGCAGAGGCTAACCCACTGAGCCACCCAGGCGCCCTGAAGTTTCTTAATTATAATTTAGTATCAGGTCCTTGAAACTACATTTGTGTCTTCTAGCGCCTACTTTTTACTATTGTTACTTCTTATTAAGCATGTGATTAACCAAAACTTCATGTTTCTTTTTAATAAAATGCTGGTATAAGGTCACCCCAATTCTGTATTATATAATTTTTTTAATGTAAAGGTAAATGTTTACACTTGGTTTTATTAAATTCCATGTATATTTTATTACCTATAGTCTGTTAACATAATTTTAGTCTTTTAACATAATTTTGGATCTTGCTTTCTATTTGGATATTCCCCTAAATTTTCTATTATTTAAAAATGTAATCACTTGGAGGTTATAAAATGTGTAGACATGTCTTCAGACAGTACTCTTTTTATCTGACAATGACCAAAACCTACTTAAACAAAAAGGACACTTACCAGATAAAGACCTAAATATCTCATTGGAAACTATTAAATTGGATTATTTTTCTGTCCCTCCCTTATCTCTGCCTCTTTATGCTCTTTCTCAATTCTCCACACCCACCCCTCTCTCTTCCAATACTTTGTTTACCCCCAACCCCCTATCCTTTGCACTGGCTCTCACCCACCTGTACAGGTAACCACAGACCCACCAAGTATGGGTCAAAGTGAAAGTACTTGCTCTCCTCCCCCAGCTAAAACTCTTTACCCTGGATTTGCATTCAGGCCTCAGGCCCTGTACAGATCATTGGTTCTATTTATTTCCACAGGCTTCCCCTCAATTTCATCCCTATTGACCCTGAGAACCACCTAGGTATTGAGAGTTTCTACCTTTCCTTTGGCCCCAGCCTAAGGCCCAATTTCTGTTCCCCAGAGGCAGCAGTCTGGGTTACATGTCTACCTTGGTCCAGTCAAATATGGTCCAGGGGACAAATTCAGATAGAATAAACATGGCTTCCCAGAGCCATCCTCTGTGGCTAGGGGCAATTCTGAGATATAAGTGTAATATTGACAACTAACTGATAAGTATATGCCCCAAATTTGTCTACTATAGAAACAGCAGTGGACACCAAGTCCAAGTCTAATAGGTCTTTATACCCCTAAGTTCAAAATAGGGGGCAAGGCTTTGGAGGTAAAGAACGGAATGTAATTTAATGATTAAGTAAATTGATTTTGGAGTCAAATTAGGGATTAAACCCGATTCTGCCACGCATTCCATATTTTAATCTTGGGCAAATTACTCAGTCTTTTCATGCCTCAGTTTCCTCACCTTATAAAACAGCAAAAATAATGACTAGTCTTGTTGGGTGGTTGTAGACATTAAATAAGATTATATATCACACTGCCTAGCTCTTAGCAACTGTTTAATAAATGCCAACTGTCATTATTAATATGATTACATCATCATTATCAATATGAAGAAATAAATCTGTCATGGTGTAATGAAAGATGGTGGGTTTGACATAAAAAACATTTCAGACATACCTTATTTCTGTGTGTATATATAGAATATATAAGATAAAATATAGGATATATATTGTTCTACATAAATAAAGGATAATAGAATATATAGGATAATATGTATTAGGATATTTAGGGTAAGAAAAATAAAATCTTCTTATAAATCTAATCTTCCTGTGCTACCTTGGGTGTGAGGGCACCGCTTGTTACCATGTCTCTGCGAGCACCTGAAGGGCTGTACAAGGAGATGCTAAATAGACCGCCCTCGAGAGATGTCAGCCTTGTCATGAACCGGCATGAGGCAAAACCGCTCTGGACAAACAGTCCTTTTGTTTAAAATAGAAACTTAGAAGGAAGCCAAAGTAACACACGACAGATTACTGAATATCCAGTTCTTCTGGAGTGGGGGGTTAAAAAGCTCCCTTCATTTCTGAAATGAAAAGGGTAATTGCTGGTACCAAAATTCACGTCTCCTTTTCAGTGGAATTCTCCAGCCAAGCTGGGCGCTAACCGAGCGGGCGGTTTCACTTCATCCTTACTTCACAAAAGACTTCCAAAATCAGTGCAGCAGACACGGCAAAATAAAAATGTTAACTACATCCTGGCTGGGAGGGGACTGAAGCCTCCACGCTCAATCAAAGGTTTACAATAATAGGATTCATAAAAAAAAAAAAAAAAAAAGACAGATGGGATTAGAAAATGTTGCAGTGAAGACTCTGGAATGAGATGAGATCACAGCACCAGCCTGTCTTTTGTGGACCTGCACAATGATCCCCGAGCCAGACTGGATTAGGAAACCTCACGACTAGGGGTTCAGAGAGAGGCTTCCGGTTCCCGGCACTTTGGGGGAGAGAAGGCTGAGACGATGCATCAGATTTACAGCTGCAGTGATGAAAATATAGAAGTTTTCACCACCGTGATCCCTTCCAAGGGTGAGTAAAATCGCCCTTGACGGTTTCCTTAACGCGGCACCTTCTGCCGGAGGTTAAGGACAATCACGTGCTGTTTTACTATGGCTTATCCTCAGGTCTCTCCAAGGGGTTCACGGGTTCGCTGTTGTGATGGTATTTGTTATTGTTGTTGTTTCTGAAAAGGACGTACATGGATAAACATCAGTCATTGAGAAACAATCCCTCAAAGGGGGTGGGGAGGAATGAGGGCAGTTAAAATGCTCCCGGTTCCACTTAATTCAGTACTGGTAACCCAATATGCCAAATGAAAGTGACAGCAAGCCATTGTTTGGGGAAACAGAGATGAAAACAAAATTCCCAGAGCAGCTAGAGAGATTCTTTCTTCTTCTCCAATGAGCAAGTGGGCTCTGAAATGAGAACCAGCTGGCTCAAAAGTATGATTTCTAACCAAGCCAATAAATGTGAGGAAATAGACTCCCGGCAGGGGCCTGAAGTCTAATAAAGTGGTCAAATAATGTCCTGCCCGGGGGCTGGCCTCTAACGAAGATCCGAGGGCCCCCTCCCAAACTTCACCTGGAACTAGCGCTGCCACAACGTGTGACTCTGTCAGCTCCTGTGCTGGGGTGAATGGTGTCAAGTCCCAGGAGGCCTTTGTGTTCAAGCTCAGCAGCCAGCAGGTGTCTGGTTACTGGACAGTTCCCTCACACCCCCTCTAAAGCTCAGCCCTCTCTTCTGCTCCCTCTGTTCTCTCCCCACGGCCCCTGCCTTGCTGGAAGAGGCTGGGACTCTGGCTTAGCCCTGGTCTCATTGTCAGACTTGAATGAAGGGGGCTGGATGTTTGCTGGTGTTGTGCCCCCTGTTCAAACAATCCCTTTCTTCTTTCCGTGTCAGCCACTGACAGGGTCACTGCTAGGGGGAGGGGGAGGGGAAGGGAGAGACTCAGCCTGGTCACAAAGAGACAGCCAGCAGAACATAAATAAAGCTTTTGACATGTATTGCCACATAGAGAGAGGAAAAACAAGAGCGAGGAGTCTGCCCAAGTGCAGGAGTTGGAACTCTGTCTGGAAATTCTGAAAAGTACCTGTAAAGTCAAAGCTGACCCTCGGACCCAGCAGGTCCATTTCTGGATACTCTGACTCACGGATGTTCATAGTGGCACTGATTCTAGGAGAGCAAAATTAAAAACAGCTTCAATGTCCTTGAGGAGGGGAGTGGGTAAAATGTGGTGTCATTGTACTATGGAATATTCCACAGTTGTCAACAGGAATGAACTAGATCTATGTGTATGGACACAGATCTCAAAAGCATAATGTTGAGTGGAGGGAAAAAAAGGCTGGCTGCAAATTTTATATGTATGATAACAATTACTATATCTGGCAGTACAAAACAACTTATGGATACATATTCAGAGACAGAGAGTATGAAAACATAGTCTGGAAAGATGCAGACTAAATTAGTGATCTTCGTAGCCCTGGGGAGAGACAGGAGTAGAGTTAGGGGAGAGTAGGAAGGGAACCTCAACTTGCCCAATTTTGTATTTCTTTACATGAGACAAAAACAAATTGGAAGCAAATATGAAAATGTTAAAACATGTCTATTTCCTGTCATATTTTTCCATTTAACATTTTTTAAAGAAAAAAATCAAAGCCAAATAGCCTTTTTTAATTAAAAAGTTATTCAACAATTCAGGAGCAACGTCACACTTCACCTGACTAAAAGCATTTGAAACAGGGCCTTTGACTCCATATGCTTAGCACAGTGGTCAAGGAACTGCGGGTCACTTCTGCACTGTGTGACCTTGGGCAAGCTACTTCATCTCTTTGGGCCTGAGTTTGCACTTTTATAAAAGGGAGAGCTAGAATTTACCTCCTAGGGTTATTACGGTGGGGGGCGGGGTGGGGATTAAAATACAGATAAAACCTATAAAGCATTTAGTATGAAATAAATCACAAAATGATTTCTATTTTTATTCCATATTTAGAACAATGACTATGTCCAGTCAAAGATAAATATTTAATCCTGTATTCCATTTTCATTCATGGCCATCTCCTGGTCATAAACCAAGTACTCATTGGTATTCATGGACATTTCACTGCTCAGGAAGTCGTTCTCTAGGAAAGGAGTATTTGCAGTCTTACCTTAGACCATGAATGGAAGAAATTCACTTCTTCCTACTTCCTTTTTTGCCTCATCTTGCTTTCTCCAAAGCTATAGAGCAGAGGGCTTTCAGTGAGAGAAGGGCAGTGCTAGCCCTTCTTAAGTCACCGCTTATAAGAGAGATTGGTAACTCTCCCGCACATCCCCACATTCCTTACCTACAGAAATAGAAGGTGGCTTAATTTTATCTAACTATCTTAATAGTTCTCCCGGGGATGCCCTTTTCCCAATGCTACCATTTAGGGTGACCAAAATGGCCAAGACATTTTCTGAGCACAGGTTCAGCAGTGTGGGCAGTGTGGCCAATGGTTAAGAGGTTAAGAGGCAGTGTGGACAATGGTTAAGTTCCTGTGAACTGTGGGACCCCTAACTTCAGTATCCCCACCAATAAAATAGAGATAATGCAGAGTACCTGGTTCACAGAGTTGTTACAAGCAGTAAATGAGATAAGGCACATAAACCATCACCTGGTAAGGCTCAATGTGAGCTATTACTACCCTTCTCTTGTATTATATCTTTCTTTCCAACACAAACATACATACACATATTGGGTTCAAGTTAATATTTCTATGTATTTTTTTAGCTGAGCCATCTTAATGTCCCACAAAACTATGGCAGCAGCAAGTGTTAGAGCGTTACTTAAAGGCATGGGACATAAATATCAAGTCTATAACAGGACAAATGTGGATTTTTTACTTTCTGAAGAGAAAGAGAGCCCTTTAAGGGAAAATTTCATAGACAAAATTCACAGTAAATACGAAAGATAAAAGCTGCGGTTTTACCAAGAAGTTATACCAGAAGTTATTTCCTGAGACACACTAGAGGGGGTTTAATTCTAGGGTGAATGGCACCACAGCGTTCAAAATAATTCTCTTGAGGGGAAACAGCAATGGGGAGAGGTTGTGGAGAGGAATCGGGAAATAGCAGGAGGAAATGGAGAAAACTCTGGAAAGAGAAATCCTAATGGAATGTTATAAGATCTAAAAGTTATCAGCTACTCTTTCCACCTGCCTTCAGCTTGCAGAGATGGAGGACAGTCATAATAACCACCACTGATTCCTGGGAAATTACTCCTTGTCAGGCACTGGTCCAGGGGCTTTATAAAAATTAGTTCATTTCATTCTTGCCACAGTTCTCGGAGGTGGGTGCTGTTTATTCCCGCTGTCTTACAGATGAGGAGAGGAAGGTGTGGAAAGGATGGGTAATTTGCCCAAGTCACATAAGTGGCAAGTGGTCTAGTTCTGGTCCACACTCAAGTGAAAGGAGTTGGGAACCTTGGCTATTAACTAGCACACTGTATGCCAGGTTTCATGGCTATAGGTGCTCTGAAGAAAATACCTCGGCCCAGCCCTCATCTGGTCACTTATCTGATATGTGACAAGGAGTAGTCTCAGTTCTAGGCAGTGACATGGTGGGATTGCAGTTCTAAGTAAATCATTCCAGCAGCAGGATGGAAGAGAGATGCCAGAGTATCTCCATTTTCAACAAAACACATGCCTTCTTCCAACCAACTAACATTTTTTTAATGCTTAATTGATTTTTTAACCTTTCTACTGTAGCAAAACATACATGATATAAAATTTACCCTTTAAGCACTTTTAAGTGCATAGCTCTGTGGCATGAGTTCCATTCACATTGTTGTGCAGATATCACCACTATCCATTTCCAGAACTTTCATCATCCCTTACCAAATCTCTATGCCTGTTAAATAACAACTCCCCATTCCCTTCTTCCCCTAACCCCTTTGTAACCTATTTTCTGTCTCTGAGTTTAATACTCTAGGTATCTCATATAATGGACCCATACAATATTTGTCCTTTTGTGTCCAGCTTATTTCACTTAGCTTAATGTTTTCAATGTTCATCCATGTTACCACATGTATCAGAATTTAATTTCTTTTTAAGGGTGAATGATATTCCATTGTATGCATATAGCACATTCTGTTAACCCACTCATCTTTTAGTTGGACATTTGGGTTGTCTCCACCTTTTAGCTGTTGTGCATAATGCTGCTATGAACTTTGGTGCACTCAGCCAAGTAACATCTAAAATTGTAATTACACCCTGATTATTCTCTCCACCTCCCCTCCTCTGCGCCCTTCCCCACTCCAGGGGCAAACCCACTCTGAGGCTACATCAGCCTCAACCTGTGTTCTCTAAAACCTTTCCTATCTCTCTCTTTGCAGTGTCCAGTCCAGCCAGAAGAAGAGTCAAAAGCTCTCAACACCTCTTGACCAAGAATGTAAGGACAACTTCAATTTTGATCACTTTTATTGGTTTCCATTACAAAAGCAGCATCTAACTTCTTCACTTCCTCTCCCCAGCTCTCAATAGCGAGGAAGTTTTTCTCTATGACATGTGGCTGCTGCTCAATTTCCTGTCTTCCATTTCACCAAAATAATTGACAAATGTCTACCAGACAGCAAAAAGCCCTGAATCGGACTCCCCTATTCTGACATTTTCCCTAGACGCATAGAGTAAATCTCATTCTCTAAAAAAATTGTTCTTATTTAAACAGAGTCCACGATGAGTATAGCATTCCTGACTTAGGTGTTCTCCTGTTGCTGGCATTTGTGATGTTCTATTTTTTCACTATTATAAATAGCATTGCAATTAATTTGAACAAAATACTATTCTTTTGAATTAATTCCATGGTAAATTAATAAGTAGAAGGTTAAGAATAGTTTCATCTATCCATTGATCCATTCATCCATCCAATAGTTTCATTCCTACTACATAAGAGACACTATGCTAGATGTGGAGAATAGTGATTTTTTAAAAAATGGTTTCTGCTTACAACTTTGTCACATATTACCAGGAATTCTAAACAGTTTCCAGGCTTCCAGCAATGTTTTTCCATTTACCTCCAGCCTCACTGACTTTCATTTTTCTACATTATCTTTTGCTACTCTAATAAGCACTTGCATTACCTTAAAATTAGTTTACATGTCATTGGAGCCAAAGGATGCTGTGAATTTCTCATTTTACTTACAGATTTCTTTATACAAAAGCTGTCAGTCCATCTTTGTACTTTCTCTGGAAAGGTTTACTGCTGATTGTTTCCTCTTGGTTATGCTGGAGTTTCTATTTCTATCACAATTTTTCAAGGAACACCATTTTGATTTTCTAAGTATGTCAATTTTTGAAGGCCCATTCTCCATTAAAATGAATTTTTTTCTTCAGTGTCCTGGGAATGAGGTGGAGTTTTAGTCATTCTCATTTTTTTTTTAAGATTTTGTTTATTTATTTGAAGACAAAGAGATCACAAGTAGGCAAGAGAGGCGGGCAGAGAGAGAGAGGGGAGGAAGCAGGCTCCCTGCTAAGCAGAGAGCCCGATGCAGGGCTTGATTCCAGGACCCTGGGAACATGAACGGAGCCGAAGGCAGAGGCTTTAACCCACTGAGCCACCCAGGCGCCCCTAGTCATTGTTATTTTTACAAACATTACTTTTTTTAATTCCCAAAGTAGTGTGTGCCTATTATAGAATTTCAAATACTATGAACATAAAAAATATAATAACAGAAAATTCTAAGAAGCTGTGGAACATAACAGGCAGGTATGTAGACTTAGAGTCCAACTGCCTAGACATAAATTCCAGTTCTATCCATTTCTAGCTAGGTAACCTTGAACAAGTTGCCCACCATACTGGGATTCAACTTCTTTAGTATTCAAATGGGAATAATAGGAGCACATATCTCAAGAACCACTGGAGAACAAATGATTTAATACATGTAAAGTGCTTAGTCCAGAGCCTGACACACACCCAGTATTCAATGAATGTTGGTGCTTTTTAAGTGAAAATTTCCCATATACCAACATATCATTATTATGTTCCATTGCTCGATAACATACCATTTTGCAATTTGCTTTTTTCACTAATCTATAAATATTGAATCTTTTTACATGTCAGTTAATTCTTATAGATCTACCCCATTCTTTATAAAGGCTGCATATCATGCTATTATATGAATGTACTATAATTTTCTTCCCAAATCACATCTGAAGTTTTCTAGAATATTTAACCAAATTCTACTAAACAATGCCACAAGCAATATCCTTGAACATATTTTTCATGCTCTTATGCAAATGTTTTTGAGGATGAAGTCACAGATATGAAAATGCTTGGTCATGAAATCAACACATTGTACTCCTTAATGTTATATGTCAATTATATCGTAATTAAAAAAAGAAAATGCTCAAATGCTCAAAGGATATGAATGTTGAAAAAAAATTTATAGCCATTGTCAAATTCTTAGCAACTGTGTTTTAAAGTACCTTTACCAAAACACCTAAGTCAATACTGTATGTCATCAATGTTGTTAGTCTTTGACAATCTGATAGGTGAAGGTATCTCATTTTAATTTGCATTTATTTAATTATTAATATCATTCTTCATCTTTTCAGGAATTTTGATTTTTTTTTCTCTCTATGTTCCTAATTCATGTCTTTTGCACATTTTTCTGTTGTCGTATGTATTTTTTAATGACTTTTGGGAATATTTTATATTAAGGAAGACAAGGGGAGTGTCTGGGTGGTGCAGTTAGTTAAACATCCGACTCTTGATTTCAGCTCGGGGCTTGATCTCAGGATCATGAGTTTAGCCGCTGCCTTGGGCTCTGTGCTAGGCATGAAGTCTACTTAAAAACATACCAGAAAAAAAAAAAAAAGGAGGAAAGAAAAGGACTTTGAATGGATGGAAAATTTCTTTGTGGTAGGGCAAGAGATTCTTACCTTTCTCCTCATCCCTGAAAACTCAAGCCCACAATCTAAAAGAAATATGCTCCTGATTTTCAAGGAGTGGGTGTAACCAAAAATAGAAAGGGAGGGGCACCTGGGTGACTCAGTCCCTCCAGCAGGCAACTCTTGATTTCGGTTCAGATCATTATCTTGGGTTTGTGGGATTGAGGCCCGCCTCAGGCTCTGTGCTCAGTGGGGAGGCTGCTTGAGGAGTCTCATTCTCTCCCTCTCCCTTTTGTCCCTCCCTCCATTCACACTTGGGCTCTAAAGGGGAGGCTGCTTGAGGAGTCTCATTCTTTCCCTCTCCCTTTTGTCCCTCCCTCCATTCACACTTGGGCTCTAAAGTAAATAAATAAATCTTTTAAAAAGTGTAAAGGGAAGGGGTTGTTTGTAGGTCATTTCCAGTTTAAGGGAAGTTTCACAAAAGACTTTTTGGTCAAGGGGCTTGAGTTTGGCATTACTCTGGATTTGAAGGAACCACAAGTCATTCATGACTCTGGAAAGATCCCTTGGGAATTGGGAATATTTAGTTCCCCACCACTTTCTTTCCTTGAATTTCTAACCTTAAACAATGTTACTGTCTGAATCACTCCTAATACCTGTATCTGCTGGCTTTGTAAGGACAGAGCAGTGTTTACAAAAGCTTTTAAAATGGAAACTAAATCACCACACTTACTAATAATTAATAGGTTCTAGGGAGGAAATCCTCAGGAGGTTTCAAACCTTAATAAAGAAGACAACTCTCAGTGGAGACAGCTTTCTGGAAAGCCACTTGACTTCAGCCAGCCCTGCAGAACCAAGCTCTCAGGTTTCCTGGGAGTGGAAATTTTTGAGAAAGACAGTTATGTTTATGGTTTATGACTTTCCCTCTCCAAAATATTTTTACTCAGAGAAAAAAAAATGACTCAAGTATATGAATACATATTAAAATTTGCTTTTGATTTAAAAAAAATTAGAAGCTGGATCTTGTCTTCAACTATGCAGTCTTCCTCCAGGTGAGACAACTTAATAATGCCCTCTGGTTTTTGAGCTCACCTCTAAATTTCTCATTTCCCCTAACATCCTGACTCATCCTTTGTTTGCAAACCTCAATGTCAGCTGTACAGAACATTCAAATTAGAAAAGACAAGAAAGGTCTTAGTCTACCTAAGATGAAGGAAGTAAGTCCTAAAGAAAGAACTATCTCTGATTATTTGCTTCCTCATCTGACTGGCTCTTGGCTGCCTTTGAGTTCCCAAGGAAAACATTCACATTTTGTAACTGCTTAAATCTACCAAGGTTTTGAATTTTCTTTGTCCTGAAATTCTTATTTGTGTCTGTTGTCCTTGGGCTACCATGTGGAGTCAGGTTCCCTCCTTTACAAAGATCTCCTCTCTCTAAACCATCTTAGTGCCCCAGCATCACTAAGATAGAGAGTCAGGACCCCCCAGGGGCCACTGATTCCCCAGCCTCATCACAATGAGCAGTGATACCACTACCAGGAAAGATGGAAAAATTAGATTGTAAACGTCACATTCTCCCCAGAGCTCAACCTTATCAGAGAGAACTTGGCCTGCAAATTTACTGATTTTTCAAAATGTCCTGAGTGATTGATTGCACTTGAAATTTCTTATCTGGATGTAGGCACTTCTCTGGGTCTTATAAAGAGCGCTCACCCAGAAGTCATAAAACCACAACTCTTATCCTGGCTCTGCGCCTTATAACTCTGTGACCCTGAAGACTCATGATCTCTCTTGGACTCAGTTTCTCTATGTGCAAAATTAGGGAGTTGGGCTAGAACATTGCTATGGATCCCATCAGCCCTAAATCATGATCATTCTCCATCACCTAGGTCTCACCTGTCTTTCCAGCCCCCTACCAGCCCCCTAGGCTGGTGAACAAACAGAAGTGAGACTTGAAGATGTCAGTGGATGGAATCCTAAGGCTTGAGTGTTAGCCCATGACTTCTGTTCTTCTAATCTCTGACCCAAGACCAGCAGGGGAACATCAGCGTATTGCTCTAGTACATCCCCCCTACTTTCAGAAGGCAGTTTGCGGACTAGGAAAGGAAAGGCAAATCCAACACCAAACCTGCCTCTCCTTTCCTTCTCCCCATTCCCCAGTCTTACCCCTGTACCGGGAGTGCGGGGGGAGGGGGGATACTAAAGAACCTGCTCTCAGACCAGTTTATTCTAAGACCAGCAGTAGCCACCCCAAACCATGTCCTAGAGACCAGAAAATAACCCAGGTTTTCAGGAGGCCACAGCCATCTATTCAGCTGCCCATTTCCTGGTGAGAGCCAAATGTGCTCCCCCGGAGCCCTCTCAGAGCCTCTGTTACTGTGGGAAATGAGAACCAAGTACAAGACCAGCTAAGAAAGGGCACTCTTCTGAACTGGGCACCTCTCCTCTTTCATGTTATTGGCATCCGTTATTGGCATCCTTTGGGGCCTGGAGAAGACACCCAGAAGAGGCACCTGGCCCTAAGTCATGACTTGGGAAGTAACCAACTTCATCCCTGTCCCCTGGGAGCTCCTACCTCCAGCAGAGGGTTGAGCAGCTAACCTCTGGGCTCCCTCCCTCCCCGTTCTCTTCTCCCGCACCACAGTGCAGAGAAGCGATTGCTTGCAGAGGTGGAGTTTCTTGTTCCTGAAAGGGAACGTTTGCTTCCCTTTCAGAGGAGGAAATGCTGGGTTTCCCTCATGGACTCCACAGGCTTTCTTTACCTGCTTTGCTTTCTCCTTGTACAAAGTAGGTCTGAAAACATACCAGTCTCACTCCTCCTTACTAAGAAGAATGCTGACAGAGTGAAAATAAAATCAGAAACATCTGTGACAGCTGTGTCAGTAATGAGGCTCAGGAGTCTCTTATTCAACCTGGAGGGTCATGTTCCAGGGGAGAGCCCTTAGGCCAAATATTACACGTCCAGGGGAACGTACGTGGCTCTGAACCACCATTAATATAGGAAATTCCAGTATTCTGGGCAACACCATGGCAGAGCAAGGGGCCAAGGGGAAGGGAGGTAGGTAAAGAGGAGAGCAGAGGAGACTGGACAGTCAATGCTGGACCACCCACTGAGCTGGTACAGGGTGGGCCCAGGGCTGCCCCCAGCCTAACGGAACCACCACCTTCTAAACATACCACAGCTTATAAATGGATCAAATCAACCCATTGTACACCTTACCAAATCATATGTCAGTGGACATATGATATAGCTGGGAGGAAAAAGGAACATATTTTAAATTATTGGGAAGGAACCACCTCCTGCAGTGCCCAGAGAAGAAAAGGTACTAATCCTCCATGTTTCTGAGTGATCAGCTTTCCCCAAAGCCACAGGATGAATGGTTCTGGGCCCTAAAATGGGCTTGAGAGGAGTTAATTTCCTAACCCAGATAAGGCCAAATTAGGTATATATTAGTTTTCTGAGCAAAGGACTCTTTGTGGTAAACTGAAGGGAAGAGTGACAGCTTCTAGTTTTCTCTTCAGGAGACATGAACTGCTCTCTGATTCTGTAGATAAATATGTGGCTTGAAGATAGAGAGCATGCTCTATTACCAAAACCTCTACAGATGATAGGCATTTACTCCGCCCCAACAGAGCAAGGACACGCAAGAATATCTCCTTTCCACGGAACCACTAATTGTCAAGGCTGGGGCGTGACCACAAATGGAGTTACCTTCTTCATCACGGACAATCTGAGAAGAGAAAAAAACAACAACTTTGTTTTCACTTTCACTTAATGACTGTTCAACATCTTTTCATGTTTGTGGTGTTACGTTTACCAGTTGCGTTTCTATTGTCAATGGCCAGCTTCTGGTTTTTGCTCTCTTTTTCTCTTGTTTTCTTCTTCTTTATTGATTTTTAGGTTTCTATGTACATAGGGATCATTCCCCTTCATGTGTAACAAATGTTATATTGAGCCACGTTCAATTCTTGTGTGTTTTGTTTTCAACATGTATCTTGGATCTGTCTGGTATTTATTTTGGTGTAACACATGTGAACACAGATCCATTTCCCCCAGTGACCTGGCATTTATTGTAACAGTATTAAAGATCCAATTTTTCTCCGCTAAATCGAAATATCACCCTATTATAACTTTTAAAAATTTAGTTTTATTTGCTTCAGCATCCTCCAAAAGCAACACCACTGTTCTATGTGGACAAGTGAGGGGGATCCGTCCAAGGCTCGGGGAGGTCCACCTAACTTGCAGATGTGCCCAGTGCCCAGGACCTGGTACGGAACGTGCCTTCACAGGGCATCTGATGAAGGAGCAAACGAATGAGTCAGTGTAGACCCCAGAGCAGCTGCCGTGCACTATTGAACATTCTAACCAGATTTAAAGGAGTGAAGAAATTCAGAATGGATGACCCCAATGTCCTGGATATGTATAAAAATATGCAGGATAGGAGCCAAAACCCACTGATATCCTTCATCATTCCCAGTATTAAGATAAAATACGGCTTTGTCTCAAGTTTTTTACATTTAAATTATTTCAACGATTTGAGTATGTTTATTATAACTTTTAAGGCCTATTTCATTGGGTCCTGACAAAAGGGGTATTTCCTCTTACTCTACTTGCCCAGATAACTATTCAGCAGGTGATCATTACTGAAAACACCTTAGGTCTTAGCATTCTGACTGGTTTTGGGGAATTTCCACTTAGGAAACCATGTGTAGTGGAAATTCATCTCCCAGCTCCACCTCACACAGGCGTTCTGCAAGGTGAAGGAAGTATAAGCATGTGGAACTGTGCCAGTAGTTTTCTTCTTTTTAAAACCTGGGACTTGGTTGGGCCCCAAGTCCTGTCCCTAGCTCTTCCCTCTGCTAGAGCATTCAAAAAACTGTCCTCTGTTTGAACAGGGTGTCTGCTTCTCACAAAGACTGTTATGACCCTGATTTCCAAAACTGTCATCATTCCAAACAGCCTGTTCTGTTGCCAAACCATGTAAGGCCCCAGGGTGGGTGACAGGTCTGGCCCGAAGACCCAGCCAGGCTCCTGACTCTGTGAACGGGGTGCTGGTGAGGAACCCCGGGGACCCTCATCTTCTTGCACCATGGCACCATTTGGCCTGCTGAAATTCAGTAAAAGCGGTTGACTGTCGGAGGCCAGTTAACCCAAGTTGTCTCACTGCTGCTAGCATTCTCTGGCGTCAGGAAAACTCCAGCAATGCCCTATCGGCCCGAGGTGCATCTAAAGATCCGGGAGAGGAACAAGCTGACTGTCCTTCCTCCTCCCGGCAGGTGGTGATCGAGTCGGACCTCTACACGCCCCGGCCTCTGGAGCTGCTGCCACACCGCAGCGACCGCCGCGACGGCGAGGGCCGTAGGTCCGGCCGGCTCCACGGCGCGCGGCCGCAGGGACCCCACCTTGCCAAGGCCCCGGCCAGACCCGGTACGTGCGCCCTGGTTCAAGTCCCTGGAACCTCCCTTTGGGACTCAGCGACGCGGTTAGACCAGACGCCGCAAGGCAGGAGACGGGGCTTGTCTTTTCCAACAACCTCACGCTCCTCCCCGGCGTCTTCCACCGCGCCGGGGAAGCGCAGGTGCTGTGCCGAGGGCTGTCCGCTTCCCGCGCTCCTCCCTCGCCTCCTCCCCCGCTCCTCCCCCGCCTCCTCCCATTCTTGGCGCGGGCCGCCCCTGCGCTGAGTGCACCTGCTCTCGGGCCCCACCTACAGAGCAACACAGAACACCCGCCTGAAAAATACCCTGGGCGGGCAGAGATGCTTTCCACTTGCCATCTTGCTCCCCAGGAAGCCCTGCTGGGTTCCAGAGATGAAAATCATTATGTTCTGGGGGAGCGAAAGCTAGTGTAGGCATGACTCATGGACAAACAGAAGCTTACCTTATTTATTTTACAGGCCGTGTTTGTAATTATATAGGCTCTTTATAAACTGCCAGCTTAAGATCTCACCACTGTAAATGTGAATGACTTAGGGCTATTTGAACAATATCTAAAAAGAATTTAGGGACAAATTTGCTTTAAAAACTGGAAACATTATAGACTTAACTTCAGCACTATTTTTTAAAAATGGCCCCTACCACAAGTAGTTCAACAGGAATCTGCGCCTAGCCCTCTGGAGTCTGTGATGGTATTTTGCCTTTAATTGCTGCTTTAAGTTATTTCTGTTATGTCCACAGCCTAAAGTCATTCATATTTTAACTCCTAAAATGCACAACAGAAAGTTTGGGATGTCCTTCTCAAGGCATTTGGGTGTCAACAACTTTGTATGTTGTAAGAACCGAAATTATACTTCATCAAGTATATCTCTTCAATCTTCTATCTTCTCACCTTCTTCATAGATGCTCAACTGGATCTCTAAGGTTTCCTTGATCAGTAACACCCTGATCCTGTTTTTATGATCCGATGTATAATAACGCATAAATCAAGCTATACTCTCTAGCTAAGTGATTACATATACACATATGTAGAGTGAAAGCATTAGGAAAACCACAATCTGCCTTGCAAATTAAGAGGAGATAAATTTTTCTCTGTGTCTATATATAGGTGGGTGGGTGGGTACATATGTGTGTAGAAAGGGAAAAAGAATATCTTTGCTACAAAAAGATAAACTGGATTTACAGCCATGTTTCTCAAATTTCAATGTGCAAAAGAATCACCTGGGAATCTTGTTTTCATGCAGATTCTAACTCGGTAGGACTGAGTAGGGCCCCAGATTTTATGTTTCTAAAAAGCTTCTGGATGATGTTGATGGTGTTGGTCTGAGGATAACATATTGATTAACAAGGATTTAGGGACCAGTCAAATGGGTAGTTCTCACAGTGGGGGTCCCCAGAGCAGCAGAATCACCTGGGAACTTGCTGGAAATGTAAATGTGGGGTCCCACCTGAGACCTATTGAATCAAATTCTAGGGTGGGGCCCAGCAACCTCTGATTTAACAACCCCGGGTGATTCTAATGCACACTGAAGGGAGAGGACCCCTGGTCTGCAGCACCCCATGCTCATTTATAGAAAAGGAAACTGAAACCATAGAGGCTGTTTATGTGTGACCAAAGTCACACTGCTTATTAGCAACAAAAACTGAAATTAAATCTTAGTTCTTCTAATTTGCTAGTCAATGCCTCCATCCCCCACCCCCAGAAAAAAAGGTCTTCTCAACCATCTAGCTTTAGGGGTCGCTTTCCTTCCTAAGTAGCTTGTGGAAGCTTGACTGTCCAAGTCAGACTTTTATTCTCTAAGAGAACAGTAAGTAATGAAATGGAGAGAATCTGCCCAACATGTGACAGTCAGCTCATGCAGGGAATGTGCTAGTCAGGTTAAAAAAAAAAAAAAAAAGATTGAGCTGGGCATTGATTCAATTTCTTCATCTCCCCCAATCTGATAGATTCCAGAGGGGGTTGGGGAATGACAGAGGGTTTCTGAGTCAAAGCCAGACCCAGTGCTTTCCACGGGAAAGGCTGAGGCACTGAGTCTTCCATCCTCCCATCAGAAGGATGTGTGTCTCCAGAGATCTCAGATCTGGCAGCTTGCTTCTTTTCTGAGCTGTAGGAGAAGGCTCCTGGATGATGTAGCTTTCTCATGTGGGAGAAAGATTCTCTGAGGAATCTTGGAAATTGCAGGGACTCTGAAGGCAGAGACCCAGCTAAGAAACTCTCTCACCATGAGGCCCTGAGCATGTGAGCCTCAAATGCCTGGAATGGGGACAACCACCTCCTAGGCCCTGGAGAATTCGCCACCTATGGAATGTCTCCACCAAGATGTCCTCGGGCACCTCAGAACCAACTTGTTCAAATGGAATGAATCCCTTCCTTTCTCAGCAGGGTTATTTTCCTTAACACCCTCTTGTCCTCCCTATCCCCACTCCACCCACCATGTCACATACTAAACACTGACAATGTCAACTCCTGTATATGTCTCATCTCTCCCTCTTGGTACCTACCTCAGGCTACCTGGGCTCAGACCCAATTCATCTCTGGTGTGTAGCCTCCAAGCCTGGCCCTCAGCCAGTAGTCCTTCTTTCCTTTACAAGGTTACCAGAGGGGTCTGTCTAAAGCAGAAATCTGCCTCTGCCATCCTTCTGCTCCAGTGTCCTTCCTACCCCCACTGCCCTCCAGACCATGTTCAAGCCCCCCAGAATCTGTTCTCTGCTGGCCTCTCCAGGGCCACCTCCTGTGACACACTCCTGTCCCCACCCATCCACATACACAGAAACCCTGAGCTGCAGTGCAATTCTGGGACTGAGCCATTATATTCTATTTCCGGGAACTTCCCAGACCCTCTTCTTTCTGCAGATTGTCCTCCCTGTCTCTACCTGGCAAATACCTCCCATAATGGGTTAGGGTGTCCCTTAGTCACGTTTCTCCAGCCCTGCAAGTCCCCCAAAGCAGTTTGCCATTCCCTAGATCATCCTTACCTGGCTTCCTCTGTAATGTATCTCCGAGGCCTCGATTTCCTCATCTGGAAAGTGAGGACTATTATGATACCTACCTAACAAGGTTATGGTAAGTGTTAAATGAGATAATGTCTATGTGTTTTATAGTCAGCACAGTACCTGACACAGTAAATACTCAAAACTCTGAGCTGCTATTATTACTTATACACTATAAGTTATGATTCAATCTTGGTAGTCTTTAACTTCATTTTATTAGCATTGAAATGTTTTCTTCCTTGGGTTGGGGAGTGTTTTATCTCTATTTTTATAGTGTGATAGGATGGGGCTTGTTCTGGAATGTCTGCCCAAGGAGAGGAGTAGATTGAAAGCCAACTTTCCCCTACTTATTGCCAGCTCCCTCAGCTCAACACCTGGATTCTCAGAAGCTAAGACTTCAGGGTAGAGATTACTCAGAAGTAGGTTGGGCTTCAGGAATAAAGGCATAGCAAGAAGGTTCTCACGTAAGTCCTGTGTAGCCAGTATCTCAGGACTCTGATAATCTCCAACACTCGCACATCATGAAGCTGGGCCTCCCACCGCAGGCGGGCTTCTCTGCTCATTTCCAGAGAGGACTGCACAGATTTAGCAAGCTAAATCGATCCCGGCAGTAAAGACTAAACTCCTGATAACCTCTTGTGATGTGGCACCTTAGGAAGGAAGGACAAGCTAAGGGCACATTCTCTGAGCACGTACTGCCCGCAGACATACTACTAAATGCTTCCACACACATGATCTTCTTAGACCTTAGTTATACCCTCCCCACCCAGCCCACACCTGGAAGAGTGCCAGGGATGCAGGTGACCCACTCGACAGTTGTCCCGTTGCCTGACCCTCCTGCCCAATCTTGCTGCTTGGCGCAAAGGCCTTTAGAAATTCCCAGCTTGTGACTGATTAGCTAATGAGATCATTGACGCAGAAGCGGGGGGGAAGTGGAACACAGAGTACCACTGAGTAATGCCTCCTCTGTTCAACCTTGCAGTGGGGAGTTCGGAACCCAAATCATCCAATCTGTGTGGGAATCGAGCATATGGAAAGTCTTTGGTAAGTAAAATAAGCCTGGTTAGTTCTCCATGTTGTGCTTTAAACTCCTCACCCTGTCCTTTGTTGCAGCCCTGAAGATTATTAGAAAAGCCTACCTGCAGGTTTTCGGCTCCCAGTGTCAGTCAGCTCACAGCACACCACTGGATGGTGTTCTCTTTCTCGCCAGAAATTCAGCCCTCAGGCAAACAGAAAAAGGTGTTGCCTAGGGGACATCTCAAACACAGGGAAAAAGAAGTGGTTTCTGTGGTAGGCCCATGCCAGGTGGACACGCCCGACTAATTCCCATGGGCAGCTAAGAGGGTCAAGAGCTGCCTGTCAAGGGTCTTAAATGTTGTGAAAACATGAAACACCAGGCATCTGCACCCAGGACACCTCTGGAGGACATCTGTTCCCAGTTGGGTTCTCTGGAGGCAGACTCTGAGAAGCAGGGTAGGGGGTATGAGATTTGTATTAGGGATCAGTACCTGTGACAGGAGGAGGGAGTTCAGATTGCTAGGAGGCTGAACTGCCATGCACACCGGATACCTCCTGGCGGAAGTTCTGGGGCCATTGCTACCCCTCCCCCTTGTCCCAAGTTGGGCCCAAATGGCCAAGCCTTTGTTTCCTCCTTGCTCCATTATGGTACATGAGCTGCCCCCATGGTGGCAGCTTGTCCTTCTTTGAAGACAGATCAGGGGGTGCACATCCAGATATAGCTCAGGGTCCCTCTGGGGAAAAAAATCTCCTGCATCTTCTTCTGGGCATGAATGTGGGTACCCTTTAGGATTGCACAGTAGAGGTGGAATCGTGGCTAGAGATGAGGTCAGCTCAGGCACCCTGGGCTCTGTGAGCAGCAGTTCCCCAGATGGGTGGATCGTGCCAGGTGAGGACTAGAAAAGACCCTGGAGATTGTGTGGGCCAGCCCCCTCATTCTTCTGGAACAAACTGGACAGTGAGCCCTCTGCTCCCTGTCTGAGCAGAAAATCTAATCCAAATACCTCATTTAGGTCATCCCTGTACTAGGAGAACCACAGAAAGAGGAGAGATGGGTCAATCTGTTTTATCAGGAGCCCTCTGCCCCAACCTAGTCCTCAAGAGAAACTGAGGATGGCTGGGCCATTGCCACAGATTTCCAGGCTGTGACAGCTCAAAGAGCTGCCCTTAGCTATGGTCAGAAGAAGACCAAAGTTAAGGGGAAGAGGGTGGCTCACATCCTTGGATTACCTGCTCCAAGCCGCTGGGCTGGGCTCACATAGTAGCCTTGGCAGAGAACTGCTTCTGGGAGACCAGAAGGAGTTGCGATGGGACAGGATGGTCATGGGGACCATGAAGAAGAGGGCATGGGGACCATGAAGAAGAAAGGCAGCAGGACTGACTCTTTCCCCTGAGCCTGAGACAGTGAAGCAGGGGTCCTGCAGCTGATCGGAGGCCCCTTATCCCAGGGTGGAAGAATGAGTCAGAGCTCGTACAGCTAATTCTGACTCAGTGCTGCAACGCACTGGTGGAGGACTGAGGACAGTGGAGAAGGAGAGGCCGTGTATGTTCCCAGGGCTGGGCTGTTGGCATGATGGGGAGGGAGAGCTCCCGAGAGGCCACAAGGTGGCACAGTAACTCTGCCCACAACATTTGGCCAGCTAGGGAGAAAAGGGGACAGTTAATCATGATGTTCATGACCTGGAATTTCCCAGCAATTCCAAGAATGTGGTGACCCTAAGCCTTCAGTGGGGTTGGGGTGAAGGAACAAAGCATAGCATATGCCTGTTGACTAAGCCAATTCTGGATTTAACCCTCGTTAGGTCATCATGCTTCTTGAGCACTCACCATCTCCTTTAGGAAGGCTGCAGAGCACCACCAAAGGGATTAAGTGCCAGACCCTGACACACATCGTAGTACTTTTCTGAGAACTGGGAGCCTATGAAACAACAAGAGAACCATAGAAAAAACTGGGGAAATGCCGAAATATGTCACATAGGTACTCAGTACTGTGGGGACATGGGGCATGAGGACTGAGAGAAATCAACTCAGGCCACCAGCCTGAGGAAAGGCCTCCAGGAAGAAGTGGCCCCGAAGGGCAGGCAGAATCGAGGCTCTGTCCAGAGGATGAAGGAAAAGCCGAAGGAAGATGCAGAGCTGTTCATGTGCATGAGGAAAAGCTTTGCTGAGCATGGGAATGAGCGTGAGCAGGAGGGGAGGCAGGACCAGCCATACTGGGATGGGAGCTGTCACGGTACCCACGGGGGATTAACAGAGGTAGAGCTGCATAGATGAGGGAGAGCTGGGTTCTGAGGAGCCTGTGCTTCCAGAGTTGGCCTCAGTCTGGCCTGCAGTGGGGAGGCACTTCAAATCCAGCGGGGCTGGAGTCATTGGTGGGGCTGGTCCAAAGCAAGGAGTTCCCAGGTGACTGGATCGGAAGGCTGCGTGTGGCAGAGGAGATGGGGGAGGATGGCACTACCTAAGGCAGTCTTTCAAAGCATGAATCTGCAGGATTTGACAACAAAGTAGACACAGGTAATGGGGGTGGGGGCGGGGGACAGAGTTTTCAGGTAAAACTGAGTTGTGCTCTCTCTCTCTCAAGTTCTCTGGGTCAGTGGTTCTCAATGTGGCGTCCTGGGACTGGCAGCACCCAGGAACTTGTTAGAAATGCAGATTTTCAGGCCCATGTCAGACCTATTGGATTAGAAACTGGGGTAGGCCACGCACGGTGGTGACCAGCCCCTTAGGGGAGTCTCGATGCCAGTCAAAGCATGAAGACTATTGCCTATTGGGTGGTGGATTGACGGAGCCATCCCCCTTTCAGCTGGCTCCGGTCAATGCCAGCGTTGGGATTATGGCCACATCCTCACCTTCCCTTCCCCTTCTGCACCACGCAGATTCCTCCGGTGGCCCGGATCTCAGTGAAAGCCCCCAGCGTGCTTGAGGCGGCGGCCACAGCCTCGGAGAAGGGAGCTGTTCTGACGCGAGGGTAAGTGCCAGGGCTCCCCACCCACTCCTGGTCCTGTCACACGAGAGTAACAGGTGGCCCAGCTTACAGACACTCAAGATGTTAACACAAAACCCATGCCAGCTTTAAATTACCTTTTAATGAGGGCAATAATCCTGGGTCTCTGTGGCGCCTCATCAACTGTTTCCCTAGGATTAAGCTGAAGTGTTTTTGATGGTTTCCACTTCATTAACACCACTCTTTAGACTTGGAGAAGTGTCATTTGGGAGAGTTTTTGGTTAATTAGATAAATGTAATCACAGGTCGCATTCTGAGCCTCCCTGTAGGCACAGTGGTATCAGAAATGTCTCATGAATTAGGTGAAGGGCCCCGGCCCAAAGGTAAAGAAATATGTAAGATACCAAAGTTTCAAACCAAATGTATTAACCCCCGTGTTATTGTTAACTCTGATCCAGAACCAGCAGCGAGAGTAGCAGGAGAGTAGATAGTCTCCTCCCCACCCCAGCAATTCTCTCACTGCCTTCAGGGTTGCACTAAGAAAATGGCAAGCAGGTGTCTGAAACTCAAGTCAACATTTACATTGATGCCCCGCCACGATCGTCCATACCACACATAGTAGAAAAGTGGCTTAAGGGGTAATGAAGGGTGTGGGCTCTTGACTCCCAGCTTCTTGCTTGCCCAGGGCCACCACTAACCCGCTATGACTTTAGGCAAGTTATCGTAACCTCCATGCCCTCACTTATTTCAAAACAAAAACAAAAAAATGGGGATGATCCTAATACCCCTCTTGAGGGATTATTGTGAGAACAGAATGGGATGATACGTGAAGAACTTAGCACAAACTCTGACTGTTTTATTTTTCAAGAAACCTACAATCTAGCAGTTGAAAAGACACATTCTTGGGAGCATGTGAGATGTGTACACTGGAAGGACCATGGGCTAAAATATCAACCCAAGTGTGTACACCTTGGAAGCTTGGGAGTCCAAGGAGGAAGCAACCAATATGAAGCTCTTCTAGATAAAAGAAAATCATCTAGAAAGAATTATAAAAACCAAGTCACTCAATGTACTGGGACCTAACTGGAGAAAAATCAGAAAGGCACATGGATTGTTTGAAGGTCTAGTTCAAATGGTCCTGAGCAGCAGTAGCTGTTGCTGGAAGTTGGAGTAAGCCCACAACAACCTGCTGAGCTAAAAAGACCAACATTTCTGCTCCATAAAGCTGTGTCCAGAAGGTTCTCCATGGTTCCTTTCTCTCTGAGCTCAGATGTCCTCATTTCCATGTGTTCCTGGAGGCTGGCTTTTGAAAACGAAGGCCATTTCTTTCACCTAGGAGGAGGAAGTGAGGAGAAAGATAAACATTCATGGAGGTCTACAGGGAGCCCAATGCTTTATTAGCTCATTCTCCTCCTCACAAGTCCTGTGAGTTTGATGAAATTATCCCCCTTTTGTACATGAGGAAACTGAGGCTGGCTGAGATTAAGTCACTTGCCTGAGGCCAGTCAGTGAGCAGCCACATGTACCCCTAGGACACAAACTTTTTCAACAGCTTAAGGCTTTGGGAAGCTTGCCCTTTCCATCAAGATTGTTGGTCTATAAGTGGAATGGGTGGGAAAGGAGAACTTGGGACATGAGCAGAGCTTGAGATCTATGAACCACTGTGCCCAGAACCACCTCCTTCCCTCACCCCATGTGAGGATCCTCCAAAAGAAGTCACCTGTATATGTGTCCCAACAGTGACCCTCTATCCTGGTCACAGAATGTATGAGCAGAAGAGAAGTAAGAGTTGTGTTGAGGGCAAACATTAAAAGTCTGACTCTGTGAAATAACTGTCCTCCCTCCCCCCTGGCTTTTCTTTAGATCTAGACATCTCAAGAAGATGACTGAAGAGTATCCGACCCTGCCCCAGGGAGCAGAAGCCTCCCTACCGCTGACAGGAAGTGCTTCCTGCGGGGTCCCTAGCCTCCTCCGGAAAATGTGGACAAGGCACAAGAAGAAGTCTGAATATGTGGGTGCTACCAACAGTGCCTTTGAGGCTGACTAAAGGTGACTCTCCCCAGGGGCCATGCATTGGTCAAAGTTCACTGCATATGGGAGAGAAAACTTCAGATTGGAACTGAGCCACATTCACCTCTGCTAGTAGCTGGTCCAAACACATCACCATTTCTTATTAACCAATAGCCCTGGCTTAGGGTACAGGCAAGGGACTCCCCTGGAAGGCAAAAGAAAAGTGTGCCTTCTTAGAACCAATAAAGTCATTGGTCTGAAAGTGGCTTTGGGAGATAGATATAAACTCTGTCCTTATCTTAAAGCAAAATCGCACCACAATCAAACTTTCCCAACCCATTTTAAAGACCTCCAGGGAAGGAAGCAGGCAATTCCTCAGTCTTCCTTGTGAGTTGTTCTAATGTATGTGATTTCTGTTAAAAATATAAGAGCTTGATGTTTGAGGCCCTTGTAAACACAGTGGTTCCTACTATTCCTCTTATCACATTTATTTCATCTTGACAAGGTATAATTTCTAAAGACAAAGCACTATATATTTACTTATAGTTCTACTATTCATTTCACAGTATTCTCAAGATCAGTATTGATCATTTGGCATGATTGCATGAATTCTCTATTCTTTTACGTGCAGCTTTTCTATAGAGAAACATGATTAAAAATTAAATGTTGAATGCTAATGTTCTCTGAAGTGGCATAGGCTAGTGAAATTAATAATACCTTGCATTGGCAAAATGATTTTAACTTTTGAAAGTGCTTTCCCGTCCATTATCCCTGCTAAGGAAAGCACAATTGTACCCAGTCTACAGATGACGAAGCCAAGGCCTTACAAGAGACAGTTAGTGGAACAGGATACTAGGTCCTCAAGTCTGCCAGATTCCTTGCTTTGCTCACTCTAGCAACTGATTTGAGGAAGGTTTGGAGGGGTAGGAATAGGACTCTGGGGGCAATGTTTGAAAGGAAAAATTTGATAAGGTTGGAAAAAGTAAGTGATTTAAAAATGGGTTGACCTTGAAGAAATTGCCTTCTCTGTTTGAAAGGAAAAATTTGATAAGGTTGGAAAAAGTAAGTGATTTAAAAATAGGTTGACCTTGAAGAAATTGTCTTCTCTGTAGGTCAGAAACAACCAATCAGTTTCATATGGTTCAACTTAGTATATAATATAATATTGTGCTTTCCTTCTTTTAATGGAAATGTCATCATCAATCCCATAGTTAACATCAATAGACTTACAATGATCATACAATACAACAGCTCTCATCTATTAAATGCCTACCATGCGTCAGACATGACACTGAGCACATTACATACATTCTCCCTCACAACTCTGAGTGAGATGTCCTTATTTATCCATTCCAATGATGACAGTTTAAAGCCGTTAAATGATTAGTCTCAAGGCGCCTGGCCCACATGGGTGTCAGGATTCAGTGCCTGGTGTTTGTATCTATTCCTTCACACAGAATAGTTCCAAACACAGAGAAAGATCGAGGTTAATAAATAATTTTCATCTCAAATGCTAACCACACATGACTGGCAGAGGCCGCCAGGAGCATCGTGTGGCGGCAGAGTCTGAGACGCAGGCGTGCAGTGGTCAGTTAGGAATGCTGGCCTGTGCAGGCCCTCAGCTCATGGGTCCTGCATAGCTGTCATCCGTAGACTCAACTCTGCCCCCAGAAGGCTGTGTTCTAATTCAGAAGCTTAAATTAATCTAACCTGTTTAGCAAAATCAGACACTCCATGGTGACACGGAGTCGAAGACTCAGCCAGAAATCACCACGTCTTGGTACAATAAGGAATTTGGCCACGTTACCAGTCTCAACCGTTACTCATAGGCTACCACTCTGGCCATGTGTCACCTTTTCCTAAGTTACCTGCTTCCGCATCTCCAGGTGAACCGTAAGGAGGCATGGAGGGATAAGAGGACTGGATTTTGGCTTTCATCTTGCTAGGATTCCCTGCCCTTCAGCCATTGTTTTAGATGGTCAGCAGCCAATCCTCATGTTGGAACATGATTTGGAGATCCGGGCTTCGAGTACTCTTTCAATCAGGGCCTAGTCTCAATGGACTAATAGTCCGGCACAGTACCAATAACAGGGCCTGGAGCACAGTTAAGAAGAAAGCAGGTGATTTATGCTGGACCTATCAATCAGAGTATCCTAAAACTATTTATTTCAACTTATTTAGTCAATAGCTGATGTCCTCCATTTATATGGAGCAGCAGGAGATTTCTGTAGGATGGAACTGAGTTATTTATTTTTAATTTAAATATTTCATGATGAAGTGTTTGCCTTGCATAGAATGTTTTAACTGACCAATTCAAATAAAAATAAAGTATGCTTTGTTTGTGACATCAATAAACCACCATAAGAGTATGAGGCTCCTTCATTGAATGAGAGAAGGCTTTCACCAAGGGAAAGAATTACGAATCTGGACCTCACTGTTCCTTTACCTAAATGAAAAGGATTGTGAGAAAGAATCCAGAATGTTCTTTCCATCCTAAGGCAATGTCTGGTTTTGATATTATGGGCCCTGCCCAACAGTCAACACCAGGGCCATTTCTGACAGGGCTTGGCCTGGCATGACCTGTCCCCTCTGGGCTCACCCTCCTCCCCAATGCCCACCCCCCAGTCCTTACCACAAATCCCAGGGGGCCCACTGGGCATCCCAGCCTGCTGGCCTCTCTCCCCCGAGGCCAGGGCAGACAGAGCCTTTTTCCTCCATGCCCACCTCCTGTTCAGCCTCCCTGGAGCCTGCCCCTGTGACTCACATTACAGCCACTTGCAAAAGGGCGCCAAGGCTAGCTCAGACTGCTGTCCAGGATGACGGAGCCTGGAGTCTTCTCGCGCCAAAGGCACCAGGGTTTCCAGGACATTTAGGGTAATAAAATTGCCTCTGTTAGGACCAGGTCCAGTCAAATAGTTCAGTTCTTACTTGTGTGCTCTCTGGCTGTCTCCCCACCCCTCCCAATCCTTGTGTTGCCTTCAGAGCAGGCAGATGGGCAGTGGGTAGGCAGAGCCACGGCAGCCAGAGCCCAATTTTAAAAGGAATCATGTGATGTGTTGTCTCTGACTCTAAATTGGCAGAGACCTAGGGACCAGCAAGGAAAAACACAAGAAGATGAATCTCCTGAGGAGACTCTAATCCTCAGGAATTGCAGTTAGTGTTTAATATAAGAAATGTCAGCCTCTGTTGAGAGGTTTGTGGTGAACACCTTGCCAACATGCCCAGGAAGAAAGATTTCATTTTATAGATAGGCTGCATGCCTAGAAAAAAGTTTTCTATTTGGGGCGTTTCTTGGGTCACTCTGGACTTGGGGCAAGATTTGCACATATGAATATCCTTTGCTGGGAGGCAGCATAGAGTTTGGGAAAAGGCATGTGCTGTCAAAGAGAGTGGCTGCAGGAGAAAACTGACATGGGACTTGCTCATTGATAGGGCAGCTGGGCCTGGTTCTTAGCCCCTAGTTAGGGTCTCTGGGAAAACCCAGTAGAGAGATTCATACCACGTCACATCATAAGCTTTTCCCACAAGGCTGCCACTCCTGGAGACTTCATACATCCCGAGTGCTGGGCAAGCCCATTGGAGCACAGGTTACCATGATGTTAAACTCCCCTCTCAAGGGGCAAGCAGCTAGGCCTTTGCCTGACAGCCTAAAAAGGGTCTGTGCTTTTCCAGGAAGAACAGGAGGGACCTGAATCCCACCCAGGCCCAGATAGCAGGGGAGGGGTGAGGGAAGTTCCTGAAATTCTGGAAAAGTGCTGATTAACATTTCAGACTCCATCCACAGAAGAGCTAATTGAGTTTCCTGCTCTTTGACCACCTGGGCCCCAGCCTTCTTCAGGGAGAGGTCCTACCTCAACAAGAACCAGCTCATTGCTCACATCACCATCCACAGAGCTCAGGAGTTTACCCAGCCTGGCAACTGCAAGGGCTTGGTGTGGGGGGCAGGCTTCAGCGGTTAATCAGCAGCCCCTGATAAACAAGACACCGCTATTTCTTTCTTTTTTTTTTTTTTAAGATTTTATTTATTTATTTGACAGATAGAGATCACAAGTAGACAGAGAGGCAGGCAGAGAGAGAGGGGGAAGCAGGCTCCCCGCTGAGCAAAAAGCCCAATGCGGGGCTCGATCCCAGGACCCTGGGACCATGATCTGAGCCGAAGGCAGAGGCTTTAACCCACTGAACCACCCAGGCGCCCCGACACCACTATTTCTAAAATGAAATGCCACAGATAGTCCTCCAAATATGATCACATTCTCTGGGTGACAATATTCACATATAGGGCAAGAGGCAAAGCAAACAATAAAGATGATTTCTTTGTTTCTCTCAGGACTAGCTCTGACCACAGCAAACCTGTGATGAGGGCAGGCTTATTCCCAGTTTCTCAATGTCTGCCTACCTCCATCCCCTTTCATCTTCCCAGTCAGCATCAACACACACACATACCTTTTCTCTGTGTTTGTTTCCCCATCCCCTGCTCCCTGACATCTGGTGGGGTCTGAGCCCTCAGTGGTGCCCTTGGCCTGCTCAAGGCCCTCCTCAACCTTTGTCTCACAAAGGGCCTCCCACTTTGAGTACTCCATGCCCCGAATTTCTCTAACTGCCAGAAACTCACTAGCTGTAAGAGCCTGAGGAGTTGTTGGATGGCATGTTTCTTGGATTCAGTTTCTTCCATTGTTGAATAGCAAATGTAGTATCTTCCTCCTCAGGTCCTAGAAAAGATTAAACAAGACAATTGGTATTAATATACAATGGCATGCACAAGTATGGTGGTGCATGTGTGGAAATGTCCGAGTGCTTTGGCACTAGCTGGCAATGGCCAATGCCCAGAGTTCCCCCAAAGTACCCTCCTTGGCCCTGGGTGCCCAGCCCTGCTCCAGGACTCTTGCAGACCTCCCCATGGATCAGCAGCTGTAGGTAATACCTAGCACTATGGAGCGGTAGGGGGGCTCCAAGACCCACTGAGTACTATGACTCAGGTTTGTTCTCATTGGTTGTCTGCCCATGCTATGCCAGTTGTTAAAAATTTGTACTCTCTCCCAGAGACTAATAACCTTAAAAATAAAACTGCCAGTTATTTTACTAGCAAATATGGGTTTATTAAGGACTAGCAGAAAACTGCAATCTAGGACAGAGAAACTACATCAAAACCATATATAAGTCCAGGAAACAAAGTAGAGGAATGCTCTTTTCTAGAGGAAGTGGGAGGTTGATAGGGCTGTTAGAAAGGACAAGCCCATTGGAGTAAACTGGGGGTTTCAAGTATAGTGGCTTCCCAGTGGCTGAGTTATGTATGTCTCTCACTGGCTGGGCTGTTGCCTGGAGAAGAAGAAAGCTTTCCTTTCTCTTGCTGGGGTAGTCAAGTAGGAGCCACATGCAAAATACACCTTTTCCTATTGGATTAGCAATAGATGAAGAGTGAAAGTGTGTGAGAGCTCCCCATGCTGACTCCATTTTAGTGAGATTTCCTTAATTCATTTTCACAAGATAATGAGTTTGGGTGTGCCGGTCTTGTAAGTTGAGGCATAGACCACATAATTATAAGGTGAGCTAAGGTCCGGAAGGATAACCCTTTTAACAGTGTAAACTGTTTTCAATCCTTTATTCCCCCAAGGAATGGAGGAAAAGTTTTCTTAGGAACCTGGACATGAGGTGAAAGGAGGGGATTAAGGACACTAATGCAGGAGCAAATTCAGGCTACTTTCTCTACTTTGTCTAGAGCTCTGCTTATCCCCCATCGGTATTTTAGATACCTCAGATTCAAAGTGCAATGCTCCCCTGAAGCAAGCATCCTCCATCAAGAAGAAAAGAAATGGCCACCGCATGTGTTTCTGCAGGGTCTCCCTTGCCAGTGCTCTATAGCGTGGATACCTAGATATGTGGGATGGTAGGTAGGAGCATCAGATTCAAAACTGGAAGCCTGATTCTTTTTTTTTTTTTTTTTAAGATCTTAGTTATTTATTTGACAGAGAGAGATCACAGGTAGCAGAGAGGCAGGCAGAGAGAGAGAGGAGGAGGAGGCAGGCTCCCCACCGAGGAGAAAGCCCAATGCGGGACTTGATCCCAGGACCCTGAGATCATGACCTGATCCAAAGGCAGCAGCTTAACCCACTGAGCCACCCAGGCGCCCCTGGAAACCTGATTCTTAAGATTCAACTCCACAATGATTTGCAGTATGCTTCTCTCTCTCTCTCTCTCTCTCTGTGTGTGTGTGTGTGTGTGTGTGTGTGATTGATCAAACTGCCTGAGTTATTTTGCGCCTCCATTGTTGCTCATCTGTGAAATATGGATTAAGTTACCTCCATGGTGGACCTAACAGGCTGATGAAAGATCAGAAGAGAGCTGGTGCACAAAAAGGCTTTATAAATTGTGAATTGCTTTTCTAACATATGGTGTTATGCTAATCCAATCCATTCAGAAAGAAGCAGAGCAGGGAGCAAGAAGTGACTCAGGAAGCACAAGACAGGAATGAGGGCTGAAGAGCTAGTCAGCAACCTAAAATAGAATCGTTTGCAGAGCCTGGGGCCAGACTGCAGGGCCAGGCCCGTCAGCAGCTGGCAGGCAAGAACTCCAGGCTGGCAGGGGCCCAGGCTACCTGCTCTCCGGGTGTGGCCTGTGGGGTCAGTGCCTACAGCCGGAGATGGCTGCCCACGGGCCAGCTCAGTGCCGGCCAACGGCCACTGGCCTCCAGGCAGGAAGTGGAGGGCAGGAATTCACAGTGAAATCACTGTGAATTCAAACAGCTCTCCCTCTCTAGATGTCCCCTTGCTGCCAAATGCTGCCCTGGCCTCTTGCCCATATTCCCTACCAGCGAAATTAGACTGCAAATGAAATCTACAAAGCACGTTGGCCCAGGAGAGCACAGGGCCTGCCCATGTCCTCCTGCTCCTGGAGGGAAGCTAGCCCCTGCCCATCCTGTCTGGCCGAGCTCCAGCCCTATCATTCTGAGGCAGGTAACAAACACCTGTATCCACAGGACTAAAGACGAAAGAACTACTGAGGGATTGGGGTCTGGATGCAAGCTGGCCTGCTTGGGCGTAACGAGGCAGGGATTTGATGTTTCACAAACAAACACTGCTCCAAGGCATTCCTGCTGCTTGCTCTGGCCAAGGAAAGCAAGGTAATAGCTCAAGGAACGGTGACCTCATCAGCAAAGCAGGCTCCCCGGTCTCTCACACAAACCCCACAGCCCCAAAGGACCCAGGAGACGGTTTGTCATGAAAAGTCCCAGAGTGGACTACCCTGTAGGGTGAGCAGGTGGCCAGTCTGGAAGTGGGCTGGGAGCAGGGAGGAAGCTTTTTTCCTGCTATCTGGAGAAACTACCATTTCAGGGCAGAGGGTGGAGGCTGGAGGTGGGAGTGGGGGCAGCATTTCCACCTCAGGGTCCTCCCTCCTGCCACAACATAAAGAAACCAAACGAAAGCCAAGGCTATTCGTCATTTCGGCTCTCGGCTCTCTCGGGGCCCTGGCCAGGATCTGAGCCATCAGCGAGCTGCTTCGGCGGCCTCTGGGGAGCCGGGTGCTGCTGAGACCATTCAGCCTGGTCCTGTTTCCCTTCTCCCGCCTGCTACTCTGCTCGCCCTCGGGATGTGGGGAGAGATTGGGGAAAGAAGTAGGAAGGGGAAAGGAGAGGGGATGCCTGGCTGCTCTGACTCTTTATTCTCTACTCCTCCAGCCTGAGGAGAGGAAGGGCCGAAAGCCACCCTGGCTTCAGAAGCGGGAGAAACTCACTTGCAGTTAATTGCCCAGGGCCTTGTGCCAGGCACTACCCAAAGCCCCAAGCTAACGAGACCTACCTTTCCCGGGCCTCCAGCACCGCGTGGTAGACTTCTTTACGTTAAGATAAACGCAGGTGTATTAATAGGAGCAAACACACCATGCTAAGTGCTAAAAGTGCCTGGGCTCCCGCAATATTCCAACAGTGCTATCGAGTTCTTTCCTTCACTCTCTCCGTTTACGGAGGCTGAGAGAGTTCACAGCGTGTCTGAGGCCACGGGGCTATGGGTGGCCGACCTGGACATACACCCCAGCAGTCTGACCCCAGAGCCCACCACAGGTAGAGGTCCAGTTTGTACAGTGCTCTCAGGGGCCTCCCTCGGGACAAATGCCATGTGCCCCAGCACATGGGGCTTCTCCACACAAATACACTTGCCTTGTGGCTTGCCTTGAAGGGGCAGCTGCCCAGAGGAGGCAAAATTCACTCAAATATTGCAGTTAAAGCCCAAGGTGTCTTTGGACATGTTGTAGCCAACCACAAGATAGGTTTTATATAAATGTATATATACATAATACATATACATATAATACATATAATTACATATACATATAATATAATATATAAATACATACAAATATAATATAAATACATGTAATACATATAATATATATGTATTACATATATAACATATATATTATTATATATCATATTATATAATAATATATTATATGTTATATAAAAATATAAATATAATATATAATATAATATACTATATTATATATAATATACATTATATATATTTGATATAAAGTATGTAACATATGTATATATGTATACATACATATAAGTATGTATATATGTAACATATATGTGTAATATATGTTACATATATGTATATAATATATACATATATGTAATAATATATAATGTATTATTTGATATAGAAAATAAAACCGGGGGCGCCTGGGTGGCCCAGTGGGTTAAGCCGCTGCCTTCAGCTCAGGTCATGATCTCAGGGTCCTGGGATCGAGTCCCGCATCGGGCTCTCTGCTCAGCAGGGAGCCTGCTTCCCTCTCTCTCTCTCTCTGCCTGCCTCTCTGTCTACTTGTGATCTCTCTCTGTCAAATAAATAGATAAAATATTTAAAAAAAAAAAGAAAAGAAAACCGTATTTGTATTCGTTCTTCCTCCTGCTCTTCCGTGCCTAAACAGCTCAGTCCTAAGGTAGTCTGGCCCAGCAGAGAAGCCTAGGCCTCCATGCAGGGTGAGAGGGCAGAGCCACATTGACCCAGAAGAAGGTTGGATCCTTTTGAGATAAAGGACACCACTGGGACAACTGGAGAAACTCGAGTGGGATAGGCAGTTAGATGGCAGTTGGGTATCCTTGTGAGCTTCCTGATTGGTTGGGTCTGTTGGGGTTTTCGAGGGGAATGTCTTTGTAGGGGGGCATATGATGCCAACAACTTACTCTTTTAAAAATTTTTCATTACTAGTTTTACCTTTTCATTTACTTTTTTTCCTTCCCCTAAGATAGCAGAAGAGAGGTTCTGTTTACACATGTTAGATTCAGCCACAAATGAAAACAGAATTAGTCTCGAAAGACACAGGTCCAGGGCCAAGGACCAGAATGGACTGTTTTGGTGTAAACAAGGTGAGTCTCTCAAAAGTAGATGCATGTTCCAGATCCATTGAGTCAAGTTCTAGAAAGTAGGCATGCAATCCAACAATTTGTACCAGTGTCTCTGTTCTCTGGCTTTCCTTATTTCTGCTGCGGCTTCCATGAGGGCACAAGCTAATGGTTTACTTGGAGTTTTGCCTCGTCTTTCTTCTGGTTCACTTCAGCCTACACATTTGCTCCTTCCTCCATTTGGCTCTCACAGTGCAGTGCAGAGGTTTCCAAGAAAATGGTGCTAAGGCCAAGAGATCCCCTTTTTATTTACTTTTAAAACAAATTAGTAATGCATATACATGCTCACATTGTGAAGAAACCTCAAGCAATACCAAAATTAGTCACTAAGAAATGACTAGGGCAGGGGCGCCTGGGTGGCTCTGTGGGTTAAAGCCTCTGCCTTCGGCTCAGGTCGTGATCCCGGGGTCCTGGGATCGAGCCCCGCATCAGGCTCTCTGCTTGTCAGGGAGCCTGCTTCCCCTCCTCTCTCTCTGCCTGCCTCTCTGCCTACTTGTGATCTCTGTCAAATAAATTTAAAAAAAAAAATTAAATTAAAAAAAAAAAGAGAGAGAGAGAGAAATGACTAGGGCATCCTTCCCTCCCTTTCAATATCAGTGCCTTTTTCAGAAGCTACCAGTATTATCAAGGTGGTATCTTCATAGAATACAAATATGTAAGGGAGAGAATAGATCTTCAAGTTGTCATTGCGAGAAAAAAAATTATAACTATTTGAGGTGATGGCCATTAACTAAGCTTATCATGCTGATCGTCTTCCAATGTATATATATATATATATATATATATATATATATATATATCACATCATTGTGTTACATGTCAGCTATATCCCAATAAAACTAAAAAAAAAGCCAAGAAAAAAGTTAGAATTCTTACTATAAAAAAAGAAAATGTTGTTGTTAAACTTCCATTATGTTAGTCATTGAAGTCAAAAAAGGTTAATAAAATATACTTTGCTTTTGAAAAAAAAACAAATATATAGGCAATTGATTTTATATGGTACAGAGGAAAGAGGTTATTTGCATTGTGCTTTCAATTTCTCTATAAGTTTGGGTCTGTTTCAAAATGTCTTAAAAATTCGCAAGAAAACACACACAAACCAAACATGAGCTTCAAAAGAAAATCTGCTCTCATGCTGGGGACCCCTAGGGCCTATCTCTGGGGTCTCCTGTCATTAGAAGCACTAGTGTAAGGAGTTTTGGGGAGTCTGGGCACACCCAGACCACACTGTCCAGAAATACCAGGTGCCCTGTGCTCCACAGGGAGGAGAGGGTTCCCTCCTCGTGGATATATGCTCCCTGGGTTGTTTCACCCCCTCCAGCCTCTACCGGGGAGTTCTAGCAGAAAAGGTAATATAAGCAGCAGTACTTTGGCCTTCAGGTTCTCACTGCCTAGACCCTGCACCCCTGCCTCCACCCACCATTCCCACAACAAACAGCTCCCACAGCCCTGGCCTGCAAGGGCTCATCACACTTTATTGATTGCAATAGACAATCAGTCTAAAGAAGAAATTGTCACTGTGCTCTGGGTTTCCTCTCCGAAGGCAAGGACTTCTCTGGAACTAGTTAATACCGATCGAGAAAAGGACAGGGAGGGAGGGAAGTAGGAGAATGTGCCAAGTGTAATGGTCGTGTCCTCAGCCTGGGACTGTCCTGGCTCCTGGGGTGTCACCCCTATACACTTGTGCACCAGGAAGATGGCACCTACCTGCTCCTCTGGGTTCAGGGCAAAGGGCATGGCTATTTCCCACATTTCTGGTTATCTTTTCTGTTGGATAGTCTTTCATTTTAAGGACCAAGGGAAGGGTAGAAACTCCCGTGTTCCTGACCAGAACCACAGTTAATTTTCAGAGGGAGGAAATGCTGTCTGATGTTCCAGCCTATTACTCAGCAGGTGAGCTGATTGCGAAAGACAGTGGTTGTGGTTCCCGAGTCCAGGGCAACGGCACAAACAGTGTGGGGGGGGTGTTCAGGTCAGTGCCCTGGGCTCCCTCACATAAACTTTCTGCATCATGCATGCTGGGAGCAGGCAGGGCAGAGAATAAAACAGGTAGGCTTCTTGATGTGAGAACACTTCCCCAGCCTCAGAACATTTCTGGGGCCCTTAATGCAGTGAATAAGAAACCATGGACCTAATTCCCACCCAAGTCAATTGCATAGGACCTCCAGAATGACTGCCCCTCCCTCACATGAAACTCGGATTTGTGACAGGGGTGTAAGAAGCATATTCTCCTCCACAATCTAATAAGGAGTTTGGAAATGCAATCTCTGCCTTCCTGTGAGACCAAAAAAAAAGCAAAAGTTATCATAAGGAAACACCAGATTCCTCAGGGCCTATATTGGAATTACTGGGCAAGCAAGAAGAAGACGTTAGGAAATACGAGCTAGCAGAAGTGAGCTCAGGGAATCGGATGTGAGAATGCGTGATGGCAGTCAGAAAGAGAAAAGACCAGGAGTTGAAAGCAGCTTAGAATCAGAAAGCAGGATGACTTCAGATAGGAGGAACTGACCATTCAGCAAATTGGGCTAGACATGGAGAATGCAAGTTGAGAAGACGGTCCTTGCTCTTGAGGACTGAAACAGTCTCATGGAAGACACTAACAAAAACCAATTTGAAAACGGTAAAGTTTTGCAGGCGAGGTAAACACGACACCAGGAGAGGTAGGCGCAAGGCAAGATTTATTAAAGGCGCTCTCTGGCAAAGTTTCAGGGCTTGGGAGAAGGGGAGCCAGGAAAGTCGCTGGGAGGAGGTGGGCACCCTCAGGCGAGGTTCTGGGACTCACAGAAAGAGAGAGGGAGAAAGAGAGAGAGTGAGTTGGGGAAGTCGCACTGGAAAGGAGTTGGCGGGGGTCTTTTATCAGGCCAAGGTAGGGCATGGGCTCACATCCATATTCGGTGATCGGAAGGTATGGGATGAGGGCTCCTGACATTCCTGTTTCCTGCATAGGTGTCAGGTTACCTATGGAGACATGACCTGGGCTTACACCCTTTTGGCAGGAGAGTCTAGGGTTAAGGAAGGGGGGAGGGGACTGGAAGATGGCGGCCCTGGTCATTTCTATTGTTCCTCCTGCATTTCCGGAACCGCTGACCCAACAAAAACCACATGATCCAAGTCACAGTTGAGGCATTTAGAGGCTAAGGGAAAATAAAGGAGTGAAGATCTGACAGGGGAAGTCAGGGACATTTAAGGTGGTTATTAAAAGGATGAGGATGAGTTTTTGCCAAGAAAGGGAAGGCGCTGAGTGCCTTCCAAAGGTAAGTCAGTTACAAAAACTTGAAGGAAAGGGCAAAGAAACCAGTTCCGGGAGACTTCTCTTACTGTGAGGGCAGGTAGCATTCGTGGGCAAAATGTCTGGACTCTTTGTCAAGGGATTTAGAAATAACATTACAGGTCAGCCTGAACTCAAAGGGATGGTGAGCAGGGGGAAAGAGGGAGAATGAGAATGGTCTTGATCATACTTTGCATACAATCTGAGGCTTTCACCTCAGATTACTTACCTATTAAATAGGGATAACAATATGTATGATAAGGATAGCCAATTATCTAACATGTTTTTGGGGAGAGTGTTCATTAAATGATAATTTTAAGTAAGAACCCAATAAATTCTTGTTTTTTTTAAAATTTAAATTCAATTAACATATAATGTATTATTAGTTTCAGAGGTCAAGCTCAGTGATTCATCAGTCTTATATAACACCCAGTGCTCATTACATTAGGTGCCCTCCTTAATGTCTATCACTCAGTTATCCCATCCCCCACCTCCCTCCCCTCCAGCAACCCTCAGTTTGTTTCCTATGATTAAGAGTCTCTTATGGCTTGTCTCCATCTCTGATTTCATCTTGTTTTATTTTTCCTTTCCTTCCCCTCTGATCCTCTGTTTTGTTTCTTAGATTCCACATGAATGAGATCACATAGTATTTGTTTTTCTCTGATTGACTTATTTCGTTTAGCATAATACCCTCTAGTTCCATCCATGTCATTGTAAATGGCAAGATTTCAGGTTTTTTGATGGCTGAGTAGTAGTCCAGTGCGTGTGTGTGTGTGTGTGTGTGTGTGTGCGTTGTGTAGTGTATCACATCTTCTTTATCCAGTCTCCTGTTGATGGATATCTGGGCTCTTTCCATAGTTTGGCTATTTGTGGACACCGGTGCTATAAACATTGGGTGCACGTGCCCCTTTGGATCTCTACATTTGTATCTTTGGCATAAATACCTAATAGTGCAATTGCTGGGTTGCACCAACTTGCATTCCCACCAGTCCTTTAAGAGGGTTCCCCTTTCTCCACATTCTCGCCAACATCTGTCATTTCCTCACTTGTTAATTTTAGCCATTCTGACTGGTGTGCGGTGTTATCTCATTGTGGTGTGGATTTGAATTTTCCTGATGCTGAGTGATGTGGAACATTTCTTTCATGTGTCTGTTGACCATTTATATGTCTTCTTTGGAGAAATGTCTGTTCATGTCTTCTGCCCATTTCTTGATTGGATTATTTGTTCTTTGGGTGTTAAGTTTGATTAAGTTCCTTATAGATTTTGGGTACTAGGCCTTTATCTGATAAGGCATTTGCAAATATCCTCTCCCATTCTGTCAATTGTCTTTGCTTTTGTTGATTGTTTCCTTTGCTGTGAAAAAGCTTTTTATTTTGATGAAGTCCCAATCATTCATTTTTTACGTTTGTTTCCCTTGCCTTTGGAGAAGTGCTAGCAAGAAGTTGCTGCAGCCAAGGTCAAAGAGATTTCCACCTATGTTCTCCTCCAGAATTTTGTTGGATTCCTGCCTCACATTGAGATCCTTCATCCATTTTGAGTCTATTTTTGTGTATGGTCTAAGGATATGGTTCGGTTTCAGTCTTTCGCATGTGGCTGTCCAATTTTTCCAAAACCATTTGTTGAAGAGACTGTTTTTTTTTTTTTCCCCCCCATTGGACGTTCTTTCCTGCCTTGTCAAAGACTAGTTGACCACAGAGTTGAGGGGCCATTTGTGAGGGCTTTCTATTCTGTTCCATTGATCTATGTGTCTGTTTTTGTGCCAGTACCATACTATCTTGATGACAGCTTTGTAATAGAGCTTGAAGTCTGGAATTCTGATGCCTCCAACTTTGGTTTTCTTTTTCAACATTTCTCTGGCTATTTGGGATCTTTTTTGGTTCTATATAAATTTTAGGATTATTTGTTCCATTTATTTGAAAAAAAAAATGATGGTATTTTGATAGGGATTGTGTTAAATGTGTAGAGTGCTTTTGGTAGCATAGACGTTTTCACAATATCTGTTCTTCCAATCCATGAGCATGGAACTTTTTTCCATTTCTTTGTGTCTTCCTCCATTTCTTTCATGAGTACTTTATAGTTTTCTGAGTACAGATTCTTTGCCTCTGGTTATGTTTATTCCTAGGTATCTTATGGCTTTGGGTGCAATTATAAATTGGATCAACTCCTTAATTTCTCTTTCTTCTGTCTTGCTGTTGGTGTATAGAAATGCAACTAATTTCTGTGTATTGATTTTATATCCTGCCATGTTCCTGAATTCCTGTATAAGTCCTAGCAATTTTGGGGTGGAGTCTTTTGGGTTTTCCACATAGAGTATCATGTTATCTGCAAAGAGTGAGAGTTTGACTTCTTCTTTGACGATTCAGATGCCTTTAATTTATTTCTGTTGTCTGATTGCTGAGGCTAGGAGGACATCCCTGTCATGTTCCTGACCTTATGGGAAAAGCTCTCAATTTTTCCCCATTGAGAATGATATTTCCTGTGGGCTTTTCATATATGGCTTTTATGATATTGAAGTATGTACCCACTACCCCCACACTGTGAAGAGTTTAATCAAGAATGGATGCTGTTTGGGGCACCTAGGTGGCTCAGTCAGCTAAGTGTCTGCCTTTGGCTTACGTCATGATCCCAGGATCCTGGGATTGAGTCCTATGTCAGACTCCCTCTCATCAGGGAGGATACTTCTTCCCCTGCCCCTCCACCTCCCCCTGCTTGTGCTCTCTCTCTCTCTCCCAAATAAATAAATAAATAAATATTTTTTTTTTTTTTTAAGAAAGAAAGGATGTTATACTTTGTCAAATGCTTTTTCTGCATCTATTGAGAGGTCATATGGTCTTGCTCTTTCTTCTATTAATGTAGTGTATCACATTGACTGGTTTGTGGAGGTTGAATCACCCTTGTAGCCCAGGAATAAATCCCACTTGGTCACGGTGAATAATCTTTTTAATGTACTGTCGAATCCTATTGGCTATTATCTTGTGAGAATTTTTGCATCTATTTTCATTGGATATTGGTCTGTAATTCTTTTTGGTGGGGTCTTTGGTTTGGGGATCAAGGTAATGTTGACCTCATAGAAAGAGTTTGGAAGTTTTCCTTTCATTTCTATTTTGTTAAATAGTTTCAGAAGAATAGGTATTAGGTCTTCTTTAAATGTTTGGTAGAATTCCCCTGAGCACCCATCCAGCCCTAGACTCTAGTTTCTTGGGAGATTTTTGATTACTGCTTCAGTTTCCTTGCTGGTTATGGATCTGTTCAGGTTTTCTGTTTCTTTTTATTTCCATTTTGGTAGTTTGTATGTCTCTAGGAATGCATTCATTTCTTCTGGATTACCTAATTTGTTGGCATATAGCTGCTCATAATATGTTCTTATAATTGTTTGTATTTCTTTGGTGTTGGTTGTGATCTCTCTTCCTTCATTCATGATTTTATTTATTTGGGTCCTTTCTGGTTTTTTTTTTATAAGTCTGGCTGAGGCCTTACTGATCTTATTAATTCTTTCAAAGAACCACCTCCTAGTTTCCTTGATCTGTTCTATTGTTCTTTTTTTTCTATTTCATTTATTTTTGCTCTAAACTTTATTCTCTTCTCAGGCTGGGTTTAGGCTTTCTTTGCTCTTCTTTCTCCGGCTCCTTTAGGTGTAAGGTTAGGTTGTATATTTGAGACCTTTCTTGTTTTTTTGAGAAAGGCTTGTACTGCTATATACTTCCTTCTTAGGACCCCCTTGTCCTAAGAGGCATCCCAAAGATTTTGAACAGTTGTGTTTCCATTTTCATTTATTTCCATGAGTTTTTAAAATTTTTCTTTAATTTCTTGGTTGACCTGACCATTCTTTGGTAGGATGCTCTTTAGCCTCCATGTACTTGAGTTCTTTCCAAGTTTCTTCTTGTAATTGAGTTCCAGTTTCAAAGCATTGTGGTCTGAAAATATGCAGGGAATGATCCCAATCTTTTGGTACCATTTGAGACCCGATCTGTGACCCAGGATGTGATCTATTCTGGAAAATGTTCCATGAGCACTTGAGAAGAATGTGTATTCTTCTGCTGCTTTAGGATGGAATGCTCTGAATATGTCTGTGAAGTCCATCTAGTCCAGCATTCAGAGCCCTTGTTTCCTTGTTGATCTTCTGATTAGATGATCTGTCCATTGCAGTGAGTGGGGTGTTAAAGTCTCCTTCTATTTTCAATGTGTTTCTTTAATTTTGTTATTGATTGGTTTGTATAATTAGCTACCATGTTAGGGGGATAAATATTCTACAATTTTTAGATCTCCTTGTTGGATAGACCCTTTAATTATGACATAGATCCTTCTTTTATTACTGTCTTGGTTTAAAAATCTAATTTGTCTGATATAAGGATGCTACCCCAGCTTTCTTTTGATTTCCATTAGCATGATAAATGGTTTCTACCCATTTACTTTCAATCTAGAGCTGTCTTTAGACCTAAAACGAGGCTCTTGCAGACAGTATATCAATTGGTTACTTTTTTATTCAATCTGATATCCTGTGTCTTCTGACTGGGGCATGTAGCCCATTTACATTCAGAATAACTATTGAAAGATATGGATTTAGTGTCACTGTATTACCTGTAAAGTCACCATTTCTGTATATTGTCTCTGTTCCTTTCTGGTCTGTGTTACTTTGGGACTCTCTCTTTACTTAAGGAATTTCCTGAATAGAGGGGTGGGTATCTGGAAGGTTTGGTGCTTGAAGCTGCAGTGATGGAGGCCCTTGCCCAGAGCATGGCACTCTATGACACTCTGGCCCAGGGAAAAAAATGTGACCCCATGGCTAGTTGTGCCTCTTAGTGGAAGGAACTCTGGGCAGAGGACATGGAGCCAAATTTCAGGAGAATACTTGTACGGGCTGGGCTGTGTCCCCACCAAAAAGTCACATATTGAAGTCCCAACTCCCAGTACCTCAGAATGTGACCTATTTGGAGATAGGGTCTTTATAGAGGTAATCAATTTAAATGAGGTCATTAGGGTGGGCCCTACTTCAATACAGCATGTCCTTGTAAGAAGGGGAATTTGGACACGGTTGTAGAGAAGATGGTGTGAAGCAATGTAGAATGAAGACCATTATCTATAAGCCAAAGAGAGAGGCCCGGAACAGAGCCTTCCTTCTCATCCCTCAGAAGGAATCAACCTTACTGATACTTTCATTTCAGATTTCTAGTCTCCAGAACTGTGGAACCATCAGTTTTTGTTGTTGAAGCCACCCAGCCTATGGCACTTTGTTATGGCAGCCTGAGCAACTAACACAGATGCCCACCCTACTGTGGTCCACTGTGGTCCCCTTCAAGCAGTGTTTCTAAAATTTGATAATGTGTAGACTTTTTTTTTAAGGAAGGGGGGCCATCCTCCACACCTATCCCATGACAATTTAAATCATTTTTCAATTATTTTTATAATAGTATAATTAGTTATAAACATAAAAGCAAGCATAAATTTATATTTTTGCTCTTGTAGGATTATGAAATCAAAACTGAATGTTCTCTGTATTAAAATGATCAGTTGAGAAGATATTTGCAAATGGCATATCTGATAAAGGGTTAATATCCAAAATTTATAAAGAACTTATCAAAATCAACACCCAAAAAAACAAAAAATCCAGTTAAGAAGTGGGAAGAAGACATGAATGGATACTTTTCCAAAGAAGACATCCAGATGACTAACAGACACATGAAGAGATGCTCAACATCACTCATCATCAGGGAAATACAAATCAAAACCATGATGAGATACCACCTCACACCTGTCAAAGTGGCTAAAATTAACAACACAAGAAACGTTGTGGCGAGGATGCAGAGAAAGGGGAATACTCTTGCACTGTTTGTCAGAATGCAAACTGGTACAGCCACTACAGACAACAGCATGAAGGTTCCTCAAAAAGTTAAAAATAGAACTATCCTATGATTGGGCAATTGCATGACTAGGTATTTACACAAAGGATACAAAAATATAGATTTGAAGGGGTACATGCACCCCAATGTTTACAGCAGCATTATCAACAATAGCCAAATTATGGAGAGTACCCAAATATCCATCAACTGATGAATGGATAAAGAAAATGTGATACACACCTACACACACACATATACATACAGTGGAATATTACTTAGCCATCAAAAATGAAACCTTGCCCTTTGCAACAACATGGATAAGTTAGAGTATATTATGCTAAGTGAAATAAGTCAATTAGAGAAAGGCAAATACCATATGATCTCACTCATATGTGGAATTTAAGAAAGAAAACAGATGAACACATGGGAAGGGGAAAAGAATAAGAGATGGAAACAAACCATAAGAAACTCTTAATGATAGAGAATAAACTGAGGGTTGATGGAGTAAGGTTGGTAGGGGATGGTCTTAAAGGGTGATGGGGTATTAATGAGGGCAGCTGTTGTGGTGAGCACTGGGTATTGTGTGTAAGTGATGAATCACTGACTCCTACTTCAGAAACCAATACTGCATTGTATGTTTACTATCTAAAATTTCAATTAAAACAAGATTATCCATTGAAATAAAATCACAGAATTTAAAAATTCTTGTGGCAATGTTGGTGGCTGTACTTTGAGGAAAACTACCCTAAAGAATTTATATGCTGGAGAGATAGTGTCACCATAGAGCAATGCCAGTGGATGGTCATCTGTGAAAAGTCCCAGGAACCATAGAATCAGATGGACACCTGGATTGTGCATTAACACTGCTGTGTCTCTAAAGAAACAACTTCTTCATTCCCCTGTAGAGAATCTTCTAGATGTTAAAAAATTGATAGCTTCCCACAGCTCAGGGCCTGTAGTCAAATGTTGAAACTCTGAGCAAGTAGGAGGCTGTAGAGGAGATATTTGGGATGGAGATAGGCAGTCTCCCCATGTATGCCTGTCGGCCTCCATATTCACTGCATCTATTCTGTAGCAGACTCACAGGCTTGGCTTATCAGAAATAAATAAGTAAACAGACAAATAATTTTTAAAGTACCCCATGTATTATAGGCTTAATTGTGTTCCCCAAAATTCACATGTTGAACTTCCAACCCCTAGAACCTCAGAATGTAGCCATATTTAGAGATGGGGTCTTTACATAGGTGATTAAAGGTTAAATGAGGTCATAGGGCCAGGACCCTCATCCAATAGGACTTACAAGAAGACAGACACCGGGGCTGCAAGGCACAGAGGAAAGGCCATGTGAGGACATAATTGGAAGGCAGCCATCTGCAAGTAAAGGAAAGAGACCTTAGGAGAAACCAAACCTGTAGGCAACTTGATGTCAAACTTCTAGCCTCCAGAACTGTGAGAAAACAAATTTCTGCTGTTTCAACCACCCACTCGGTGGTGTTTTGTTACACCATCCCTAGAAAATTAACACCCCCTACACGGATGATCTCTCTCCAAGCCAATATCCCCCAGCACACTATTTGTTCATGACATGGGTGGGTATCCAACCACCCTGCAGAGAATTGTGCTGGCTGCTTTGGGAGTTGCTGAAATCAGAGCTGGATGTTTGTTGAAATGTCTTATCTCCCCTACCAAACTAAATCCTGAGAGGCCAGGACTCTGTCTCACTCTGCTGTGAACAATAGCACACAGGAGTCTCTCAACCAGTATTTGCTGGATATATGAATGAAAAAATAGAAACAGGATGTGATCTAACTTTATGTTTAGAAATAGATTAAAAATATACACCAAATCATTCATAGAGATGACCTTTGAATATGGAATTATGGATGATTTAATAATTTAACTTTTGTTACTTTTACATCAGTGTTTTCTTTACCTCCCACAATAAATTTGTACTATTATAGTAAGATAAAAGAAGGGATATTTTACTTTGCTTTGCTTGTTGTGTTTGAGTATCTAGAGCTGTTGTTCACAGAGATACCGACAACAGAATTTAAGCTCATTCCCTTGTTGATGGTGCCTTGAGGAAAAGAGGGACCTTGTGGAAGACCTGAGCCACAGGGACTTCTCTCTTTGCCTCCCTGAGACCAGGGGCTTTCACTTAGAATAAAACCCCAAGATCATCTGCCAGTCCCAAGACATGCAGTGTGAAGAGAATGTCCAATATCCAATATAGGCTGTGAGGGAATAGTGAATTTGACACCAAGACCTGGGTATTGCCTGCTTTGGAGGCCACAGACAAGCTTTCTAGACATTCATGTTGGGTGGTCCAGGGAGATGAGGCCTGTGTCCATTAATGAAGCTTCATAAGCACTTGGCCATCCTGCCTCCTAAGAAACATGGTAAAGGTTTACAAAGACTACAGCTCACTCTTGGGCAAATTCAGCATCTATTGTGTAACATAAATGGTCCAGAACCCTGCAGCCAGAATAATCTACTTTATCCAACAAGAAGCTCTCAAATCCCCACTGCCAGAAGCCACCCATAAGGTCAATCATTACCTACAGAAGGATCCAAGGGAAACAGCTTGTTACTCCATTAGCACAGCAGAAAGAGAGTCCCAGGGCATTGAGATGAAGGTATTCCATGTTGTGATATAAGGAAGAAATTGAGCAGTATCTATCACAGTTTTTCTCAAACATGCGCAATGCACAGACCCCTTTTAAAGGGAAAAGAAGGTTACCTGTACCCCCAGTACTGACTCAATTTATTATTATTCTAAGGCAACTTAAATATGTACAAACATACAATTAGGTAGGAGAACAAGCTTAAAATATGGAAATGTATGTTGAATGTGGAAAGCATAAAAACAAATCAAATCAAAATTGCTCCATCCCTTGAATGTGACCAGTTGAACTGTTTTGCTGAAACTAATTCACTGAACCCCACAGGAATGCAGGGCTGACCACAGCAGCACAGTTATCCCGCTGGAGAAACGTGAGCAAACAGTGCTCTGACCACCTTCTACCTGAAACACCACAAAGCCTCCATTGTACCAGCAGCTACCGGCCAATCTGGCCTTCTCTTGGCTCCAGCACATCCTTTACAGATTCCACCTCCCCCCATTCCTTTTCTAGGAGATGATTAAAGATATTCTTACCTACTTGACACTGATGCCATTTTAAGCATCACTGACAAAATGCTGACACTGAGAAGGGATGCTCATAAATTCATTAACAAGACAATAACCCAGCTCGCCAAGGAGATGTTAGATTATCACATATGAAAGCACATATTCTTAAATTCTCATTGATAATTCTGCTGGATCTCCAGTTTGAGAAACTTTTATTCCTTTTATTCAGCACTACTATCCAGAGAAAATAAACTCAGGGGGAGAACAAAGTTGGAGAACCCTTTAAAAAGAAAGCAGCAAAAGACTATGATTGGATGCCTCAAAAAAGTTCAAAAAAGAGCACAAAGAATTGAAATAAGTTGGGGGACATAAGCGGAGAGGAAAAACAAACAAACAAAAGTTACCTGGTTTGATTATTGAAGATGATGACGGTTTGGGGTTTGGTTTTGGCTATGACTAGCCCTGGATTTATCCTAACCATCTTATTATAAAGTAGTAGTTAGAACATGTGGTTGAATCAGACACCCCTGAGACAGATTTCCATCCCATAATTTCCCATAATCACAAGAACAGGCTTGGCTTTTCTAAATCTCAGCTTCTCTCTCTACAAATAGGAATGATAATTTTACCTTCCTCAAGGGATTGTTTTGAGGATTCAATTAAATAATCTATGTTTAAAAAAATCACTAATACATTGCATGGCACATAGCAAGTACTCAAATTAGTAACAACTTTTCACATCAGATTTATTTAGCCACATTAACCATAAAACTAAGCAAAGGACTTTAGAATACCTAAACTTAATAGTGGATAGGCATGTATTTAATCTTATATTTTAAAGCATTTTTCTTAATAAATACATATTCACAAAATAAAATTTTATAAAACATGTTGAAATTATTTATAATTATTGATTATAAATCAATTACTTATTATCAACAAATAATTACTATCAAACATTATCCAAAAGATCTTTCAAAATTTGTAGCATTTTCCAATGATTGGCTTCTCACAGATCAATTCACTGAACCAGGCCTCCTTAAAACCGCATTTTAAAATTGTGTGAAATTTTATCTTAAAATTACTTCACTTTGTTAAATACACTTTAAATATTCAGCAGGAGGGAAAATAAAATTTGCTTTACATGTTTTGAAGAATTGGGTAATTGCTGGATTACTTAAGCAAATGATTTGTATAAAACAACTCTTACAGAAAACAGAGATGCCAAAATTAGTAGAAACATGATTTCCAAGGAAATAATTTTTGGCTGGGGAAAAAAAAAAAAAAGTCATTGGAACGAAGTCAAGAGATAGGCTCCTGTGTTTGTTCTCTGTGTGTGTGTGTTTTCTCTCCTCCAGAAAAAAGGAAATATGAAGTAGTACTACATCTAGGAAGAGAATTTAAGGGCTTCCTTGAGATGAGCAGATAAATTTTATCAAGGGTAGCATTAGGGGGTTGGAGGAAGAGAAACCCCATGTGCAGTAATGAAGCAGGAAGACCACCAATGATTCTCAAGGAAAGCAACACAAAGGTTAAGATCCATGTGACTTGCAGAGAGCTCACAGGCAGGCAATGGCCCAGGACTTATAGGCAACGAGAAAAACCATAGCTAGCTAACAATCTGATTTATCTCCCAAACTTACACACTTTTGGAAGTAAATGGGAACACAAAAATAAATTAAAATTATATAAACTTCAAAATATCCATTTTAATGGATAAATTGAATATATTATAAGAGTGGACCTATATACTAATTGTACTCCAAAGTAAAATTCTTTGTTTGAAAGTAGTCAATTACCATATATATTCAAGCAAAATAAGAACAAAAATTTATTCATATGGATTGTCTGACAATTAAAAATAAAGTCATTCTTGGTACATATTTATGTAGTTTAATCAGTTCCTTACTCATATCTTACTTATTGAAATATTTTGAAAAGTATAGTTTTTATTACAGTCATAAGTTTTCATTATTTTATGAAATTCCACAATTTTCTGCAAAGTTGTATGCTATGATTAATAAATTTTAAATGGTATACATCTTCAATTGATTCCTCTATGGGCATCAAAATTTTTAGTTGGGAAAATACTCTGTACAGGTTCCAACATACCTAGTAAACTGAGAACAAATTCTGCCAAATATAGAGATTCATAGTTCTAATTTTTTCTACATTGAAATGTATAGATAATTCAGACCAAATATTTTTGTGGATATTATCATTTTTCCTAAGGTCAAAGTACATTTCTTTAACAAATATTTTTATAAATGTTACAAAATTATCAGCCTTCTAGTTGTCATTCCATTCCCACTTCAGAATCTAAATTAATTCAATTAAAAGTAGGGGTTTTGTCAAAAGACACCACAAGTCAAAATCCTCCAAAGCACAAGTACAATTATAGATTTTTTTTTTTCATTAAAACTTTTATAACACTTTAGCCCTCCATGTTTAACTGTTCAATTTCTCCTTTGCTTTTTAAGGGTAAATTTCACTATCTTCCTGTTTGCAACTTTGTTTTCAATAGCTGCAATTTGTTAAAAGATTCCAATACTAAAGTTCTTTGGTCTTGCATTGACTACCTCCATTAAACATTTAAAACTGATTTTCATCTAAATGCAGTCAAAGAACTTGTTTCCCAAAAAACATTTCCTCTGCTACTAGCTGAAGCCACCACATTAATATCAACGGTTTCACATTTTGAATATATGTAAGAAAACTTGGAATTAAAAGTGAGTGAAATTCATCTAGAAGAAATGGCATTTGATCTAATGAAAAGTCATGCTTCACTGAGTAATACATAAAATATCTTCTGTAGCTGTACCACCTTTCTGCCCAGTCTTACTAAAATTAAAACAAATTGTTGGGGCAACTGGGTGGCTCAGTCTGTTGGGCTTCCCCTCCTGGGGTCATGGGATCAAAGCATGGGTGGGGCTCCATGCTGGGGAGTGGGGGAGTCTGTTCTACTCCCCCTTTCCATCTGTCTCTCCTCCCCACCACTTGCACACTCTCTCTAAAATAAATAAATAAATCTTTTAAAAAATTAGAACAAACTTTGGAAGTAGATGCTGATGTATCCTCAGGAGACATGTGTCTTCTGGTTTCTCTGTGGCCACTATGACCCTCTATTGTGGACAATAAATGCTGACAAACACTTTGTTCAAGTTACAAGTTCATTATCAATTATCTTGAGACACAGAAATCTATCTAATTTTTCATTAAACATGGACTTTTTTTTCTTTTTTATTTAATTTTTTAAAAAATTTTTATAAATATGTAATGTATTATTAGCCCCAGGGGTACTAAACATGGACTTTTAATTTTCTTAGCTGATTATTGGCAGAAAGATTTACTGCAAAAGCAAAAAAAAAACAAAAACAAAAACAAAAAATACCCACCAAGTGTTATTAGTTTCCCAATGCTGCTGTAACAAATTACCACAAACTTAGTGACTTAATAATAATGCCAGTTTATTATCTTGTAGTTCTGGTGGTCAGAAGCCCTAAATCAGTCTTACTGGGTCAAAGTCAAAATGTTGGTTGAACTGGTTCCTTCTGTCCAATTAAAATATGGGCAGAAGACACGAACAGACATTTCCCCAAAGAAGACAACCAGATGGCCAATAGATACATGAAAAGATGCTCAGCCTCATTCATCATCAGGGAAATGCATATCAAAACCACAATGAGGTATCACCTCACACCAGTCAGAAGGGCTAAAATAAAAAACACAAGAAACAACAAGTGTTGGCAAAGATGTGGAGAAAAAGGAACCCTCATGCACTGTTGGTGGGAATGCAAACTTGTGCAGCCACAGTGGAAAACAGTATGGAATTTCCTCAAAAAATTAAAAAGAGAACTACCATATGATCCAGTAATTCTACTACTGGATATTTACCCAAAAACTATGAACTAATTAAAAAAGACAGAAACACCCCTATGTTTATAGCAGCATTATCTACAGTAGTCAAATTATGGAAACAGCCCAAGTATCCATCAACAGATGAATGGATTAAGAAAATGTGATTATATATATACAATGGAATATTACTGAGCCATGAAAAAGAATGAGATCTTCCCATTTACAACAACACAGATGAATCTAGAGAATACAAAACTAAGTGAAATAAGATAAGACAGCCTATGATTTCACTCATATGTGGAATTTAAGAAACAAAACAAATAAAGGAAGAAAGAGAGAAACCAAAAAACAGACTTAATTACAAAAAACAAACTGATGGTTACCAGAGGGGAGGTGGGAATTAAAGAGGGCACTTAATATAATGAGCACTGCATAATGTATACAATTGTTGAATCACCATATCATACACCTGAAGCTATATAATACTGTATGTTAACCATACTGGAATTAAAATTTTTTAAAAACATTTTTAAAATTGGTCCTTTCTGGAGGGGAGAATCATTTTCCTTACATTTTTCTATGTCTTGAATTGCTTGGCTCGTGATCCCTTCCTCACATCGCTCCAATCTCTTGTTTTGGTAACATCAGCTACTGACTCAGAGCTCCCACCTCCCTCGTAGAAGGATCTTTGAGTACATCAGGCCCACCTGGATGATACAGACTAATCTTCCCATCTCAAGAACTTTATTCAGTCACAGCTTCAACACTCCTTTTGACCTGTGGGGTAGTACAGTCACAGGTTCCAGCGTTTACCACATCTTCAGAAGAAGGAGGGTGTTACTCCACCTACCACACAAAGCGATGTAAAAACTAAATGTAGTTTTACACAGCACGATGAATGTCACAGCAATGCCCTGTGAGCTTTCAGATACTCTTCATAAGCTCTGAGTACTTCTCAGCCCCTATTTCCTAATATCTCAAGTCCACTTATATTAGCCTATATTTTCCCACATCTCACACTGGCCACATTGACTATCAGCCTGGCACTTAGATCCTGTGGCATCCCACAGGCCAAAACGTGGGTCCCAGCACAATTGATTGGAACACCAGGTCACCAACAGTGATCAGCTGCTGTTATGGCACCAACTACCACCACCTGGGAGGAGAGGGCATTCGTGCTCCCCAGTGGCGGCCGACCAAGAACACTTTATCCGCAAACATCCTGCCCGCTCTCCTTGAAAAGAAGCCAATGGTCATGCTGCATCTGGAAAACTTCAAGAAAAGCAACTGGTGTGCCTCATGGTGTTTCAGATTTAGCCCTGCATTGAAGGAAGAACTGCAGTGCTGCACTGTGTCTCGAGTCCTGCTGGCAAAACCAGGAGCCAGCAGTGGAGACTACCAAACCCACCACTGCTTATCTCAGAACTGGCCATATTATTACCTCCTTTTTAAAAAGGAAAATTTGGGACGAATACTAATCCAGACAGGATGCTAGAATAAGAGGTATCATAAAGACTGTTCCAAGCCAATCTGGACCTCTGGTTTTACTCTAATAAGTGAAAGAAAAGTTAACAGTTCCTTTAAATTAGAAAGAAAAAGCAAGCCAAGCATTACCTAAGCAGCTGCTGATAATTAATCATCGAGGTTAATGATAATGGAATTTAACCTGTATTTACTTACTCTAGATTATGTATCTCTTTCTTTATAAGAATAAATTCATGGGACATCTGGGTGGATCAATCAGGTAAGCATCTGACTCTTGATTTTGGCTCAGTTCATGATCTCGGGGTCGGGAATTGGAGCCTCAAGTCAGGCTCTGCACTGGGCATGGAGCCTGCTTAAGATTCTCTCTCTCCCCCTCCCTCTGCCCCTCTACCCACCCCCCATTGCTTGCACTCTGTCTCTACAAAAAAAAAAAAAAAAAAAAAAAAGAATAAATTCATAATAGCTTATTTTACAAAGTATATATATATTTTCAAGGAAAATGTTAAGAGAACGGATCATAGGGTGATCTATGAATTCTCATTGCTCACGAACCAATCAAACCTAAGCAGGGCAACACCCACCGGCAATTATCCTAATTGCAGTAACTACACCGAAAACCAGCCTGGAGATTCAAAAGCTTGTAAGTATTCACAAATACTGACTCCCCTCGGGCCAAAACCAACCCTGACTATTTATATTCCACACCTGCTTCTGCACAGAACACTCGTGATCACACATTCCCTTTCTCCAGGCTCCGCCTTGTAGGCATCTTTGGCCAATTTCCCCTGGGTTCTCCTCATCTCCTTATGTCCCCGGTTTTCTGGCTAGTTTCTCCTGCCCCCATGCTCTAACTGTAGGTGTCCCCCCAAACTGAGGCCTCAGCCTTTGTTCCTCCTGCTTGACAGTTACCCTCTTGGAGCATTAACCTACAATCCCTGTAACTGAAGGTCCATCTCCTCTCTTGATACCCACCCAAACTCCAGGCCCCGAAATTCTTATACCTTAAGTCCACTCCAGACCTCACCTATTTTCTTTCTGTGAATTTTAATGCGACCAGAAATAGATATATGCTATGTTCTTCTCTACACGTTTCATGTAAGTAGATTTGCTCCTTCCCAATCTGAGTACAAGCTCTTCGAGTAGAGGTAAGGTCTTTCACACATTCATTCAACAAACGTTAACTGAGAGCCGACTATATGCAAATACTGTTTTAGATACATAAACAGACAAAACAAAGATCCCTGGCTTCATGAAGCTAAAATTTTAGTGGGCTAGGGTGAGGAGATACAGGGGGCAAGGAGAGACAATGAACAATCAACTAATAACCAAGTAAATTGTATATAGCATATGAGTAGGTAATAAATGCTCAACATCTTTATGTGGCTTATAACTATTGTATTGGACAGTGTAGGTCTAATGCCTTAATTACCTGGATTTCATTCAATTTCATTGGGGAAAAAATGTCAGAAACAAACCAAGCTGTGATATTAGCATTCATTTTCTCAAATGCAAAGCAGCCCACTGCATCTACAAATACCACAATGCAGGTGGTGGAAATAAACTGGGATCGTTGGCTTGTCTGTTTCTTCTGTTCTAGAAAAAGCCAACAACAGAGTGACTACTTTGGCAAATTCAGGTGCTCAGGCAGCTCCACTGGGTGCTCTAGGCTCACAACCTCAGTGTTCAGGCACCAGATGACCCCTTTCCTCGCTATGAAAAAATTGAAGAAAACAAATTGTCCCACAGGCCCTGAAGGGCAATTACAAAGGAGAGGTTCCAAAAATATTTGGGAGATGACATCACCAGAATCAACAACTGCTTGCCAAGGTTCTGAAGAGAACAAGCCTCATTAGAATGTCTAGCTTTCATAGCTCGCCATATCACCTTGTGGTCAGAGGCGGAAGCACACGGTTTGCATGCAGATTTGTGAGGCAGCTGTTTCGACAGGACAACTGTTTGACAAAGCTGCATCAAAACCATCCCATCCCCAAACACAGTGTGCACCCCTGACACTTGCCCTGTCCCTGTCACCACCATTTATGGAGGATTTTTGTTTATGCTATTGCTTTCTGATATGTATTAGTCTTATAATTTATTTCTTCTTAATGAAAAATTATATATAACATGCAGCATTTGTATAAAAAGGTGTAAGCAATTACATTTTTTTAAAAGATTTTATTTATTTGTCAGAGAGAGAGAGCACAAGCAGGGGGAGCTGCAGGCAGGGGGAGAAGCAGGCTCCCTGCTAAGCAAGGAACCCAAAGCAGGACTCAATTCCAGGACCTTGAAATCACGACCCAAGCCGAAGGCAGACATCTAACCGACTGACCACCTGGGCATCCCAGTAATTACCTTTGTATGTGCTTATACGTGGACACTGTATCTCTGGAAGGATCTTTTTTAAAGGCACAATGATCCCACCTCTGGGGTAGGATGTAGGGCCCTGGGGATCAAGCACCAGGAGAACCTCACTCCTCACAAGATATCCTTTTGAACTCTGAATTCTTTAAGCATATGCATCTTTTACTTAATCTTTAAAAACCTTTTTCTGAATTTATTTTTTAGCAGTTCTGGTTTCACAGAAAAACATAGGCAGAAAGTACAGAGAATTTACACATACTCCCTCAACCCTTCACTCTCTATTATTAATACCTTGCACTGGTATGGCACATTCCTTACAACTGACAAGCCAATATTTATAAATTATTAAAGTCTACAGTTTACATTAGGGTTCACTCAATATTGTACATTTGGGTACTATAGGTCCAGCACCTGTTCTCACAAATGGGTACTCTCAGGTTGTCCTACCAGCAATCTCACTTTCTATATGAGGAAGCGACGGCTCAGAGAGGTTCAGTAACTTGCCCAAGGTCACACAGTCCCTAAGCAGTTTATGTCTGCCTCCATCCTAGATTGGCCCATTATCCCACAGCTGTAGTGTATCTGAAGCACTAGACCAGCCAGCATGAAATCGCTTATCTTTAAATTTAATAGGAAAAGAAAAAAAATCTCTTGAAAATGTTTTCAAACGGTGGCTCCATGAACATGAGCCACAATAACTCCTTTTGAGAGGGGAAATAATTTGGGCACTTGAGGTTAAGAAATATTGCCCCACCCTCAATGTCATGGCTACCAAGTCAGTGAGCTCCCTACTCCCTGTGCCCTCCACTTGAGTCACACAAGTATACCAGGGATGGGAAAGGGGAAATTCCACTTGATACCGGAAGTCCTATTTCAGGAATGAGTGACTCAGATACCACTGACAGACTCCCTACCCAACCAATCAGCCTTGTTAAGGAGGCACATGCTTTGAGGATATGCTTAATGGGACATGGGCTTCTAGAGCCCCAATTTTTAGCATACAGCCCCAAATCTGCAGACAAAATGTTCATAAAGCTTTCAGTGATTTAGTTTCCCTGTTGACTTCCTTTCTTCAAAAACCATGAGTTGAGGGCCCACTGGCTACACCAAGGAGAAGGCAGGTGGGACAGACCCAGAGCTAGGTCAGTAACGCAATATACATAGAAACCGATGAAGAACAAAGAGAAGGGGGGCGGGGCAGGGCGAGGAGGACTTACTAGTATTTTCTGGGACTTCTGTCTTCAGGGAGATTTTTTTTTTTTAATTTTTTTAATTTATTTTTATTTTTTATAAACATATAATATATTTTTATCCCCAGGGGTACAGGTTTGTGAATCGCCAGGTTTACACACTTCACAGCACTCACCATAGCACTTCAGGGAGATTTCTTTTGATGTATACCACGGCTACAATAACACACAATCTGCTAAATATGCCTCAAGAACAGCACAAGGCAGATATTATGGGGATTCAAAGTGAACCAAATGATTTGAGAAACTTAGTTACTACACACAATTTGAAAATTATGTGCAGATCTTGGCTTCTAGAGCTGTGGTCTACCCAACTGGAGCATAGACATCACCCAGAAGAACGCAGAATTGTAGACTCCACCCAGACCCACTGAATCAGGATCTGCAATGACTGAAATCCTATTCTGGTGTGTCCGTGAGTCAGGCTTGAGAAGCCCTGGTTTAGAGCCCAGTGGCTCTAAAGCTTGCTTTAAATACGGTTTGGGTTTGTTTTTTTTTTCTTTTAAGGTAAACAATACTCAGAACTAAACTCCTTGTGTTGTAAGTTTGACCTCACCACAACATAATCTTTCAAAATGTGTACTTCTTTTCCTTAAGTGCATCTCGTATTTCTAATTCTTTCTTTATTCAGTCTGAGAGGGATGCAGGTGTGTGGGGCTCAAAACAGAAAAGAGAAGGAGACAAAAATAAAAGATCCTCTCTGGGAGGCAGACAGGGCTGGCAAGCTCCCAGTGGATTCAGTTTTAGAAAATAAAGCCTCTGTGCTCGGAGGCGGTCTGAGGCCATCGGCTCTCAGATCTCTGTTTCACCTGGCCTGGCAGCTGTCCTGCTGAGCGACCACAGCAGCACCAATGCGTGCCCTTTTGTGCTGATCACATTTTGTAGGAGGATCCAGAAGCATGTGAGGAGTACCTATCAAGTGTTTAACAGGGGCTGCGTGCTCTCAGGTATAGAAAGGCATGGTCAACGATGTGCGGAAATAACTTTAATAGGTAGAAAGCAAGTCGTACCAAAAGAGAGATACAAACCAAAGAGGATGAATGTTCGGATGAGGGAGAGAAAATTCCTGGCTCAGGAAACCCAGGAAGGCTTTGGGAAGGAGGCTGCAGAAGCAGCTGGGCCTTAAATGATGGTTAGGATTTCAAGAGGCAGATATGAAATTAGAGCATTTTAGGAAGAACATCTAGCCCAGAAAAAGGGTGGGGGCACCAGGAGGAAGGGTGGAAGGGTTTCTCCCAGGAGATGAGAGAATCTGACTGGGGCAGGTGAGGCGGCAAGCCTGAAAGGTAGGCCGGGAGTTTGGTCATAGATGGTTCCAAATGCCCAAGTGTGGTAGCAGGAAGTCCCCGAAGATTTCTGAGTAGAGCAATCATATGACCATATCTGTGCTTTGGAGTTCTTACACACCAGGGCATTGTTCGCAGGCGAGAGACTAAATGGGCAAGGGTAAGAATTTAGGGAAGTCCTGCTGCTTCCTATGAGTCCCAGTTGAAAGTATAGATATTATCCCCTTCCTTCATGTTCTTCCCTCTCCTCTGCTTCCCACCAACAATGCAATCCATAGAAGCTCAACATCTCGATGGTGGCTGGGGCTGGAGCAGAGTCCAGCCCCCACAGAGGCTTTCCTGAAGGCTGGGAAGTGGCATGAGCCCTGTTCCCAGGAAGATAGCCACAGAGCACAGGTGTGTCATGATAGGAAGTAGTTAAGCTGCCGATTTATCAAAGTCTGGGCTGGTGATGATTATCACCCAGCACGTTCACCATCAGAAAGGAGAAGATGATCAGATAAGAAAACCCACTTGACAACGACCTCTTTTCACCTGTAGTTGTTTCTGGGTATGTGCTGTTCTAAGAACATTCTGTCCCTTCTTCAGTGAACTCGATTCCCCTGAAACAGCTGTTGCTTCTTTCTCCTATCACTCAACTTGGGAGTGGGATAGAACTGCAGAGCCTTTTTGCCAATTCCCTCATTTAATGGGGAGGCAGAATGACTTGTCCAAATGCAACCAGCCAAGCTAGAACAGAATCTATGAAAAATATATAAAATATAAAAGCTGGAGGGGGGTCCCTGGCATTCCACACACACACTTGGAAGTGGGGGTGGGGAGGCTTCCCTGTCGTCCACGTCCACCAGACTGTTGGGTGTCCAGGAGGGACCAGTTCCAGCCTCAGAGGCCAAGGTCGGCAGTACCCCTGACCACAGAAACAGGCCAGCTGCCTGACCTGTCCGTAGGGCCTGGCCTGGATGTCCCCACCCATGGCCTGACTCCCATTTTCACTCCTCTTAAAAACAGAAATGTAACAGAATTTTAAACTGTTTAGAAGGGAATTTAACATTAAGAAAATGCAATTTCTTCTGCTTGGCCTACACCAAAATACAAAGAGGTTGGTGTGAAATCACTTCCTCAATGAGAACTAAGCGAGACACGCTCAGCTGCTTCCCAGTGGAGGCGGGGAGTTATTCGCCTCTCTCGGAGTCCTTGTGAAGGACCACCACACATCAGGTAAAGTCCCTGCTGAAGAAGGGTTGAGAGCTTAGGGCTGCTCCAAGACGCCTTCTCCAAGTCACTGCCACAGGCCTCACTGTATCAAAATATCCCCTCAGGCCTTCACTTCCTTGTGCTTTGAGTTAAATTTACAAAAGGAGAAAAGAGATGACTAGATAAGTAAGACAAGGAACACTGAAAGTTCTTGGCAGATTTCCCTTAGACTTGGCTTTTGTTTAATCACCTGTGCTAAAACACAAGGCACTGGAGCCAGACCTTCCATTTCCAGAACAGTGTCAGTCAACCTGAGGGCAGATCCTTGCTTTGGCTTCTGATTTATCGAAACAAGGTGAGATTCCTAGCCTCAAAACAACCTCGTGTTAAAAAACACTGAAGCCAGAAAGACTGTGCTTCCTAAGCGTAGGATAAAGACGGACCAGAGAATTGCGTCACCCAGCAGCCAGCTTTATAAGGGAGGATGAGAGCTGGAGAGTAAGAAAGTACTCTCCAGCCTAATACTTAGGTCTGCTGTGCCTAACTGAATATAATGTATTCCACATATGGAATTTAAATTTTTCTAGAAGCCCCATTTTAAAAATCAAAAAGAAACAGAGAAATTAATTTTAATATTTTCACTTAGCACAATGTAATCAAAATAGTATCATTTCAATATGTTGCCAATATAAAAACAATTAGGGAGAGGTTTAACATTTTATTTTGTCCTAAGTCCTCAAAATCTGGTGTGTATTGTACACTTAGAGCACACCTCATTTCAAACCAGCCACATTTCAAGTGATGGACAACCACATGTTCTGTGTTGAACCCTTCAGAGTTAGAGAATTAAAAATAAATGAAAAAGATAATCTTACGAACCAGTATTCTGAAAAGAGGCTGCCTACCTTCTGCAATAAGGGCAAAATCAGGGAAGATACCACACCACAGTCTTGACAGGGTTTGTTTCAACTTTTCCCTGACCCTGTGAACTGGGTATTATTCTCTCCTTAGTGAGAGTAAGGCAACAGAGTCAGAGTCACACGATGAAGAAGCGGATATGGGATCCAAGGCTTCCTGACTCCTCATGCTGGCCATACAGTGTTCTGGAAGAGCCCCGCTTCCAGGAGAAAATTTCTGAGACTCAGAGGATGCTCAGTCTGGTCCCACACAGATTTCACCCGCTTTTTAGAAGACCAATGACATGTCAACGCAACAGAGATGCACATCTGTGCATATTATCCAGGATGGTTTTTAGAAATGTGGGGTTAGAGGGGCACCTGGGTGGCGCAGTTGGTTAAGCATCTGCCTTTGGCTCAGATCATGATGTCAGGGTCCTGGGATCGAGCCCCGTGTCTGTTGGGCTCCCTGCTTAGCAGGGAGTCTCTTTCTGCCTCTGCCTCTCCTTCTGGCCCTCCCCCAGCTTGTTCTCTCTCTCCCTCTCTCTCGCTGTCTCTCTCAAATAAATAAACAAAGTTTTTAAAAAATAGAAATGTAGGGTTAGGTGGGAAGGTGCATTCAAGCAGGCTGGCCATGGGCAAACATGTCAGTAGTTTGGAATCACTCTGGAGCTCCTTCTCCCTTCACCTCTTTCCTGGGTTCTTATCCTGGACTCACTCACTACAGACCCCTCCCAGTTCCTCATGTCCCCATGGTACATCTGGATGCAGGGTCATTCCCTGCGTGCACTGATCTCTGCTTAAATGACAAGGTGTGCTCCTGTGTCAGACTCAGGTCACCACACAGATGCAACAGCGGCCCTCTGGAGAGAACGCCTAGACCGAAAGAGGGCAAATCGGTGGAGCAGATGTTCAGAAGATAGAAAGGGACATTCATATCATTTCCCTTCACGTCTACGGGTCCAGGTCAGTAAGGTTCTGGAAAAGAAGGCTCCATTCAAACCTAAACAACAGGGCATTTCCCATTTCATCCAAATAGTTCCCAAGCCCGGGTAAGTCCTGTTTACTATAATGAGTTCTGCTGCAGCTTTAATTAAAGATAGGATCCCCGGGGCACCTGGGTGGCTCAGTGGGTTAAAGCCTCTGCTTTCCGCTCAGATCATGATCCCAGGGTCCCCGGATGGAGTCCTGCATCGGGCTCTCTGCTTCAGCAGGGAGCCTGCTTCCCCCGCCCTCTCTCTGCCTGCCTCTCTGCCTATTTGTGATCTCTGTCTGTCAAACAAATAAATAAAATCTTTAAAAAAAAAAAAAAAAAGGTGGGATCCCCCCAGGTGGCAGGACCACAGGACATGCTGCTACAGACAGAGTAAGGTTCTGTCCACTTATCTCCTGTCTACCTCCCCGCTACTCCCCCCCCCCCGCCCCCCCCCCCCCCCAAACACAAACACTCTACAAGCCAACCAGGGTCACGGAGCTGGTCCTGTGTTCTACCTGCCAAGTCTTGTTCTGCCCATGAACTCTGGGCTAAGATATCAATGAGGGGAAGCAGGGAGGATTATCTCTGGGAGGTCCCTGTCCCTCCCTCCTCCCCATCACCCTTTGTCTCTGCACGTGCACACAGCCTGGACCCAGCACAAACTCATCCCTCACTGAGGTCCTTTGCCTTCAAAGAATTCTCTGAATAACGGACAGCCTGCGCTCACCGGAGTGCAAACATCGCTCTGCTCTCTGCTCCCTGAAAGGCCATATGGAAACTCCCCCTCGTTTGTTGGCCCACATCTGACAGAGCAAAGGGCTTTTATCTCAGAAGGTAAGAGCCCAGTTCTGAGCAGCAGCCACGCCCCTAAGCACACACAAAGTCAAAAAGACATTTGTCCCAAAGGCCTGTCACAGAGAAGTTTTGTGTGTGCGTGTGTTTTTTAAAAGAATTTTCTCTTCCCGCCAAAACGTTCGTACCGGCAGCATCCGCAACAGCAGGTCCGTGGAGAGCCTGCCATCTGACCTGCTCGGCAAGTCCCTAATTGCGTCCCATCTGGTGTCTGGCACACACAAAGGCCACCGGCCCAGCTCCGCCCCCAGCCTTTCTCCTGGCTGTTTTGCGCGTTCGTGCAGCCTGCGCTGGGCCGCCCCCCTGCCAGGCCCGACTGGGCGCACTGCTAGCGGGCACCGGGCCCACGGGCCTCCCAGGCGCTCAGACCTGGTGCACAGCTCCGGGGAGGAGGACAAAGGCCGCGCCTGGGGCGGAGGACCTGCGCTTTGGGGCGGGCACTGTGCACGTTTCGTCAGCCAAGGCCTGACAGGTGACGACGGTGGACTGGCTCTCAGCCAGAGAAAGTGGACGGACCAGCCCTAGGACCCCAAGGAGCTTTGGCAGTATGCATGAAAATGCGCTTACCTCTGACTCAGCAATTCCCAGCTCCTAGGAACACCCCAGAAAGGCCCAAAGGCAAAGCTGCCAAAGGTTCCCAGCACCGTCTTTTTGCAAAATAGGAAAAGCTTGGAAGCAATACTAACAATTAAGAATGGGTTGGATTGCAGAAATTGTGGAATGTACACACTATAAAATACTGGGTAGTGATGAAAGGTAGTGCTGGAGACTTGGCATGAAAGGGTAGCCACAAAAACATTCTTAAATTGGGCTCGTGCACCCGAATGTTTATAGCAGCAATGTCTACAATAGCCAAACTATGGAAAGAACCTAGATGTCCATCAACAGACGAATGGATAAAGAGGATGTGGTATATATATACAATGGAATACTATGCAGCCATCAAAAGAGATGAAATCTTGCCATTTGCGACAACATGTATGGAACTAGAGGGTATCATGCTTAGCGAAATAAGTCAATCGGAGAAAGACAACTATCATATCTCCCTGATATGAGGGAGAGGAGATGCAACATGGGGGGTTAATGGGGTAGGAGAAGAGTAAATGAAACAAGTTAGGATTGGGAGGGAGACAAACCATAAGTGACTCTTAATCTCACAAAACAAACTGAGGGTTGCTGGGGGGAGGGGGGTTGGGAGAGGGGGGGTGGGGTTATGGACATTGGGTAGGGTATGTGCTATGGTGAGTGCTGTGAAGTATGTAAACCCGGAGATTCACAGACCTGTACCCCTGGGGAAAAGAAAATATATGTTTATAAAAAATAAAATTAAAAAAACATTCTTAAATTTAAAAAGCCAGTTACAAAATAATATATATACCATCCCATTTCATTATATTTATATTTAAATTTATATATACATGCACGATTGTGTGTATCTCTGTATGTTGGGAAAAAATATATGTACCAAGCTGTTAGCTGATTATTTCTGGTTATTGAGTTTATGGCTGATTTTTTTCCTATTTTTGATTATCTGTATTTTCTGACTTTTACATATTTTCCATAATTGTATAATAGAGAGATTTTTTAAATGAATGCTGGAGTCAGCTCTCTTATTTACTTATAAGTATTATCTAAAACCATGGACTAGACGAAGTCATCTGAAGGAAAATTATAGAGAAGGGGCTGCAGGGCAGAGGCCCGGAGACACCAATATTTGGAAGTTGGGTGTAGGAGGGTGTTGACACAGGAAAGGAAACCAAGAAGGGAAAGGCAGTAAGAAAGCAGAAAAGCCAGAAGAGTCCCAGAGGCCAAGTAAAGAAAGTGGCTCAAGCAAAGGAGAGAGGCACTGTCCCAAGTCCCTCAAAGGTCAGATAGTAAGATAAGACAGCAAATTGGACAATGGTTGCCAAGATAGAATTTTATCAGGATAAGAGGGAAGATGAGGAAGTGGAGTTCTGCTGTGAAGAAAAGGCAGAAACATGGGAAATGGAGAGTGCTGTCCCCTGAGGGAGGGCTGGGTTGTTGTTGTTGTTGTTGTTGTTGTTGTTGTTGTTGTTGTTTTTTAAGGTGGGAGATACTTCAACACTGTTTAAGGATGACAAGAATGGTCAAGTAGCGAGGGTTGCTGAGGAGAGAAGGGAGGGTTGCAAGTGTAACAAGCTTGGCTGAGGGGCACCTGGGTGGCTCAGTCATGAAGCATCTGCCTTCTGCTAAGGTTATGGTCCCAGGGTCCTGGGGTCTAGCCCCACACTGGGTTCCGGGCTCCATAGGAAGACTGTTCTCTCTCTCCCACTCCCCTCGCTTGTGTTCCCTCTGTCACTGTGTCTCTCTCTATCAAATAAAATAAATAAAATCTTAAAAAAAAAAAAAAAAAGCTTGGCTGAGTGTGGTCAGGGGCCCTCAGCTTGCCCTCCTCAAGGAGGAAAAAGTACAGCAACAGGTGGGCACAGGGCAGGCAGCTTGGGAGGTATGGCCGGGGAAAGATGAGGTGTTTCCACGCTGTTCTAGACTTTTTTTTTAAATAAACAAGTGAAAAAAGAGCCAGCTGTGAGTGAAGGAAGTCTGAGGAGAGAGAAGAGCAGCATCTCCTCAGACAGGCGGGAGTCTCCCTTGCAGGGGTGCAGGGTAGGGCTATGCAGCAACCCTGAGGGACTGCTTGAGGTTTGTGGCATCCATGCACATTTTACAGAAGGTCGGTTGGCACCCTTGTGTGTTTGCCTCTAGCCCTGCGCTGGTGCTCTGTGCACAAGCGGGCTTCCCAGGATGAGGGAGGAAATGGCCAGGGCGCAGGTTAGTGCTGCCCTGCAGGGAGTCTCTCTCCTCTGAGCACCCCTTCCTGGTGTGTTCTAGCCCATTCCAGGCAATGGCTTCTCCCAGCCCTGCCTAAAGCCTATTTACTGACCTTAAATCTTAATTTAGAGAGAAGCCTGGGTGGTTGTCATTAAGCTTCTGCCTTCTGCTCAGGTCAGGATCCCAGGGCTCCCTGTTCAGCAGGAATCCTGCTTCTTCCTCTCCCACTCCCTTTGCTTGTGTTTCCTCTATCTCGTTCTCTCTCTCTCTCTCTCTCTCTCTCTGTCAAATAAATAAGTAGATAAATCTTAAAAAAAAAAAAAAGAAAGACTTAATTTAGGGGTCTGCAGGCTTCAAAGAGCAGAGGGAGGTGCTGTCACTAAGCACATGAATTTTAATTATCTGTTCTAAATTAAAGTAGGAGTTCCTTGAAGGCTAGGAGTATGTTATCTTTATTTCCTGAATTCTCGGTATAGAACTTAAAAAGTAGGAGCTCAATAACTAGGTGTTGAAGGAAGAAAGGGAAGAAAGGAGGAGGGAGGGATGGAGGGAGGAAGGCAAGCAAGAAAAATTTTCCCTGTTTTAGAATTGAGGAAATCAAAACTCTGATTTCAAACCCTGCTTATAAAGCCCACCGAGAGTTACATATTATTATGGGTCCTATTATCAAATACATAATTTAAGCCGGAGGGACCCTGCATACGATTCACTTATGCTTATTGTCCCGGTATAATTATTAATGGAGTCATCAGAGGACACTGAGTTCAGACTGGGGCTAGTTACTTGAGGGAAAGCTTTCAGAACAATCTGCAGACTGAAAATTCAAAACTTTTCCATAGTTTTCATATCGATTAGTAACATATTCTCACTTTTGACCATCTCTCTACAACCCCACTATATTACACATGGGTGTGAACTGAGCTGTATCTATTTTAAAATATTTTGCTATTTTTTAATTTTGTTAATATTTTATTGATTACACAAAACAAACAAAACCGAATTCATTTTTACAGCTTTTTTGAGGTATAATTTACATACCACAAACTTTGTTCATTGTACTTGTCCAATTCAGTAATTTTGGATAAATTCACAGCTGTGAAACCAAACTATAATAATTGGACTAATTTTATTTATAGGCAGGAAATCATGTATATCTTCAGCTTTCTATTAACATGAATTACTTAATGCACTCAACTCCATCCCCAAATATACATTCTGTAACTCTCTCATTCGTTCAATTTTGTAATAATTTATTTCTCTCAGGAAATTACTTCAACTCTTAAGATAATAAATGGAAATTGTACAACAGCAATTATATTCTTTTTTCTTTAATTTTATGCAAGCAGGCACAAGTGGGGGTGGGGGAAGGGGGAAAAGCAGAGGGAGAAGGAGCAGACTCCCCACTGAGCAGGAATTAGGGTGCAGGGCTCAATCCCAGGAGCCTGGGATCATGACCTGAGCCGAGGGCAGTCACTTAATGGACTGACCCAACCCACAATGATCATATTCTTGAGTGTGATAATACTTTGGTATTTTTTTCCCAGGACACACTCCATCTTATGTTTTCACAAAAAGCGGGGGTGGGGGAAGTATCACAAATGAGAACATCTCTCTCTTCTCACACGGCAGGGGAAAGATGGTAGCTGACAACTGACAATTAATTACCGGGCCCAGAGACGTTCTGCCTCCGGGTTCCTTGGCTGAGTCTCACCCAACCATTCCACCTTCTCAGCCAGCTACTTGCACTTGTGGTGATTAGTAAACAGATATCCTGACTTGCTATTTTCTCTGGATTGTCAAAGAAGAAAATCCATGTGGCATTTGGGTTGTTTTCCCACGGACCCTTTGTTCTTTTCCACAGCTCACATTCTATGTGAGGATTTGGGGTTGGAAACTGCTGACTGACTTCTCCTTCATCACAGACCCTAGAAAGACTCCAGCATGGTGCACTGAAACCTACTGCTACCATGTTCTTTCACATTCAATATTGTAGAAACAACTACTCTGCCAACTAATTTTTTAAATATGAGTGCAGTTTCTGATATCAATGTGCCAAGAAAATAGCAACGAGGGCTAAATCCTTACTTCTCATCAAGCCATCCAAGAACATTGACAATATAAGCAAGTGTCTGGAAGAGAATAAAAGTCAGAGATCTTTCTAGAACCCGCCAGCAAAAAGTTCTGGAAATGGAGTTCCTAATCCAAGAGCCCCAGAAGTGGTTCCCAAACATTTAGATATAAGATTTCAAAAATGCTGGGCGTTTGGAGAAGTGATACATTTGGAGTTTGCTATAGCTTGCCAAATAAAGATTTTCTCATTGTTTTAAGAAGAAAGATTATTATTTGAATATCCCTAAATAAAAAGAACATGTTCACGGAATGATTATTCTATAAATTAATTAAATTATGTTTTACTAAAAAATGTATTTTGCCTACCTACTTTTCTCAAATAAAAGTATATCCTCATCTAAGATAGAATCATGTTTCATATACACAATGGAATTAGAAAGACATTTTATAATTCTCCAAGCAGATCAAAAAACTAATCAAGGCAATCCCAAACTGAATGCTAGAATTCAGGCAATATAATATGGTGCTGCAATGGTCTAATGAGTTCCAAAGAATCTATGTTTTATCCTGTTCCCACTACCCCTTAATTTGTAGTATGGCCTAGAGAAACTATTTCCTATCCCACGCTTCAGCAAACCTGAGAAAACATTCATCTTTATAACTACATTGTAAAAATTTCAATGAGAGAAACCAATTAAAGGACTCACACCACCCAAATAAGATACCACTAGATCTAAAGTGCTCATTAATTATAGTAAATTTAGATGTTATCATCATACCTAGTCTCCAGATTCATTTATGACTCCTTGGTGACATCATATACTTTCTCCTACAGAAAGTGAACAGTAAACCAAAGATAAAAGTATAAATTAAATTGACTACTTCGAGCCAGTTAAGTGAGGTTTATCAACAACCTACTATCAACTGCCTGTCCTCCCTTGGTCCTGTGATGGGCAGAGACAAATCCCGATGTGGTCCTTAAGGAGTGAGATGGACATGAAGCACAGGCCCTCAGCACAAAAGGTGTGGTGTAGCCTTGGTGCACAGTGTTTGGGAACAACAAGGAGGAGAATATTTGTTCCTATCTCTCCCACAATGTCAAACTTCTTGTGCTTCCCCAAACATTTTCTGTATAACTTTTCCTTTTGAAATAATTTCACAATGGAAGAAAAGTAACAAAGATAGTCTTTCATAAAGCCCTTCAAACTAAGTTGGGTTCACCAACTGCTGACATTTTAGCCACATTTACTTTATCATTCTATCTCCTCCCCCCTCTCTGTATGCATACACACACATAAAACTAAGTTGGGTTCACCAACTGCTGACATTTTAGCCACATTTACTTTATCATTCTATCTCCTCCCCCCTCTCTGTATGCATACACACACATACACACACACCACACACACACTTTTTCCTCATATTATCTAAGAGAGTTGCAGACATTATCCTTCTTTTTTTTTAATTTTTTTATTTATTTTTATTTTTTATAAACATATAATATATTTTTATCCCCAGCAGTACAGGTCTGTGAATCACCAGGTTTACACACTTCACAGCACTCACCATAGCACATACCCTCCCCAATGTCCATAACCCCACCCCCCTTCTCCCAACCCCCCTCCCCCCAGCAACCTTCAGTTTGTTTTGAGAGATTAAGAGTCACTTATGGTTTGTCTCCCTCCCAATCCCATCTTGTTTCAGTTATTCTTCTCCTACCCCCTTAGCCCCCCATGTTGCATCTCCACTTCCTCATATCAGGGAGATCATATGATAGTTGTCTTTCTCTGATTGACTTATATCGCTAAGCATGATACCCTCTAGTTCCATCCACGTCATCGCTAATGGCAAGATTTCATTTCTTTTGATAGCTGCATAGTATTCCATTGTGTATATATACCACATCTTCTTTATCCATTCATCTGTTGATGGACATCTAGGTTCTTTCCATAGTTTGGCTATTGTGGACATTGCTACTATAAACATTTGGGTGCACATGCCCCTTCGTATCACTACATTTGTATCTTTAGGGTAAATACCCAGCAGTGCAATTGCTGGGTCATAGGGTAGTTCTATTTTCAACATTTTGAGGAACCTCCATGCTGTTTTCCAGAGTGGTTGCACCAGCTTGCATTCCGACCAACAGTGTAGGAGGGTTCCCCTTTCTCCACATCCTCGCCAGCATCTGTCATTTCCGACTTGTTAATTTTAGCCATTCTGACTGGTGTGAGGTGATATCTCATTGTGGTTTTGATTTGTATTTCCCTGATGCCGAGTGATATGGAGCACTTTTTCATGTATCTGTTGACCATCTGGATGACTTCTTTGCAGAAATGTCTGTTCATGTCTTCTGCCCATTTCTTGATTGGATTATTTGTTCTTTGGGTGTTGAGTTTGCTAAGTTCTTTATAGATTTTGGACACTAGCCCTTTATCTGATATGTCATTTGCAAATATCTTCTCCCATTCTGTCAGTTGTCTTTTGGTTTTGTTAACTGTTTCCTTTGCTGTGCAAAAGCTTTTGATCGTGATGAAATCCCAATAGTTCATTTTTGCCCTTGCTTCTGTTGCCTTTGGCGATGTACCTAGGAAGATGTTGCTGAGGATGAGGTCGAAGAGGTTGCTGCCTGTGTTCTCCTCAAGGATTTTGATGGATTCCTTTCTCACATTGAGGTCCTTCATCCATTTGGAGTCTATTTTCATGTGTGGTGTAAGGAAATGGCCCAATTTCATTTTTCTGCATGTGGCTGTCCAATTTTCCCAACACCATTTATTGAAGAGGCTGTCTTTTTTCCATTGGACATTCTTTCCTGCTTTGTCGAAGATTAGTCGACCATAGAGTTGAGGGTCTATTTCTGGGCTCTCTATTCTGTTCCATTGATCTATGTGTCTGTTTTTGTGCCAGTACCATGCTGTCTTGATGATGACAGCTTTGTAGGAGAGCTTGAAGTCCGGAATTGTGATGTCACCAACTTTGGCTTTCTTTTTCAATATTCCTTTGGCTATTCGAGGTCTTTTCTGGTTCCCTATAAATTTTAGGATTATTTGTTCCATTTCTTTGAAAAAAATGGATGGTACTTTGATAGGAATTGCATTAAATGTGTAGATTGCTTTAGGTAGCATAGACATTTTCACAATATTTATTCTTCCAATCCAGGAGCATGGAACATTTTTCCATTTCTTTGTATCTTCCTCAATTTCTTTCATGAGTACTTTATAGTTTTCTGAGTATAGATTCTTAGCCTCTTTGGTTAGGTTTATTCCTAGGTATCTTATAGTTTTGGGTGCAATTGTAAATGGGATTGGCTCCTTAATTTCTCTTTCTTCTGTCTTGTTGTTGGTGTAGAGAAATGCAACTGATTTCTGTGCATTGATTTTATATCCTGACACGTTACTGAATTCCTGTACAAGTTCTAGCAGTTTTGGAGTGGAGTCTTTTGGGTTTTCCACATATAGTATCATATCATCTGCGAAAAGCGATAATTTGACTTCTTCTTTGCCGATTTGGATGCCTTTAATTTCCTTTTGTTGTCTGATTGCTGAGCCTAGGACTTCTAGTACTATGTTGAATAGCAGTGGTGATAATGGACATCCCTGCCGTGTTCCTGACCTTAGCAGAAAAGCTTTCAGTTTTCCTCTATTGAGAATGATATTTGCGATGGGTTTTTCATAGATGGCTTTGATAATATTGAGGTATGTGCCCTCTATCCCTACACTTTGAAGAGTTTTGATCAGGAAGGGATGCTGCACTTTGTCAAATGCTTTTTCAGCATCTATGGAGAGTATCATATGGTTCTTGTTCTTTCTTTTATTAATGTGTTGTATCACATTGATTGATTTGCAAATGTTGAACCAACCTTGCAGCCCTGGAATAAATCCCACTTGGTCGTGGTGAATAATCCTTTTAATGTACTGTTGAATCCTATTGCCTAGTATTTTGGTGAGAATTTTCGCATCTGTGTTCATCAAGGATATTGGTCTGTAGTTCTCTTTTTTTGATGGGATCCTTGTCTGGTTTTGGGATCAAGGTGATGCTGGCTTCATCAAATGAGTTTGGAAGTTTTCCTTCCATTTTTATTTTTTGGAACAGTTTCAGGAGAATAGGAATTAGTTCTTCTTTAAATGTTTGGTAGAATTCCCCCGGGAAGCCGTCTGGCCCTGGGCTTTTGTTTGTTTGGAGATTTTTGATGACTCTTTCAATCTCCTTATTGGCTATGGGTCTGTTCAGGTTTTCTATTTTTTCCTGGTTCAGTTGTGGTAGTTTATATGTCTCTAGGAATGCATCCATTTCTTCCAGATTGTCAAATTTGTGGGTGTAGAGTTGCGCATAGTATGTTCTTATAATTGTCTGTATTTCTTTGGTGTTCATTGTGATCTCTCCTCTTTCATTCATGATTTTATTTATTTGGGTCCTTTCTCTTTTCTTTTTGATAAGTCTGGCCAGGGGTTTATCAGTCTTATTAATTCTTTCAAAGAACCAGCTCCTAGTTTCGTTGATTTGGTCTATTGTTTTTTTGGTTTCTATTTCATTGATTTCTGCTCTGATCTTTATGATTTCTCTTCTCCTGCTGGGTTTAGGGTTTCTTTGCTGTTCTTTCTCCAGCTCCTTTAGGTGTAGGGTTAGGTTGTATACTTAAGACTTTTCTTGTTTCTTGAGAAAGGCTTGTACTGCTATATATATTCCTCTCAGGACTGCTTTTGTTTTGTCCCACAGATTTTGAACTGTTGTGTTTTCATTATCATTTGTTTCCATGAATTTTTTCAATTCTTTTTTAATTTCCTGGTTGACCCATTCATTCTTTAGAAGGATGCTATTTAGTCTCCATGTATTTGGGTTCTTCCCAAATTTCCTCTTGTGATTGAGTTCTAGCTTCAGAGCATTGTGGTCTGAAAATATGCAGGGAATGTTCCCAATCTTTTGATACTGGTTGAGACCTGATTTAGGACCGAGGATGTGATCTATTCTGGAGAATGTTCCATGGGCACTAGAGAAGAATGTATATTCTGTTGCTTTGGCATGGAATGTTCTGAACATATCTGTGATGTCCATCTGGTCCAGTGTGTCATTTAAGGCCTTTATTTCCTTATTGATCTTTTGCTTGGATGATCTGTCCATTTCAGTGAGGGGAGTGTTAAAGTCCCCTACTATTATTGTATTATTGTTGATGTAATTCTTTGATTTTGTTATTGATTGGTTTATATAGTTGGCTGCTCCCATGTTAGGGGCATAGATATTTAAAATTGTTAGATCTTCTTGTTGGACAGATCCTTTGAGTATGATATAGTGTCCTTCCTCATCTCTTATTATAGTCTTTGGCTTAAAATCTAATTGATCTGATATAAGGATTGACACTCCTGCTTCTTCTGATGTCCATTAGCATGGTAAATTGTTTTCCACCCCCTCACTTTAAATCTGGAGGTGTCTTCAGGTTTAAAATGAGTTTCGTGTAGACAGCATATTAATGGGTTTTGTTTTTTTATCCATTCTGCTACCCTGTGTCTTTTGATTGGGGCATTTAGCCCATTAACATTCAGGGTAACTATTGAGAGATATGAATTTATTGCCATTGTATTGCCTCTAAGGTGACTGCTACTGTATATTGTCCCTGTTCTTTTCTGATCTACTACTTTTAGGCTCTCTCTTTGCTTAGAGGACCCCTTTCAATATTTCCTGTAGAACTGGTTTGGTGTTTGCAAATCCTTTCAGTTTTTGTTTGTCCTGGAAGCTTTTAATCTCCCCTTCTATTTTTAATGATAGCCTAGCTGGATATAGTATTCTTGGCTGCATGTTCTTCCCGTTTAGTGCTCTGAATATATCATGCCAGCTCTTTCTGGCCTGCCAGGTCTCTGTGGATAAGTCTGCTGCCAATCTAATATTTTATCATTGTATGTTACAGACTTCTTTTCCCGGGCTGCTTTCAGGATTTTCTCTTTGTCACTAAGGCTTGTAAATTTTACTATTAGGTGACGGGGTGTGGACCTATTCTTATTGATTTTGAGGGGGGTTCTCTGCACCTCCTGGATTTTGATGCTTGTTCCCTTCACCAAATTAGGGAAATTCTCTCCAATAATTCTCTCCAATATACCTTCTGCTCCCCTCTCTGTTTCTTCTTCTTCTGGAATCCTAATTATTCTAATGTTGTTTCATCTTATGGTGTCACTTATCTCTCAAATTCTGCCCTCGTGGTCCAGTAGCTGTTTGTCCCTCTTTTGCTCAGCTTCTTTATTCTCTGTCATTTGGTCCTCTATATCGCTAATTCTTTCTTCTGCCTCATTTATCCTAGCAGTGAAGCCTCCATTTTTTATTGCACCTCATTAATAGCTTTTTTTATTTCAACTTGGTTAGACTTTAGTTCTTTTAGTTCTCCAGAAAGGGCTTTTATAACTCCCGAGAGTGTTTCTCTAATATCTTCCATGCCTTTTCCGAGCCCGGCTAGAACCTTGAGAATCGTCATTCTGAACTCTAGATCTGACATATTACCAATGTCTGTATTGATTAGGTCCCTAGCCTTCAGTACTGCCTCTTGTTCTTTTTTTTTGTGGTGAATTTTTCCGTCTTGTCATTTTGTCCAGATAAGAGTATATGAAGGAGGAAGTAAAATACTACAAGGGTAGCAAAGACCCCAGGAAAATATGCTTTAACCAAATCAGAAGAGATCCCAAATCGTGAGGGGGGAGAAAGGGGATAAAAAGAGGTTCAGAAAGAAAAAAAAGAAACAATTAACAAAAGAAAATGAATAAAGAAAAAAATAAAAAAGAAATATATATATATATATTAGATAAACTAAATAAAAAACATTAAAAAAGAAAAGAGTAAAAGTTAAAAAAATTTAGCAGAAGAAGAGAGAAAAAAGTTGAAAAAGAAAAAAAAAATTAAATTAACTGCAAGACTAAAGAATCATGGGGAGAAAGCCATGAGTTCCGTGCTTTGCTTTCTCCTCCTCTGGAATTCCGCTGCTCTCCTTGGTGTTGAAACTGCACTCCTTGGTAGGTGAACTTGGTCCTGGCTGGATTTCTTGTTGATCTTCTGGGGGAGGGGCCTGTTGTAGTGATTCTCAAGTATCTTTGCCTGAGGTGGAATTGCACCGCCCTTACCAGGGGCCGGGCTGAGTAATCCACTCGGGTTTGCTTTCAGGAGTTTTGATCCCTGAATGCTTTCCGTAGAGTTCTGGAGGACAGGAATGAAAATGGTTGCCTCCTAGTCTCCAGCCTGGAGGAGCCGAAAGCTCGGGGCCCCACTCCTCAGTGTGCCCTCAGAGGATAGCGCCCAATTACTCCCATCTCCCTGGCCTCCAGCCGCACTCCGAGCTCACCGAGCCTGCGAGCGGTTCAAGGTAACCCCGAGCTGAGAGCTCACTCCTCAGCTCTGTCTCTGTAGCTGGCTTCCCCGTTCTAATACCTGCAAGCTCTGCGACACTCAGACACCCCTGATCCTTCTGTGACCCTGCAGGACCTGAGGCCACGCTGACCCCACGTGGGATTCACCCTGGTTTAGCCTCTGGAGCGATGTTCCTCAGCAGAACAGACTTTTAAAAGTCCTGATTTTGTGCTCCGTTGCTCCGTCACTTGCCGGGAGCTGGCCCCTCCCCTCGCAGTCTATCTTCCCGTTGCTTTGGATTCACTTCTCTGCCAGTCCTACCTTTCAGAAAGTGGTTGATTTTCTGTTTCTAGAATTGCTGTTCTTCTTCTCTTCGATCTCCCGTTGGATTTGTAGGTGTTTGCAATCTTTAGATAAGCTATCTAGCTGATCTCCTGCTACCTGAAGTAGTCTCAGCCTGCTACTTCTCCGCCATCTTGACTCCTCCTTATTTTTTTCTTATTCTATTTTTTATTTTTCCTCATTTCTATTTTAACCTTTTTAAAAACAATTTTATCTTATCAATAACTTTTTAAAAAATCTTTTTAAATGTTCATTGTTATAGTCATATTCTATCCCTCCATTGTACTTAACCTTATTTTTTGTATACATATAGGTTTTTCCTTCCTTTAAAGTTTTGGGATACATTTTCTTCTAACAGATCAAAATTTACCCTAAATCTAGTGCATGGCTTTGTTCTAGTCTCCAGCTTGATCACATTCTTTCCTCTTTCCTTTTTTTTAACCAACTTCTTATCTTATCAATTCCAGTTTTAGAATCTTTTTAAATTTTCATTTTAAAGTCATATTCCATCCCGTCATCATGTTTACCCTTATTTTTGTATATATATAAGTTTTTCTTTCTTTAAAATTTTGGGAGGTAGTTTCTTCTAACAGAACAAAACACCCAAAATCAAGAATGTAGCTCTGTTCTATTCACCAGTCTAATATATATATATATATTAATTATATATATAATTATACACTCTCATACGTGTACGTGTGTATGTGTATTTTTTTTCCTCCTTTCTTCTCCGCCCAGTTTCAGGTCTCTTCCAATTTGGTTAGCATACATATTTTCTGGGGTCATTGCTACCCTTTTAGTGTTTTGTTCTCTAATTCATCTATTCTTATCTGGATAAAATGACAAGGTGGACAAACTCACCTCAAAAAATAGAACAAGAGGCAGTGCCAACAACTAGGAACCTAATCAATATGGACATTAGTAAGATGTCAGAACTAGAGTTCAGAATGATGATTATCACACTGCTAGTTGGGCTCAAAAAAAAAAAAAAAAGAAGATACTAGAGAATCCCTTTCTGGAGAAATAAAAGAACTAAAATATAACCAAGTTGAAATCAAAAAAGCTATTAATGAGGTGTAATAAAAAATGGAGGCTCTTAACTGCTAGGATAAATGAGGCAGAAATTAGTGATATAGAAGACCAAATGATGGAGAATAAAGAACTAAGAAAAAGAGAGATAAACCACCACTGGACCACGAGGGGAGACTTCAAGAGATAAGTGATACCATAAGATGAAACAATATTAGAATAATTGGGATTCCAGAAGAAGAAGAAAGAGAGAGGGGAATGGAAGGTATATTGGAGCAATTTATAGCAGAGAATTTCCCTAATTTGGTGAAGGGAACAAGCATCAAAATCCAGAAGGCACAGAGAACCCCCCTCAAAATCAATAAAAATAGGTCCACACCCCATCATCTAATAGTAAAACTTACAAGTCTCAGTGACAAAGAGAAAATCCTGAAAGCAGCTTGGGACAAGAGGTCTATAACATACAATGGTAGAAATATTAGATTGACAGCAGACCTATCCACAGAGACCTGGCAGGCCAGAAAGGACTGGCATGATATATTCAGAGCACTAAATGAGAAAAAGATGCAGCCAAGAATACTATATCCAGCTAGGCTATCACTGAAAATAGAAGGAGAGATTTGAAAAACTTCCAGGACAAACAGAAACTAAAAGACTTTGCAAACACCAAACCAGTCCTATGGGAAATATTGAAAGGGGTCCTCTCAGCAAAGAGAGAGCCTAAAAATAACAGACCAGAACGGAACAGAGACAATATCCAGTAACAGTCACCTTACAGGCAATACAATGGAACTAACTTCATATCTTTCAATAGTTACCCTGAATGTAAATGGGCTAAATGCCCCAATCAAAAGACACAGGGTATCAGAATGGATTAAAAAAAAACAAGACCCATCAATATGTTGTCTGCAAGAAACTCATTTTAGACCAAAGATACCTCCAGATTTAAAGTGAGGCAGTGGAAAACAATTTACCATGCTAATGGACATCAAAAGAAAGCTGGGGTGGCAATCCTTATATCAGATAAATCAAACATTAAGCCAAAGACAATACTAAGAGATGAGGAAGGACACTATATCATACTTAAAGGGTCTGTCCAACCAGAAGATCTAACAGTTTTAAATAGCTATGCCCCTAACAAGCACCCCACTCACTGCAATGGACAGATCATCTAATCAGAAGATCAACAAGGAAAGAAGGGCTCTGAATAACATGCTAGACCAATTGGACTTCATTGATATAATCAGAACATTCCATCCTAAAGAAACAGAAGAATACACATTCTTTTCAAGTGCTCATGGAACATTCTCCAGAATAGATCATATCCTGGGTCACAAAGTGGGTCTCAGTTATTACCAAAAGATTGGGATCATTCCCTGCATATTTTCAGACCACAAAGCTTTGAAACTGGAACTCAGTCACAAGAAGAAATTTGGAAAGAATTCAAATACATGGAAGTAAAGAGCACCCTACCAAAGAATGAATGGGTCAACCAGGAAATCAAAGATGAATTTTAAAAATTCATGGAAATAAATGAAATGAAAACACAACATTTCAAAATCTTTGGGACACAGCAAAGGCAGTCCTGAGAGGAAAGTATATAGCAATACAAGCCTTTCTCAAGAAACAAGAAAAGTCTTAAGTATACAACCTAACCCTACACCTAAAGGAGGTGGAGAAAGAACAGCAAAGAAAGCCTAAACCCAGCAGGAGAAGAGAAATCATAAAGATCAGAGCAGAAATCAATGAAATAGAAACCAAAAGAACAGTAGAACAAATCAAGGAACAAATCTAGGACAATCTAGACAAATCTAGAACAAATCTAGGAATGTGTTCTTTGAAAGAATTAATAAGATTAATAAGCCCCTGGCCAAACTTATCAAAAAGAAAAGAGAAAGGAGGCAAATTAATAAAATCATGAATGAAAGAAGAGAGATCACAACCAACACCAAAAAAGTACAAATAATTATAAAAATATATTATGAGCAACAATACACCAGCAAATTTGACAATCTGGAAGAAATGGATGCGTTTTTAGAGGCATATAAACTACCATAACTGGATCAGAAAGAAATAGAAAACCTGAACAGACCCATAACCAGTAAGGAAATTGAAGCAGTCATCAAAAATCTCCAAAACAAAAACAAAAACAAGCGCCCAGGGCCAGGCGGCTTCCCAGAGGAATTCTACCAAACATTTAAAGAAGAATTAATACCTATTCTCTTGAAACTGTTCCAAAAAATAGAAATGGAGGGAAAACTTCCAAACTCATTTTATGAGGCCAGCATACCTTGATCCCAAAACCAGACAAAGACCCTATCAAAAAGGAGAATTATAGACCAATAGCCTTGAAGAACACGGATGCAAAAATTCTCACCAAAATACTAGCCAATAGGATCCAACAGTACATTAAAAGGATTATTAACCATGACCAAGTGGGATTTATTCCTGGGCTGCAAGTTTGGTTCAACATCCGTAAATCAATCAATGTGATACAATACATTAATAAAAGTAAGAACAAGAACCATATGATACTCTCAATAGATGATGAAAAAGCATTTGACAAAGTACAGCAACTTTTCTTGATCAAAACTCTTCAGAGTATAGGGATAGAGGTTACATACTTCAACATCATCAAAACCATCTATGAAAAACCCACAGCAAATATCATTCTCAATTAGGAAAAACTGAGAGATTTCTCCTAAGGTCAGGAACACAGCAGGGCTGTCCACTATCACCACCGCTATTCAACATAGTACTACAAGTCCTAGCCTCAACAATCAGACAACAAAAAGAAATTAAAGGCATCCAAATTGGCAAAGAAGAAGTCAAACTAACACTCTTTGCAGATGATACTTTATGTGGAAAACCCAAAAGACTCCACTCCAAAACTGCTAGAACTCATATAGGAATTTAGTAAATTGTCAGGATATAAAATCAATGCACAGAAATCAGTTGCATTTCTATACACCAACAGCAAGACAGAAGAAAGAGAAATTAAGGAGTCGATCCCATTTACAATTGCGCCCAAAACAAAAAGATACCTAGGGGAAAACCTAACCAAAGAGGCAAAAAATCTATACCCCGAAAACTGTAAAGGACTCATGAAAGAAATGGAGGTCTACAAATGTGTCTACAAAGAAATGGAAAAACATTCCATGCTCATGGATTTGAAGAACAGATATTGTGATATGTCTATGCTACCTAAAGTAATCTACACATTTAACACAATCCCTATCAAAATACCATCAATTTTTTTCAAGGAAATTGAACAAATAATCTTAAAACTTATATGGAACCAGAAAAGATGCCGAATAGCCAGAGGAATGTTGAGATAGAAAACCAAAGTTGATGGCATCTCAATTCCAGACTTCAAGCTCTATTACAAAGCTGTCATCATCAAGACAGTATGGTACTGGCACAAAAACAGACACATAGATCAATGGAACAGATTAGAGAGCCCAGAAATGGACCCTCAACTCTATGGTCAACTAATCTTCTACAAAGCAGGAAAGAAAGTCCAATGGAAAAAAAGAGAGTCTCTTCAGCAAATGGTGTTGGAAAAATTGGACAGCCACATGCCGAAGAATGAAACTGGACCATTTCCTTACACCACACACAAAAATAGACTCAAAATGGATGAAAGACCTCAATGTGAGACAGGAATCCATCAAAATCCTTTAGGAGAACACAGGCAGCAACCTCTTCCACCTCTGCAGCAGCAACTTCTTCCTAGAAACATCACCAAAGGCAAGGGAAGCAAGGGCAAAAATGAACCATTGGGACTTCATCAAGATCAAAAGCTTTTGCACACCAAAGGAAACAGTCAACAAAAGCAAAAGACAACTGACAGAATGAAAGAAGATATTCGCAAATGACATATTAGACAAAGGGTTAGTATCTAAAATCTATAAAGAACTTAGCAAACTCAACACCCAAAGAACACATAATCCAATCAAGAAATGGGCAAAGGACATGAACAGATATTCTTTTTTTTTTTAAGATTTTATTTATTTATTTGACAGACGGAGATCACAGAGAAGCAGGCAGAGAGGGAGGAGGAAGCAGGCTCCCTGCTGAGCAGAAAGCCCGATGCGGGGCTTGATCCCAGGACCCTGGGATCATGACCTGAGCTGAAGGCAGAGGCTTTAACCCACTGAGCCACCCAGGCGCCCCATGAACAGATATTGCTGCAAAGAAGACATCCAAATGGCCAACAGATACATGAAAAAGTGCTTTAACATCACTCAGCATCAAGGAAATAACCAGTCAAAACCACAGTGAGGTAGCACCTCACACCAATCGTAATGGCTAAAATTAACAAGTCAGGAAACGACAGATGTTGGTGAGGATGTAGAGAAAGGGGAACCCTCCTACACTGTTGGTAGGAATGCAAGCTGGAATCCAAAGCCACTTTGGAAAATAGTATGGAGTTTCCTCAAAAAGTTGAAAATAGAGCTACCCGACAACCCAGGAATCATACTACTAGGTACTTACCCTAAAGATACAAATGAAGTGATCCAAAGGGGCATGAGCACCCCCAATGTTTATAGCAGCAATTTCCACAATAGCCAAACTATGTCCATCAACAGATGAATGGACAAAGAACAGGTGGTATATATCTACAATGGAATACTATGCAGCCTTCAAAAAGAACCAAAATCTTGCCATTTGCATCAACATGGATGGAATCGAGGGTATTATGCTAAGTGAAATAAGCCAATCAGAGAAAAATAATTATCACATAATCTCTCTTATGTGAGGAATTTGAGAGGCAAGGCAAGGGGCTGTGGGGGGAAATGAGGGAAAAATTGAAACAAGATGGGATCCAGGAGGGAGACAAACCACAAAAGATTCTTAACATCAGGAAACAAACTGAGGATTGTTAAGGGGTTGTGGGGAGGGATAGGGTGGCTGGGTGATGTACATTGGGGAGGTCATGTCCTGTGAATTGTGTAAGACCGATGATTCACAGACCTGTACCCCTAAGCCAATAATACATTATATTTTCATTTAAAAACTTAAAAAAATTAAACGATAAATAATGTGTTTTTAAAATTTCAAAAAATAATTCATTTATACAACATAGTACAATAATCAAAATCATGAAACTTGACACTGGTATGATACTGTTTTCTAATCTATAAATTTTTTTCGCGGCCGGCATGACAAATCAACCAGGAAACGTGAGGGTAAGAGGATGGTGAAAAGAAATTAAGAGACAAAGAGATGGGGGCAGGAGGGACACTGAGGAGGATGTCCAACAGTGCCAATTTTATTCCACATCTTACAAGCATTTATAAGGCAGATCACAATAGAAGGAGTAATACATCAGTACCTAGTCAGATGACAGCAGTTTCTGTAACAAGTTTACATTAACTACAAGCAAACCTTGTGATGCCAGGTAGTCTCGGCTAAAGCCATTAGCGAGACAATCAACCAGGGAGTGGGTTATGGGAGGTACAGGAACAAGGACCAACTAAGAATTCATGACCCTGACCACATTGTTCCATTCTGTAGGGAAGAGTGTGGGAAGTCACATAGGCGAGCGCACGACACATAGCACAGACCCTTTTTTCAGTGTTACTCAACTTTCCCGTCCTTAACCTTGTCAAGGTGTCTGGACTTTGAAGGAGACACAAGTCAGGGCCTGGTTTGATCCTCGACTCCAACCATGCCGTAGTCTCCAACAAATTTTATTCAAGTGTTGCTAATTGTTATAGACTGAATGTATCTCCCCAAAATTCATATGTTGCAGTTCTAACCCCGAATTGTGACTATATTGGAGATGGGGCATCCTCAGAAGCAATTAGGGTTAAATGACTTCATAAGGGTGGGGCCCTGATCCCTATAAGAACAAACACCAGAGTGCTCTCTCTCTCTCTATCTGAGCTCAAGCACAGAGGAAAGGTCATGTGAGGAGATGAGGGAAGGGGTCCTCTACAAGCAAGGAAGAGGACCCTCACTAGAAAAATGAATTTGCAAACACGTTAATCTTGGATTTTGCAGCCTCCAAAACTAACAGAAAATAAACTTCTGTTGTTCAAGCCTCCCACCGTATGTTATAGCAGCTTAAGGAGACTAGCACACTAATGTTCTAAATGACCTTCATAGCAATGTCTTTTTCTTGCCCAGCAGCCAATCTTCCCAGAACTCTTAAAGCCCTTTATCTCCTCCCCTTCCTTTACTTAGGAAACACTCTCATTTGTTTTTGCTGAACTTTCCACATGTATGTGTTCATCTCTCTGGGGAAGCTTTAAGCAATGTGTCTTTGCTTTTGTCTTGCACGTCTGTGACTGCTACCCACAGCCTCCACAGGGGCCTGCACACAGGAGGTATTCATGAATATTTGTCAGTTAATTGAATGGGAATACATTTTAATCACTAGCTGCATTATGGCTTAGAGCCAATGGTCATTAAATGAACCACACCTCAGTGGCCTCTCTCATTTTGTTGCCAGAACAAATTTTCCTGTTGTTACATGGGAATAATACATACCATATCTTATTTACACAGAGGCTCTAGTTTATAAAAATAATTCTTTGGTGGGACGCCTGGATGGCTCAGTCGGTTAAGCAACTGCTTTCAACTCAGGTCATGATTTCAGAGTCCAAAGCCTGCTTCTCCCACCGTCTGATGCTCCTCCTGTTTGTGCACTCTCTCTCTCTTTCTCTCTGACAAACAAATAAATGATGTAAAAAATATTCTTTCATCATGCTCAGAGCTGGATAAGCTCCCAAATTCCTTCAGGATAAAGTTCAACCTCTTTCCAGGATTATAAACATCCTTCAGGATCTGAACCTAATGTGCATTTTCATTGTATTATTACTTACTCTGCTCTCCACATTCAAACCAAAATGGGCCACTTGTCATTCCTTAGGAATGTTCTTAACTTTCCATTCTCCACCCTTTTCTCATTCGTATTCTCTCTGCCTAAAATGTAATTCCTCCATCCATCATTGATCAAAATTACCCTCTAGCATTGAGCCCAACATTGGATTAGAGCAAAATTGAATTGTTCTTCCATATACACATATCTGCATTTATTCCACAAAAATTTATTGAGAACTTACCATATGCAAAGTACGACACTACATGCTCAAACTACAGTAGTGAATGAGAGAGAGTGAGTTTCCTGCCCTCCTAATCATCCTTGCCTCTGCTAGTTGGACAATGTATTCTGAGAATTTGAGCAGGATTTCTATTTAGAATGACTTGTTTTCCTGATATGATAATAGAATAGATCATCATTTGGCCAGCAAGAATGCCTCATTTTTGTAGGCAATCCAATGGTTGATAGACATACCCATTCATTAACTCATTTAACGCTACCTCAAAGGTGCCCCTTCCGTGAAAGAGGATACCGAAATTTGGAAAGGTTAAGTTATCTGACCAAGGCTGATGTCAGATATAGATGAGAATCCTGGCCTTCTGACCCCCTGTCCAGTTTTACCACCTCCAGAAACCAGATGTGGAGGAGGGACAAGCAATACTAGCCCAACTTTATAAATGAGAAACTTCATTTAAGCCCAGTGGATGTCAGCATATGCTGCAAAAGAAATACAACCTTAGTGGTATTTGGAAATCAAATTCAATTTCACTTCTTCCACCAAGATAACATCAATCATATACCAAAGCCTTGAGAAAAAGTAAACCACTTGCTGCAATTTATTTGAATTCATAAGTTCAATTGTCAGTGAATTGGCCTTGCTTTATCAACAACTAACCCTATAATTCACCAACCCAGTAAAAAATTCAAATGCAAATAATTCTTCTATAGTTTCAGTCTTGTTTTATACTAGTAAAGTAACTTAGCATTTCAGAAAATTTGGAGGAAAAAAAACCTCACAATCCACAAATTCTGACATTCCACTGCTAGCTTGAAAGTGTTTTTCACTTTTTCACCATACCCAAAAATTTTACATTACCACAATTATAGTTCTCATACTCTGCTTTTATTTTTTTCACCAGATATTCTATTCATACTTTTCTGTGTTTCTACATAGTCTAAAAACAGAACAGGTCTTGGAATCAAAAGAACCAAATTCAAAGTGCAGCTCTACATTTACCACTTATCTACAAGGACAGATGTAGATCTTACGGGGCTCAAACCTTTTGCAATTTGGGGATGGGGGGGCTCTTGAAGAATACAAAATTCAGAGTAGGATTAAATACTTTTTTGGAGTGAAAAAAGAAATCACAACACATTCTGGAGATTTGGAGATTTTGATCTTCTGAGCTCTCTTTGGGTAATTTATCAGAAATGCTTATACAGAAATGCCCTCTGATTATAATCTGTTTCCCCTCCTCCCTTCCACACCGTGTGATTCCTGAACTCAGAGGGGACCTGCAAGTGGGGGCCCTAAAGCTTAAGCTTCATTTACTGCTTTATAGTAAATCCACACCTGCCATTATGACCTGGGGCAGATTGCATGACCTCTCTGGTCCTCAATTTGCTACTATAAAATGGGTAATAACTACCTTCAGAGGGTTCTATGAGGACCAAATGAAATAATGCAGAATTCAGTGCTGGAACCCATGCAGCACCACACAGGCTGGTTATTGCTCCCCTAACCCCAAGGATCCGGAAGTGGAGGCTGCTTTTGGGACACCATACTGCTCCCCGCCTTACAGAGACTATTTCCCTTCCAGTTAGATTATTGTCATTTTTCAACAATCTATCCCTTTCTTATGTCAGTTTTAACGGATTTTTAAGCTAATAGATTTTGTTAGTTTTTTACCAACACTTCCCCAGCAATTTATAGTTCAAAATAGGAATTAAATAAAGCAACTCTTTATCCGGGCCTTCTCCTTAATTATTTCTTCTGAAAACAATGCCTAATAAAATCTGATTTAGGGTTTTGCTTTCGGGGGTTTGTTTCCTTTGTTTTTCGTTTGTGTGTTTGGTTGTTTTTGGTTGTTTTGGGATGTACTGAAGCAACTACAAAAAGTTAGAGGACTCGGGAGATTCAACCGCTCTGGCCTGTGAGCAGACGGGCCATTCATAACTTTGTAATTTCCAGTTTGGAGCAGCCTCCGATGAATTTCCTGCCCAAGCTGGTCTACTTACGGAACAAAAGCTTGGAGATGTGTTTGTTTCACGCCCCATTGGCGGTGCACGCTGCTCAGGGCTGGCCTCTTTGGTGGCCTGTATTCATCCGAGGGACTCACCGCCCTCTGCAATCTGGCTTTTACAAATCACTACAGGGAAATCCAGTGTAGACAACACAAACATGCTTTCCTTCAAACCACTGGTACTCTGCCACCGTCGTTTTTATCTTGTAAGTAACCCCTAACGGTTTTCAATGAACTATTTCCTGTTATTGCTTCCTCACCAGGAAAGGTCCCCTTTGCTGGGGCAACTTTCCCAAAATGCTTCGAAAATTCTGGAAGTTGTCCCTAAGTCATTTTTACCACAGTTTACAACAGAGATACCTCTAAAAGCCATTTTCATATGGCTGCTTTTTACCGGATATCCTACAGGCTCTGGCAAACAGGAACGAATGAGGTACCTGTCAGATAATACACAGCCTGGGGAAAGGTGCTAATACCCCAACAGGCAAGAGATGTCGAGTGTCTCATTCCATTTTAAACAATTTGACCTTGGGTTGTAGTCCTGTCTTTGTGAAAGAAATGCTTTTACAATTACAGCTACTGTATCCGCAGTTCAGCTACCTTCTCTCATCCAATAATGGAAGAAAAGATGAGCAGAAAACAACCTCTGTGGGTCAGAGAAACAAACTTAAAAAGGAGGCTTGGTACATCTCACAAGCAGTTCTGGGACAAAGGAGCAGGAAAATGGGCTGCATACCACCTCTGGGTACTGGAGAGAGGACACAAGTTACCAGTTAACTAATTTTATTTTTTAAGATTTTATTTGTTTATTTGAGCGAGAGAGAGCACGAGCCAGCGGAGGGGTAGAGAAGCAGACTCTCCGCTGATCAGGGAGCATCTAAGGGACTCACTCATGTGGGACTTGATCCCAGGACTCTGGGATCATGACCTGAGCCAAAGGCAGATGCTTAACCACTTAACTGAGCTACCCAGGTGCCCGCAGTTTACTAATTTTAAAAAGAGTGGGTTGTTTAAAAAGAGATATAGCTGTTACTTCCAGGATTTCTTTTACTAAAATTCTCTTTCGTATTTAAAAAGGAGTATATGTTTAAAATATACGTAGAGGGGTGCCTGGGTGGCTCAGTGGGTTAAGCCGCTGCCTTCAGCTCAGGTCATGATCTCAGGGTCCTGGGTTCGAGCCCCGCATCGGGCTTCTTGCTCAGTGGGGAGCCTGCTTCTCTCTCTGCCTCTGCCTGCCTCTCTGCCTGCTTGTGATCTCTGTCTCTCTCTCTCTGTCAAATAAATAAATAAAATCTTTAAAAAATAAAAATAAAAAAAATAAAATATACGTAGAGAGGGCACCTGGATAACTCAGTCAGTTAAGCATCTGACTCTTGGTCCCAGCTCAGGTCTCGGTCTTGGGGTCATGAGTTCAAGCTTCGCGTTGGGCTCTATGCTGAGTGGTAAGCCTACTTAAAAAATAATAATAATAAAATTAAATTAAAATACACACACAAGCACCTGAACACACACACATAATTGAATACTTATAAGGAAATTTCCTTAAATATTGAAAGTAAATGTCTAGTAATTGTGTATTCTTTAAGAGCTATAATTGACCTCAAATTTTAAATTAAATTTGTAAAAATGAGAAAAATATGTCTGCTTAATCAACTTTTGTTTCTATGGTAAGCTTCATTCTTCCACCACTTTCAAGATACTTGGCCCACCTATTTACATTCCAACCCAAAGGCATGAGAAATTTGTACTAATTCCTACTATTGTTCTCCCCAAAGCTTCAACATAGGTTTCTTCTCTATATCTTGAATTTTGGCTCCTATATTCTTCAAACATTAGGCTGAGCTGATTTGGCTTTTTTTTCTGTTAACATCAATGTAGCTTGATAGATGGTGATTCCTAATAAGAAGAGTGTGCCCATCCAATCAAGAAATGGGCAGAAGACATGAACAGACATTTCTGCAAAGAAGACATCCAGATGGCCAACAGACATGAAAAAGTGCTCCATATCACTCGGCATCAGAGAAATACAAATCAAAACCACAATGAGATACCACCTCACACCAGTCAGAATGGCTAAAATTAACAAGTCAGGAAATGACAGATGCTGGCGAGGATGCGGAGAAAGGGGAACCCTCCTACACTGTTGGTGGGAATGCAAGCTGGTGCAACCACTCTGGAAAACAGCATGGAGGTTCCTCAAAATGTTGAAAATAGAACTACCCTATGACCCAGCAATTGCACTGCTGGGTATTTACCCTAAAGATACAAACGTAGTGATCTGAAGGGGCACGTGCACCCGAATGTTTATAGCAGCAATGTCTACAATAGCCAAACTATGGAAAGAACCTAGATGTCCATCAACAGACGAATGGATAAAGAAGATGTGGTATATATATACAATGGAATACTATGCAGCCCTCAAAAGAAATGAAATCTTGCCATTTGCGACAACGTGGATGGAACTAGAGGGTATCATGCTTAGCGAAATAAGTCAATCGGAGAAAGACAACTATCATATGATCTCCCTGATATGAGGGAGAGGAGATGCAACATGGGGGGGTTAATGTGGTAGGAGAAGAGTAAATGAAACAAGTTGGGATTGGGAGGGAGACAAACCATAAGTGACTCTTAATCTCACAAAACAAACTGAGGGTTGCTGGGCAGAGGGGGGTTGGGGGGGTTACGGACATTGGGTAGGGTATGTGCTATGGTGAGTGCTGTGAAGTGTGTAAACGTGGAGATTCACAGACCTGTACCCCTGGGGGGAAAAATATATATATATACATATATATATATATGTTTATAAAAAATAAAATTATTAAAAAATATGGCAAGAGTGGGCATCCTTGCCTTATACTGGAACTTAGAGGAAATGCTTTCAGTTTTCCCCATTGTTTATGATGTCAACTATGGGCTTTTCATAAATGGCCTTTATTATGTTAAGGAAAATTTCCTTCTATATCTGTTGTGTTGAGAGTTTGTATCACAACTGGATGCTGAATTTTTCAAAAGTTTTTTTTTTTTGTTTTTGTTTGTTTGTTTGTTTTTACCTACTGAGATGACCATGTAGTTTTTTTATCTCTCATTCTGTTAATGTGGTATATCACATCATTTGATTTCCATATGTTAAAAATAAATCTTGCATCCCAGGGATAAAAAAAAAAAAAAAAAAAAAAAGAAGAGTGTGCCCAATCCCATGCCTGGGAAGAATGCTTCCCACATACACATACATGAGTATATATTTACTGGATAAATGAATAGAAGAGAAGCCCTATTCCATGCTTTTAAAAAAGTTAGTGAAAAATGAGAATAAAACTAAAATAATGTAAGAGGGGGGAAAAGGAGTATTTAAGATAAAGTCCACCTTATAAGGGGCTTTCTGGACAGCTTCTTTTCATTGACTACAATTTCTGAGCATGTTATGTTGAGCCCATTAATGAAAATTTGCCCAGGAACAAACCTCTGTTAAACACTGCAATGGTACCTCCAAAAATATCAATGTGTGAATTCCCAAAACTCCTAAGCATGTTACCTTACATGCTAAAAAGGAGTTGGCAGATGTGATTAAATTAAGCGTCATGACATGGGGAGATTAGCCTGGATTTTCCACATGGACCTAGTGTAATCACAAAGGAGACAGAGGGAGATTTGACTAGAAAGAAGAATGTCAGAGGGATTTGTCATGAGGAAGACACCACCAATTGTTCTGGCTTTGAAGATGGAGGAAGGGACCATGACACCTGAAACACAGCCAGCCTCTAGGGGTGAGATCATGCAAGGAAATGGATTCTCCTGTCAAATTTCTGACTTTCAGACTATAAGATAATAAAGATGTGTTGTTTTAAGCCACTAAATGGTGGTCATTCGTTAGAGCAGCAATAGGAAACTAATAGAAAAGACTGTAGTGTAATAATTTCATTTTTCATAGAGATATCTAAGATCTTTCTCTTTCAAACTTCTATGATCCAAAAAAATTGAGCACAGTGACTTGAATAGGATGAGTTGATAGTCTTTGAGCTGAAACGACAAAATTATGGGCAAGAGCTAACTGGGTGATAAGAAACCAATCAACCAAACTTGAAGTTAGAAAACTACCTAATAAAAATCCAGTAGACCCTTTATTATTGCATTGTTTTTAAAGAATTTTCCCAGTAACTTCCTTGATATGCCTTTAAGATATTTCAAGTTTTTTTTTAAATACTATTTCAATAAACTCCAGAGACCTGTAGGACTTCATAGTAAGCACAATTACAATACTGATAATTACAATAACTGATAAGGTCCTAATTGTATGTGTTGAGTTTGATTTTTCTAGATTCCACACAAACAGATTATACACATTTGTAAAGGAAGATTCTGCCAGAAGTAGCTACAGGTGGGCAGTGAGGACCAGATCAAAGGGTTTGTCCTAAGAGCTGGCATTCCTTCTTCCAACACTCCCCAAAGTGATGCCATAGTTCTTGTGTCCTCTTGAAACCTTGAAAGACACAGAGGTTAAGTCCAGAAATACATCTTTGCCCCCTCCAGCTGTGGCCGCTTATGTTGGAATGCATGCTTCAGCAGATACAGTAGAAGCCAAGAAAGCCTGTCTTCTTGAAAGGCTGTGTAGAGCCTGGATAGCCAAAGCCAACCAATAAATAATTTTAGCCTCATTCTGTTCATATTCTTATATTTTCTCTCTCTTCCTCTTGACCCCTTCTACAGCTGAGGATTCTCTTCAAGCACCATTTCCTGAGAAAAACCTTTCCTATCCAACCGCCCAACTAGCTGGAGCCCTTTGTTGTAGAACTCCATAAAACATTGCATTCCTTTCCTTCAGAATGCCTATTGTTGGTTGGTTGGTAGTGTGTCTCTCTCCCCACCGTAGGGGCCAACAGCAGGACACCAGAAAATGTGCCCCTTTGACATCTTGATTATTCTTATAAAAATTACCTAAGAAAAAGCTAATGAAAGAACACTCAGCCCCTCCTCTGTTCTCCTAAAAGCAGGAAACAAATCTTCCATATGAAAACTACCTTTCCTGTACTAAAAAGTAAAAAGACGTCTTTATCATCAGAGACAGGGACTTCACAAAGCCAAGGAAGCTATGGAAACAAATCTATTTTTTTTTTTTCTAATCAACTACCTCAGCTTTAATTCTGCTTAGAATTCCCTACCAATTAAAGCTCCCAAACACCTGTTTTCTTTATCCTGTCACTTCCTCACAGATTTATTGTCTCTTTGTCTAAAATTTATAAATTTTATAAATCTATTTATAGATTTCTTTGGGTCTCAGATTTTCATTTTCATTTTCATTTTCATTTCTTTAGGTCTCAGATTTCATTATTGGGCCTCTGTGCACACATAATAAAACTTTGGGGTTTTTTCCCATTAATCTGTCTCGTGTAAGTTTAATTCTTATTCCAGCTGGAAGACCTTGAAAGGTAGAGGAAGAATTTTTCCTCTTTCCTATACCACTAAACATTAAATCCCATGATTAGAACCCACTCTGGTTTATCCTTACTAGTTTATGGTCAGACATGATCAGTACTGGCTGAGTGAATGAAGGAACGAGGAACCTAAGGTGTGGATCCAGGCTCCCTTCCTTCACCACTAACATATTCTTGGCTAAGCTATAAATCAAGTCACTGCAGATGAGCCAAACACCAGAAGACAACACTCTAGAACATCTAGAAAATATTTGTTGAGGGCCCACTCGGAGCTGGAGCTCTTCAAAGAGCCACAAATCTAGAGAGGAGCCAAGGCATACCCAAAAAACTCTAACGAAGGACAGAAGTAATGACGACTACAAATGACATAAAGTACAATGGAAATTCAGAAGAGGCAAAGGGACCTCCAGTTGAGATGATCCTGCCTTATTCCATGAACCACCTTTCTTGATAATATTCCTCATTCCTTTGCTCCCCAGTCCTTTTCCCCTGTCCATTTGGTAAATGGAAATGCTGTCTGCTTCTTCTGCTGCGGCCTGGGTCATCCAGCCCCAGCAATGGATGCCAAGTGTGAGACAGATGTGTACCGCTATATATCAGTGCAGGGTCCCCGCCTGTGGTCATGCTCCCCAGTTGAGGGGAAAAGTGAGGCTAAATTAACACCAAACATCATGATGCATTTAGCAGAGGGCCTGAACTCATGCTTGCCAAAACGAGTCCTCAATGTTCCTTGGCAGTTCTCCTGTGTTTCCCTGATCAAATTCCTTCCTTGTTTTCCTCAACAATCATTTAAAAATTCTTTACTGTCTTCAGATCTCTTGACAGTGCCTCCCACAACATCAGTTCCTCCTGTCTTTCTCAGGAGATGACCCAGCTTCTTACTCTACAAAAGAAACTGAAATCAATGAATCGCTCTCTGAGGAGAGTCCTCACCCAGGGGCAGGCTCCCCTCCTGGAGTGGCCCACTTCCAATAAGAAACCCAGGTCTCCTCGCCTGACTTGGGACATCTTCAAGGGCCACCTGAGCCTCAGAGCTCCCCATGGAGTTGGCCAAGTTCTTCACTGAGTCAGCATTGTGGTCAACTTCTCTATCTGCCCAATCCTGCTCCCTTCCCTTCCTCAGGTATTGATTACAAGAGCTCTAACATGTTGCACAATCCTGCATGCTCATCTCCATCAGACTGTTTCCCAGGGAAGACATGGTCTACCAGGGCTTGCCTGTTTCTTCAGGAGCCTTGTTGCGCAGTCCTCCACCAATCTCACCCTTCACTCTGGCTTTGGGGTTTTTGAATATGGAATGACTGTTCCCTCCACAGAACCTTACTCTCCTTACCTAGTTACCTCATTGCCTCTCCATCTGCCAGATCTCACTTCACACACAAGTTTCTCCTAAGGAAAACAGATTAGTTTCCTTTGTCATAACCTCTCATGGGACTGTATTTCTCTCCTTGATAGCATTTGGAGTTCTACCTCCCCTCTCAGAATTTAAGCGCATTAGCAGGGCTGCTTGGTTTTGCTATTATATCCTTTGTGTTTTGCATAGTTCCAGGTGGTGTGTTAAACACTGGACACATTCCCTTGGGGAACTTACAGTCCCCTTAAAGAGACAGTAATATAGGGACACCTGCGTGGCTCAGTCTGTTAAGCATCTGCCCTCAGCTATCATGATCCTGGGGTCTTGGTATGGAGTCCCACATTGAGCTTCCTGCTCAGCAGGGAGCCTGCTTCTCCCTTCGCCTGCTGCTCTCCCTGCTTGTGCTCTCTCCTTCTCTCTGTCAAATAAAATCTTAAAAAAAAAAAAATGAGACCATAATATGGAGATTAACAATGTAGTAGACCTCCATCTTACTCCTGAAGAAACTGAAGCTTGTGACAGGTTTGATCCCAAGTTCAGCAAGGAGAAGAATTGGGATTAAATTAATGAACTCCAAAAGACTTAGGGTAAAAGGGAAGTGGGGATGAAAGATTCCAATAATTGTAATTTACTAAGTTGGTCTGTGGCCTGAAATAGATAGCGTTTCTTCTGAATTACAAAATGTTGTCTCTGTAATTTCCTAGTGATTTAAAATATTAAAATATTAAATTATTAATTTAATTAAATTTAGTTTTAATTAAAGATTAAAATTATTAGAGATTAAAATATTGCCCAGTGCACTAGCCACTTGCCAGATGAGGCTATCAAGCCCTTCAAATGTGGCTGATCTGACTTGAGACGTGTTATAAGTGTAAAATGCACTTTGGATTTCAAAGACTTAGAATGTGATGGGGGAAAAGGGGTAGAAAGAATATAAAAATACCTTATTGATAATGTATATTAAATGTTAACATAGTATTTTGGACATCCTGGTAAAATATAGTAAACCTAAAAAAAATGTAGAAGCCCTCTCATCTATCATGATTTGCACTCATCGTTAAGCAAAAAGTGTTGTTAACTAGAGAAAGTCTATTAGTCTACTAGCCTACTAGCCCTGGGTGACAGGAAACTTGGGAACTTGGGAATGAGGAATGTGGGTTAAGCAGATGAGTGAATTAAGTGAATGTTGGTTAAGAGAACACCACACTGAAAAGACAGTAACACATTGTGCTACAAAGAAATACAGCTGGGGGGCGCCTGGGTGGCTCAGTGGGTTAAAGCCTCTGCTTTCGGCTCAGGTCATGATCCCAGGGTCCTGGGATCAAGCCCCGTATCGGGCTCTTTGCTCAGCAGGGAGCCTGCTTCTTCCTCTCTCTCTGCCTGCCTCTCTGCCTGCTTGTGATCTCTCTGTCAAATAAATAAATAAAAATCTTTAAAAAAAAAAAAAAAGAAAGAAATACAGCTGGTAAGGTGCAAAGTACTAGTGGACCCCATGAGATAGATGAATATTTGCTTACTAGAAACTTGATGAATATAGATATTCCAGTGGGGTAGGAGTGAAAGCAAGAAACTGAGCAGAGCTGAGAAATGTAATTGTGGAATATTTATGGGGGGAGCTGTGACTGTTGAGTTTGGCTTGAGTTAAGAGTTCGTGCGATGGAGTGGAGTAAGCTCTTACAAATAAAACTTTGGTATGTTTGGCACATACAGCCCAAGAAACTACTCTCTCACTTCCCGTAGCAATCTTGTATACATTTACTTTAGCAGGAGAAATGAGTTCAACATATGCTGGAGAAGAACAGTGAGAAGCTCATAACTGAATGCATACTTCTTGCAGACTTGTAAGCATATGAGTGGAACCCTGCAAGGGACATTTGTTACATTTTCACCTGGCAGAGCACTTTTATTTCCCTCTACTATCCAATCTAAGCTTAATTTTTAAAAAATTTGTTATTGAAGCATACCATACATACATACAGGAGAGTGCACCAAGAGAGCTTGGATTTATATGAACCTAAACACATCCATAAAATTAGCACCCAAGGCAAGAAATGAAACATTGTAGTATCCCAGAAGCTGCCTTCCTCAAGGCTCCTTTCGACGACCCTCCCACCCAGGGCAACCACTACCTTCTAATAGCATACACTATTTTTGCCTGTTTTTGTATTTTTATAGAAATGAAATCATATACTCTGTACTCCTCTGTGCCTTATACTTAATTTCAAAGAATCAATCCAAATCTCAGATGATTAAATGAATCCCAGCTCAACATTGTACTGTGTATTTGGACAAGTCTCTTAACCTAAGTCTGTGTCCATATCCACAAAAGTGGATTATACCAATGTTTACCTGATAGAGAGTAGTCAGGAGGATTAAATGACATACTTGTGACTGGCACATGGCCCCAGCTGCTACACTGTACCCAGACTTTTAGACTATGAACTTCTGGGTGCTACAAGACCCCTGGATGGTGCTAGCCCAACCACTTCTTCATAGTAATCAGGGAAAAGAAATCCACACTATCTAGGAGTGACCTAATTCTCAAATGAGCTTCTACCAATAAGAGGAAACCTGGTTACTTGATCCATCTCATTTTTTGGCCTAAGAAAAATAGATACTATTTCTGTTACATACTTAATCATATCCCCTTCTAGAATATCAGCTTCCTTAAGGGAAGTGTCATGTCCTATTAACCACAGTATCCTCAATACTTAGCACCAGGTATTGTACGCACTTGGTTAAGTATCAGTTGCTAGTTGAATGAATAAATAAATGCTAACTGTACTAGGGATTAGGAAATAATATCAGAATTTGATCCAATCTTAGGGAAGGAGACAAACCATTAAAGAGACTCTTAATCTCACAAAACAAACTGGGGGTTGCTGGGGGGATGGAGGTAGGGAGAGGGTGTTTGGGTTATGGACATTGGGGAAGGTATGTGCTATGGTGAGTGCTGTGAAGTGTGTAAACCTGGCGATTCACAGACCTGTACCCCTGGGGCTAATAATACATTATATGTTAATTAAAAAAAAGAATTTTATCCAATCTTGAAGTAGTTAGCAAAACTGCAGTAGTAAAATCACAGTAAAGTCAATCTCCCTCCCTCTTTCCCTGTGCTGGCCAGGAAAATCCACTCAAACAGAGCACATTCTGTAGTTGGAACTTGAATAAGTACATCAGATCTGAGACCTTCAGAAATAAGGGCAGTATAGTACACTGCTTTTAATACTGAGTTTGCTCAAATGCAACAGCTTTTAACAAACATACTGATGCCAACACACTAAAAAGTTTTCAGAAACATTCTCTTGACAACATATGTCAGCCATGAGTAATTTTTTTCCTGGTACACTTTATCTTGGTTTTCTACTGATAATATTTCACATATTATTGACTGTAGCTAATTATTTAAAAAAAAAAAAAAGCCAGGGAAGGAGAAAGTATAAAGTTCCAATGGAATTTCACTTGATTCATTTTACCTTACACTACTTAATTAAATTTTCACTTCTCACAGAGTTGTAAGTACCTCTTCAAAAACTACCATCTGTTTTTCAATATAATTGAAATTATATTGAAAGGATCTGATTGGCTGGCAAGTCTATCACTCTATAGCTTCATAAAACAAGCAGGAAATTACATGGTTAAAAAAGGAGATGAAAGACTTTAACACAGTAATAGTTTATTGACTATAAGGCAAAACTCATTTCATATGGATAACTAAGAAGCCAAAGCTATTTCTAATCAATCTGTTGTGTAAATTATGGCTATTATTCTCATAGTCACGATGAATTTTTTAAAATTCTTTCAATATTTACTGAGATTTTCTAAGCACCATGCTAGACAAGGAGCTATAAATAGCAGTCCCCACTCTTCAAAACAAGTCTAGTGGGAAAGTTTTATGGAAGCACTAGGGTAATCAGGCAATGATTCACAGATCTGTGCCATCAAGGATGAGTAAAATTTTAACAGGCTAAGGAGACAAAAGCAAAACAATCATGCAGAGGAAACACTACAAACACAGGCATGGAGGTAGAAGCATGTACATCTGTGTTCTTGAAGAGCCAAGTCACCAGGTCTAGGTTAGGAAGTGAAGTAGAATTATTTTTATTTAGGCAACAGACAACTACAGAAGGTCTTTGAACAAAACAGATGTGATCAATCTATGTGGTTTTTATATCTGTTTCCTTATGCTTTCACAGAAGAGAATGTACCTCGTCCTCCTAGCAGTTGTATTTCATACTGTAAATTCATAGATCGACATTTCAGTTTCATGTGTCAGTCTTGCACATTTGAGATAAACATTCTACTGAAGGGTAAACTTATTTTTGGTGAGTTAATCTATCAGATTTCTAAGCCTAGAAAGCTAAAGGTAAAATCTAAATGGTAATGAATTCACTGAGGTAATATAATACTGCACAGACCTGACTGGGTGACCATTTGGCCTTGCAGGTAACACCCTGATGAGAAAAACATGCAGCCTACAATACTATATCCAACTAGACTATCATTGAAAATAGAAGGAGAGATAAAAAGCTTCCAGGACAAACAAAAACTAAAAGAATTTGCAAACACCAAACAAGCCCTACAGGAAATATTGAAAGGGCTCCTCTGAGCAGAGAGAGCCTGAAAGTAGTAGACCAGAAAAGAACAGAGGCAATATACAGTAACAGTCACCTTACAGGCAATACAATGGCACTAAATTCATATCTTTGAATAGTTACCCTGAATGTAAATGGGCTAAATGCCCCAATCAAAAGACACAGGGTATCAGAATGGATAAAAAAACAAAACCCATTAATATGCTGTCTACACGAAACTCATTTTAAACCCAAAGACACTTCCAGATTTAAAGTGAGGGGGTGGAAAACAATTTACCATGCTAATGGACCTCAAAAGACAGCTGGGGTGGCAATTCTTATATCAGATAAATTAGATTTTAAGCCAAAGACTATAATAAGAGATGAGGAAGGACACTATATCATACTCAAAGGGTCTGTCCAACAAGGATTGTTTAAAATCTAACAATTTTAAATATCTATGCCCTTAACATGGGAGCAGCCAACTATATAAACCAATTAATAACAAAATCAAAGAAACACATTGACAATAATACAATAATAGTAGGGGACTTACCCCCCTCACTAAAATGGATGGATCATCCAAGCAAAAGATCAATAAGGAAATAAAGGCCTTAAATGACACACCGGACCAGATGGACATCACAGAAATATTTGGAACATTCCATCCCAAAGCAACAGAATACACATTCTTCTCAAGTGCACATAGAACATTCTCCAGAATAGATCACGTCCTGGGTCACAAATCAGGTCTCAACTAGTACCAAAAGATTGGGATCATTCCTTGCATATTTTCAGACCACAATGCTCTGAAGCTAGAACTCAATTACAAGAGGAAAGTTGGAAAGAACTAAAGACATGGAGGCTAAAGAGCATCCTCCTAAAGAATGAATGGGTCGACCAGGAAATTAAAGAGAATTGAAAAAAATTCATGGAAACAAATGATAATGAAAACACAATTGTTCAAAATCTGTGGGACACAGCAAAGGCAGTCCTGAAAGGAAAGTATATAGCCATACAAGCCTTTCTCAAGAAACAAGAAAGGTTTCAAGTACACACCTAACCCTACACCTGAAGGAGCTGGAGAAAGAACAGCAAAGAAAGCCTAAACCCAGCAGGAGAAGAGAAATCATAAATATCAGAGCAGAAATCAGTGAAATAGAAACCAAAAGAACAGTAGAACAAATTAACGAATCTAGGAGCTTGTTCTTTGAAAGAATTAGTAAGATTGATAAACCCCTGTTCAAAGAACAAATAATCTAATCAAGAAATGGGCAGAAGACATTAACAGATATTTCTCCAAAGAAGACATCCGGAGGGCCAACAGACACATGAAAAAGTGCTCCACATCAGGGAAATACAAATCAAAACCACAATGAGATACCACCTCACACCAGTCAGAATGGCTAAAATTAACAAGTCAGGAAATGACAGATGTTGGAGAGGATGCGGAGAAAGGGGAACCCTCCTACACTGTTGGTGGGAATGCAAACTGGTGCAGCCACTCTGAAAAACAGTATGAAGGTTCCTCAAAAAGTTGAAAATAGAGCTACCCTATGACCCAGCAATCACACTACTGGGTATTTACCCTAAAGATACAAATGTAGTGATCCGAAGGGGCAGGTGCACCCGAATGTTTATAGCAGCAATGTCCACAATAGCCAAACTATGGGAAGAACCTAGATGTCCATCAAGATGAATGGATAAAGATGTGGTGTATATATATAATGGAATACTATGCAGCTTTCAAAAGAAAGGAACTCTTGCCATTTGCAATGATGTGGATGGAATTAGAGGGTATTATGCTGAGCAAAATAAGTCAATCAGTGAAAGACAATTATCATATGATCTCCCTGATATGAGGAATTTGAGAGGCAGAGTGGGGGGTTTGGGGGGTAGGGAAGGAAAAAATGAAACAAGATGGGATCAGGAGGAGACAAACCGTAAGAGACCCTTAATCTCACAAAACAAACTGAGGGTTGCTGGGGGAAGGGGGGTTATGGAGAGGGTGACTGGGTTATGAACACTGGGGAAGGTATGTGAAATGGTGAGTGCTTCGAAGTGTGTAAGCCTGACAATTCACAGACCTGTACCCCTCGGGCAAACAATACACTATATGTTAATAACAATAATTAATAAATACATTTTTTAAAAAAAGAAGAGTCATATGGAAATATTTAAAAGCAGTTGAAAATATGGCTCTGAAAGAGACTGTGTGAGTATTTCCACTTCTTGATAAGGAGGTCAGGTTGTGTTAACAGATAAACTCACCTGTATATGTAGAACTAAAGGAAAAAGTCTAAGAACAGAATGTTGGGTTAAGTCCTTAACAGATCAATCAATACCATAAAACAAAACCAAAGTGAAACAAGGAATGCCAAGTCAGCTTGTACACAGATGCTTTATTATAGATGTTAATAGTAAACATTGTATGCAAGATTCTCTTACAATGGAAAGTTTTCCCATACATCAAAAAACTCAGTTTAGTCAGGGTAATTGCCGTATTAATGTGAAAACCTTACAACAAAATGCAGTATTATATATGCGTAGTCAGTTTCCATGCAAGTATGGCTGCTACATGTATGTCTGGCATTTTTATAACATACTGAAAGAAATTCAAATGAACACAACAGTATAAAGGTGACTTAAGATGCCTGACATGTTTAAGATTAAAAATCTTCTTGCAAAAAGCAACAAAGCAGTTAACTAAAGGATTCAACCAATACCAACCCAAATATGTACTATGTCCAATAAGCCCAGGCTTATCTGCAATATATTATACTTGGGATAATTTAATGCTCAAGAAAAATTATGCTTTAAAAAAATATAGCTCTTCCAAGATATACTTTGGTGACTGGAAACTATGTACATCCAAACCAGCTAAGGGCTTTGGGCTACATTAAAACAAACAAACAAACAAAAACCATTATGTGCTATTAGTTCAAAGTAACTGAAATTGAAATGATCCAGTATGATTTTGCTACAATCATTGGTTTTATAAAGTGATATTTCTGTGAGAAGTTCACTAATTAGGAAGCAATCAACAGACTTAACAAACACGCGAAGAAGATTCAAATTGGCTCATCTATTTGTTATCAACAAGGCATAATCTTGGTACCATACATTTTCTTCACTTCTCACTACATATAATATGCAAAAATGAGCAAGTGGATTTAAATAGCTTAAAACCCTTTTCGGTCTACTGTTCAAGAGCTAGGCATTAAAATACTTAGTATTACCATTTCTATTAACGTAAAAACATCAGAAAATCTTAAGCTGTCTTTGTTTTAAGGCATAGTATTTTGGCATTTGCAAGAATTTGCCTGGTAATGGTTGATTCCATTAAGTTAACTTGAGAACTTGCCATCATTTGCTTTTTACCTTTTCACACAGTGCAAGTTGTGGTGGCTCTTTCCTTCTCTCATAGCAGCAAGCCGATTCTGCTATTTTTTATAGCAGCATACTTCAGGAGTGGAGAGGGAGAGAGTGTGTCAATTATAAATAATTACAACTACAGTGTACAATTCTATTTGCCTGTCAGTGTTTAAGTTGACAGCACACCATTATATGTCTCAAAAAAAAAAAGTACATAAAATCTCTACACAAAAGCAAATAAAGACATTCTTTCAAAAAGAAATAAGTGCAAACACCTAAAACAGGCAACTGAAGCAACTGTTGTAACCTGTAGAGAAACATAAAACATTTATAAAAGGACAAAATATTTTTATAAATAAAAAATAATGTTCTCTACTTCTGAAACACTGAGTAAATACAATAAACTTCTAAGTGCAGACTGTTTTTAGGGACCCAAGTACCATATTATTTGTTTAAACAAAATGCAAAAATTTCAAACACATATACAAATCACCAGATTAATTTATATGACCCCCCCCATATAATTTAAAAAGAAAATATTAAATTATTATTTAGTACTTTTTAGAACTACTTTATAACCAACATGATTTAAAGGGCATAGTGCAATATTTAGGTAGATGTGACATACAGTGTAGATACTGTATTCTTTGCAGCTATAACTTACTACTGTTTCATATTTCATACTTAAACATCAAAATTGTTCTTTATGTTAGCTGTAAATAACAGGAAACAACACTGGCTTCTAGACACCCTGTATAGGTATAAATATCTACATTTAAGCTTTAAAAATGAAAATAAATTATAAAAAGACTTTCCAATTTACAAAGTCTTCTTGCTCCTACATACTGTACAATACATTCAACAAAACTCTCAGCTCTTCTGAGATTTATGAAGAAAATACTGACTCTTTACTAATAAGGAAAAAAACCTTTATCAATGCTTTTTGTTTTTAGTACTATGCTCAAATAAATACATTTAACACTGTAGTTAATTTTATAGTTTTTGAAAAATACCAAAAATTAGTAGTGCAACTTTCTCTCCTTCTTTTCAATTTCTTTCCACTGTATTTCTTTGTAAATGGTAGCCTAAGTCAGTCAGCACGTAGGCAAAAGTACTTCCTAAAACCATGTGTGCTTCCCATACATAGACTAATTACAGAAATCACACAAACTCATAACCTATCTGTAACAAAACTGCAGCATCAAGAGAGTAGGAACATACATCTTCTGAAGAAAATACGTGAGAATTTACTTTTAGGATATTTATAACATTCTAACACGGTTTTCCCATCTTGTTCTTTTAAAAACAATTTTTAAAAATCTCATCTCTTAAAAAATTAACTATGAAATTACCAACCCCTTACTTAAGTGGCTGGGCATCGTGCCTGCCCAATATGAAAAAAGATGCAAACCGTTTTAGGGTTATATTAAAACCTTAAAAACAATTAATTGACAAAAATTTCATTGCAACCTAATTTAGTACAGAATACAGTAAAAGTAGGGCATTTCATCAATTTTAATAACAATTACAGTATGAGAGCTCTTGAAGTACTGCTGGTAGCTGTGTAGGTGCTCAAATATCTTCTTGCTTGTTCAGTCATGATAAGTTGGTCTTCCGTCTTCCCATAAACCACTGTTTCCCATTCACAGTTTGACTATGAAAGAAACATTAATAGTGATGTGAAGATTACTAAAATAACTATCCATTCCACTTTACAATTCATTACACTTTTAAGTCAATTATTTCAACCAAATGGATATTTAATGATAATCACCATAAAAAGTTTTGATGATGGCACTGTGATAATTCTTATTAAACAATGTTTTAAAAATACATACTGAAATATTTATGGTCAATTTTTTTAAGTTCATCTTTTTCTCTTTTTTTAATTAATTAATTTTTATTTTTAAAGGTCCATCTTTTTTAACTACCTACATTGTTCATAGACCGGTGGAGGCAATTAAAAATTCTCTACCCACAACCCCACAATTCAAATCAGTCTTATTAACACAGAAAGAAATGTCAAGTCTTTATTGCTTTAAAATTTTGCTAAGGATTTAAAGAGAGGATGTAATGTCAAAAAATGAGCCAAGAATGCTTTATGTTTTGCAAATTAGGAAATATATTCATAATACAAGATCAAGTTTGTGTTTGCTTCCTTGGTTTTCTTCCTTTATTATAAAGATTATTACATTATAGGTATGACCTGCTACATAACATATTTTCCTGAAAAGTTCTGTGTTGAATACTGGGAAATCAAACCATTTAAAATGGACTAAGAGAATGTGCTACATGGCTCTTTGAAGGGCAGCAGCTAAAGACAGAGATGAGGTGGCAACGTCTGATTGTCAAAGATGTTTCCAAGGACTGCTTAAATGTCAGGAATGCTAGTGCTGCAGTCACTGTGGTATAAAGAAGATAACTTCTTCCTCAATGAACTCTCAAACTAGCTGGTTTGAATTCTTAAGATAATGTAGTAAAAAAATCTTCCAGTCTTCATTTACAGAGACATAATGGCTGCATAGCAACAGAAAAAAAGAATTTTGTTTTATAACTTCTGAGCCAAAAAGTTCACTGGAAACAACTGTACCAACAAAATCAAGCTGAAACTGCTTCCAACCACTTACCCTTTCAAGATAGCAATTAGGACTACACATATTTGTTACAGAAGAGATGCCAGAAGGAGACTTAGGTATCTTTAGTTTAAAAATGAAATCATGCTTAAGAAATCACCAGAAGAAACTCTGGCTACAACTTCAATTGTTTAATTTATATGTGCTCTGATGAATGAGTCTCTCAAAAACTCAAATTTAGTTTGAGTGACAGAATAATGATGAATGTTTAGTTACTGTTATAGTCAGTTTTAAATCTAAAAAGAAAAGGTATAATTTGTGATCAGTAAGTCCAAAATGATAACTGAATAAACAACAACAAAAATCACTGAAAGAAACTTATAAATTCATACCTGAAGGTTCTTTTCCAATGTGACAACTTTAGAAGTGTTAGGGTTTGGTTTCTTTTTATTAAGTGTGTATGTTTTGTTGGTTGAGTTTATATCTTGTTTTTCAGGAGTCAAGTTGCACCTATTGTCATGTATTTCCAATAATGGTATCATTAATAAAGATGTTGTAAATATATTTTCTGACTAAGAGAGAAAAAAGAAAGAGGAAAATAACCAATTCAAAAATGGAGACAAATAGAGGGACTACTGAGTAAGTGGTGGTGGAAGCCCTGTTCATTTCCCTCGAAGAAAGCTTTTGGCTCCAACGAAATTTCTAGTAATGTAGTAAAATTAAATATTTCAGAAATTAACCAAAAATAAATATTGAAATTTAAAGTTTTGAGAACTACCATTTTTTGACATCATACATAAGAAAGCGAACTCCTCTCAAAACAAAACTAATATAAAAAGCAAGAAAGTAAATAAAATATTCTCTACAGTTAGTAGTTTCTTTCTGAAGTAAACAAAATAAATACTAAAGGAAACTCTTTATCAATCTCTAATGCACTAACCACACAATGAGTAAGAAACAAGAACCGGCAGGACTTAAAGCAATCATCTTAACAACAACAAAAAAATTCTTCACAAACCTGCATGTCTGAAATGTCTTCAGTCAATAGTTGAGTACCTGGTTCTTCTTTTTCCCAATTATCTAAGACTAGTGATTTTCTGACTTTCTTTACAGATGCTGTATGCTAGAATGAATAATTTACAATAGAAACATTATGGTAAAGTCACTTTTATTTTTAAAATAAAGACTTTTATTAACAATAATATTGTAAGATTACCTCCTGTTTGCAGCTTTTGTAAGCAGGTTCATCTTCCTCTTTGAGGAATATATCTGTTCCAGTTTCTTCTTTTAAAACTTCCCGAATATCTTCTTCCAAGAAGGCAAGTGGCTGTGACTAAATTGTTTTTAAGAGAGTTATTAAAGAGTCTTTTATAGCAATTTCCTTTTCCCCCATGTATACATCTTTAATACTTTTTCATTATTGGCATAATTTTCTCCCAGTCCCTGTAGATACCTAAGTTGAATTAACTAATCAGTTTTATGGCAAAAATAATACTGCACATTGCAAGCACTGAATGTAGTGTGACACTTTGTTCACTCTAGGCTTCATTCTAGGCTTCCTCCTCCTGGGGAACCTACTGTAGCTCCTGCTTCAATCAGGAGCCTCAGAATTAAACAGATAAGAGATTATTTCCCAAATATTTTTATATAAAAATAGGAAAAATAAGAAGTAAAGAACAAATTGGGACTATACTAGTTCTCCTTATTCTACTTTTATTATACTTATTATAATTACTAGTTAACACGTTTCTCTTACCACTGAATGTGTGAGCTACTTAAGAGCAGTGAGCACATCTTCTTCATTTTTGTGTATATCTCTGTACATCTAGCCTCAAGCTTGGAGCTGAGATAGTGTTCAAGAAGTAGTGTGTGGTGTGTCTATGTGGGTATTAGAAAGAAACTTGAGTATGGGCTGAATAGTGAAATAGTCTCAAAATATTATTTACCTAGCTTCCAATCAAATATCTAGGTCTACCATGTAAGTCAGAAAAATGGTTGGTTTGTTTTAGAAAGAGAGAGCGCACACATGTAGGGTGTGGAGCATAGGGAAAGGGAGAGAGAGAACCATAAGCAGGCTCCATGCACAGACCCACTTGGGGTTCAACCTCAGGATCCTGAAACCATGACCTAAGCCAAAATCAAGAGCTGGATGCCCAACTGACTGAACCACCCAGGCGCCCCCAGGAAAAATGTTTTTAATTATATCAAATGACACCTACCATACCCCAGATCTGCTTTAAAAAAAAAAAAATAATCACTAAAGAACTGACAGCACAGAATGACCAGCAGCTTATATTACCAGTCAACAAAACTAGGGAGAATAACATTTATGTATAAATGAGATTTCACAGCACTTACAAAAGCTTTAATAATGGAAAGAGAATTTTTCAAGTGCTTGCATCTACAGCCTGAGACATGCAGGAATTATATCAATATTACCATGTAATGCTCCAAGAGCTTTTGTTTTAAGGATTATATTTCACAAAGAACATTGATTAGGTACTCTTTAAAAAAAAAAATCTATGATTTGTTTCTCCCTCATAAGAACACAAATGTCCTAGAGAAGTGCCTAAGACACAGATGAATTCATTCACTACCAAGAATTATTCTTTTTTTTCTTAAGATTTTATTTATTTATTTTAAAGAGATAGCACAAGTAGGCAGAGCAGCAGGCAGAGGGAGAGGCAGAAGCAGGCTCTCCACTGAGCAGGGAGCCCAATTCAGGACTTGATCCCAGGACCCCGGGATCATGACCTGAGCAGGAGCTTAACTGACTGAGCCACCCAGGCATCCAAGAATTATTCTCTTAATTGTCCTAATGTGACAAAGAAAAGAACTACTGTACTTAATACCAAAATTTAGATTTATATTTAAAGAATTTCCAGAGTTTTTAGTCTTTTGAATGATCTTCAGCAAACATTAGAAAAATCAATGTTTATTAAGAAAACAACAGATAAGTCAAGCAGAGAGAGTCAATTATCATATGGTTTCACTTATTTGTGGAGCATAACAAATAGCATGGAGGACATGGGGAGTTAGGAGAAGGGAGTTGGGGGAAATTGGAAGGGGAGGTGAACAATGAGAGACTATGGACTCTGAAAAACAATCTGAAGGGTTTGAAGAGGTGGGGGTGGGTGGGAGGTTGGGGGAACCAGGTGGTGGGTATTAGAGAGGGCACGGACTGCATGGAGCACTGGGTGTGGTACAAAAACAATGAATACTGTTATGCTGAAAATAAATTTAAAAAATGATTTAAAAAATTAAAAAGAAAACAACAGATACTTGGGCGCAAGGGTGGCTCAGTCATTAAGTGGCTGCCTTCTGCTCAGGTCATGATCCCAGGGTCCTGGGATCAAGGCCCACATCAGGCTCCCTGCTCGGTGGGAAGCCTGCTTCTCCCTCTCCTGCTCCCCCTGCTTGTTTTCCCTCTCTCTGTGTGTCTCTCTCTGTCGAATAAATAAATTAAAAAGAAAAGAAAAGAAAACAACAGATATTTAAGGTATACCAGATTAAAATTCTGGAACCCTCTGTAAGAAATGCATGTGACTCATAGTAAGATACATTAGAAAACTAAATGGTTAGGGACACATGGGTGGCTCAGTTGGTTAAGTGTCTGTCTTTGGCTCAGGTCATGATCCCAGGGTCCTAGGATCCAGTTCTGCATGGGGAATCCTTTGCTCAGTGGGGAGCCTGCTTCTCCCTCTGCCTGCTGCTCCCCCTGCTTGTGCTCTCTCTCTGACAAATAAAGAAATAAAATTTTAAAAAAGAAAAGAAAACTAAATGGTTAGCATATTGTAGGTACTCAGTAAATAACTGGAGAAGGAACAGGAGGAATGAAAAGCGAAAAGTGAGCTTCCTGCAAACAAATGTATGAACATATAAATATTTTAGAAAATTACTAAATCATTATTTTCTTTTTATCTTAAATTGCTGATGAAAATAATCTGTTTTGGCAATGGATAAATTCTTTGAAATGAGAACAAACTACCAGGGACTTGAGGTCACTTAAAACCTGATTTCTCATGTGCTATTATTAAAGTAACAATTTTTATTCAATTTATATGCTGAACAAATGACCCTGAGGCACTGTAGAATTCTTAAATGCCTTCAAATCACTGTTTATTTGTCTATCTCCCAATTAGGTACACACTCCTAAGAAAACAGACAACATATCTGACAGGTTCAACATTACATCCCCAAAGCCTAGCGCAGTGCATGGTACCTATTAGCTTGTTGAAATAATGATGCATTTTAAATGAATGGCAAAACACTGAAACAGATTAGTCCAATCAATTAGGTAATTCCATACAGTGGAATATAATACAAATATTAAAAATTATGAGATACATATATACAAATTAACTTAAAAAAATTACAAGGTAGTACATAAAGTGTGATCTCACTTCCATTATGTGTACATGCACAAATAAAAGTCCAACAGCTAAAAAGAATATAATTGTTCACAGCAGTCTAAGGCGCTAGGGGACAAAAAAATTTAATCAATCCTACTATGTACCCTCTAACCAATATTTTCAAAAGAGGGAAAAGAACAGAAGATTTGAGGGTATGACATTCCTTTTGGTAGAAAACTGATTAAATCAAGTAAATTAGAATGAATGAATCTTGTCAAAATATGACTAAAAATAGAGGAATATAACTAAACTCGCCTAGAAGTGACCAATATTTTTAAAATATTTTATTTTTAATGAACCTAACTTGTCAGAGACCTGTATCTACCTAGAATTAGAATGCCCATAGTTTTCATCTAATATATTTCAAAGTTGACTATATATCTAAAAGCACAGATAACACTTTCTACCTCCATTTATGAACTACTGTTGCTACCATGATTAATCATCATGACAAGTAAGTACATGCTCTTTGAAACTTAGCACCAACCCCTTTATTTCACCTATCTTTTTAATCTCCAGAAATAACCCTCTGGGATGTGTTTTATGATCTCCATTGAATAGAAGAGTAAACTGAACTTTAAAGAGGTATCCTGATCAATCAGTCATAAATATTAGGAAAGTGCTTATGTATATCAAAATATTAAAATTACTTTATTCTACTGCAGGTATCCACCACAGAAACTACTAAAAGGTGGGTTTTAATATTAAGGAAAGGGTCCAACTGACACTTGATTTGCTTTCTCTATGTGACTTAATGTAAAAAAGTATGAATTCCAAACAAGCCAAGCAAAAGTTTACTTACAAGTCAAGGGAAAGGATTCATACAACAAATTCAAATTTATAAATCAAGAAATAAGCTTTTTACTAATTTCAATGAACATCTTTTCAAAATGTAAAAAAATCAAAGATCAAAAAAATTTTATTAAGATCAGGATATTTCTTAAAAATAAGAAGAATATACATACCACAATCTTAAGAGGTCCATATTTTTTCTCTTGAGCAGCAAGCGCATTCTTAAAAGGCGTAGGAGTTCTTGGTGTGGTACCCAATATAGATCTTCTAATAGTAGGTGTTCTAAACCTAGCCAATCATTTAGATATTTGTATTACAGTCAAAATTTGATTCTATAAGGGTTAAGGAAGGCAAACCCATGATAAAAGCATACACTAAACTTTTCTAGCATACACGTTTTATTTAAACATTCCAGGACTATTTTATAGTAGCTTGCCTAAACTAATTCTTACTCCAATCAATGATCTTAAAATAGAAAAAGACAAATGTAGAAAAAAGTACTAAAAATGTTATTTTGCTTCATATCAAAGTTTTCCATTACCTGTAGCTGGTTTTCAGTCAGTAGGAATGAAACATAAGGTTACGATCTTTTTTTTCAATGCTAAGTCCTATATGAATAGGGATTAGGATAAATGGATGAAAAGCTTTTTTTAAACAAAGTCATTTTTATTATTATTTATAGGTAACCCTATGCTCAAATGTGGGGCTTCTAGTGACAATCCCAAGATCAAGACTCTCATGCTCCACTGACTGAGCCAGCCATGCACCTCATTAATCTAAAATTGTGCTTCCCATTTTCTCACTTACCCTACATTTTCCTTTTGATCTTTGGGGGTTGTTTCCTTGTGAAGAGGAGTTGTAATGAGAACTTTCTGCCCACAAATAGGGGTTGATGTAAATGAAGGATTTTCTATATTAATTTGTTCATTTCCAGGGCATGTGTTGAAAAACTAAAAAAGAGCATTTAAAGACAATTTCTAGAATGTTAAAATCCCTACAGAAATATTAAACTGATAGGATTTTCAAAGATATTTTCAAATATAAGATATTTCTCCATTCCTTCTAGAAAAGAATTAATAATATTTCATTTACATTCCACTTCAGGAAAATTAAGCTCCATAGGGCAGAAATTTTAATGTTGTTTATCACTGCTTCCCTAGCTCTTTTAAGTGTTTAGCATATAATAGGCATTCAATAAATAGTTGCTTAACAAATATTCGAAAGTTACAAAACACATTAAAATAATTTTATAACTGTATTATCAAATAAAAATCTATAGAAACCATAAATAGTTGCTATGTTAAATTTAACAGTTTCACATAACAGCGTAACTGGAAAAAAGTTTTATTATTTTATTAATATGCAATCTTAGGTATCTTTTTCTTGAGAATTCTTTGAATTCTGAAAATAATAATGCTTTGCTGATAATACAGCTGTCTCAAAAATTTGCTACAGAATTGCTATCAAGAATCCATTTTCTAGGGGCACCTGGGTGGCTTAGTCATTAAGCATCTGCCTTCAGCTCAGGTCATGATCCCAG